>NC_134695.1:103867924-104176853 GCF_050947455.1 Rhinoderma darwinii
GGCCTCAATGGCCATGTCGTGCATCTGTGTCCCCAGAAGCCAAAAAACTCCAATGCCTATGATTGGCTGGGGAGACAACCCTGGGCGACACAGCATTTGATAGAGAACTCACCTCCAAGCTGTTCATCCCTGTGACCATTATCGCTAGCGAGAGGCCCCATCTGGTCTCTGCCTATCTGGACTCTGGCTCTGCAGCCAATTTCATACGCAAAGACCTTGTGGATCTTCTTCATTTGCCCACTACGCTTCTGGAGACGCCGTTGATCATTGCCTCAGTGGATGGACTGCCGCTGCCCGACCCAATATTGTCTGTGACCAAGCCGCTGAGGCTTCAAGTGGGAGCCCTTCATTCTGAGCTCATCTCCCTGTTTGTCCTGCCCAAGGCCGTCAACCCCGTGCTGCTGGGTTTGCCTTGGCTCCGTTTACACGCCCCAGTCCTGGATTGGAACTACAGAGAGGTTCTACAGTGGGGTCCCAAGTGCCTCAACTGCTGCCTAGGACATATCCATCCGCCTCAGCCTCCCCCGCATCAATCATTGGCAGGGCTGCCCTCTTGCTACTCTCAGTTCTCAGATGTCTTCGACGAAAAGGAGGCAGAGACGTTGCCACAACATCGAGCGTATGATTGTCCTATTGACTTGGTCCCTGATTCGTCCCCTCCTCGTGGTAGAGTATACCCTCTCTCCTTACCTGAAACCAAGTCAATGTCTGCCTATATTAAGGACAATCTAGAGAGGGGCTTCCTACACAAATCCTCATCCCCGGCCAGGGGTCTGGTTTTTCTTTGTCATTAGCTACTGGGGTCTCAACCAGATCACGGTCAAGAACAGATACCCATTGCTTTTAATCTCTGACTTGTTTTATCGCATACGGGGGCCAATTTTTTTTTCCAAACTAGATCTTCGGTGGGCCTACAATCTAATCCGGAATTCGTCAGGGTGATGAGTGGAAGACTGCGTTTAATACACGAGATGGGCACAAGGAATATCTGATTATGACCGTCATCCTGACTTACCCTTTGACGGCCGCGACCATGGACGAGTGAGTTCCCGGCACCTTCTCCCTCCTGAGAGACGCCGACACTCACTTCCTGGTCTGGACACTGTCTCCCGCAGGGCACGCGCTCGTGCACGGCCTTAAAGGGCCAGTATGCACACAGTTGCAGAATACTGCAATCAGCCCAGAATGCTTCAGGACTATAGCGTTGTTGTGTTACCCTAAAGATTGTCATTGCAAATGGTCTCCTAGTGTTTTCCAGTTCCCAGTGTTACCCGTTCCTGCTTCCTGTATCCCGTGCTACCGTGCCCATGTGCCGTCAAGAGTTGGAGTCGTGTTGTGCCCTCCGTTGCATCTATTGTGTCGCACCCCGCCGGGTGTCTATCTACTGCCGGAGCCTCATCTTGCCTGAATCTACCGCTACGGTCTACATTGCCTCAGGTGACCTCTCTGAACTATAGACTCTGCATTGTACCGTGTACTGCTGTTTGGCCAGCTGCTATCCCGCTCCACACCCCGCGTCTTGACATTTTGAAACATCTTGACATTCAAGACAGTAGCATTTTTGTTAGAGGATTAAAGGTGCACTCCACTTTTTTTTTTTATTTCCCTCTCCATTTGTACTTTGGTGTTTCAGTGGGGTGATGACAGCACCAGAACTCAATGCATTCCTATGGAGCCTTGTTCTGGCTCCCATAGGAAAGCATTGAGAGCCTGAGTTACGGTTTTCTCAAAAGCAGTGAACAGGTCAGAATGTGATCAAGTGGGCGGCGCTGGACCCAAAAACGACGGATCGGTAAGTATTTCTGCACACAGCATCCCACTGAATCACCAATGTACAAATGGGGAGGAAAATAAAAAAATAAAAAAAGTAGAGTGCTTCTTTAATAGTTACTATCCATGCGACCAGTCAGTGTTTTCACAATAATCAGTCCCGGGAAAGATGTGAAAGGTATGATTTCCTGGAATGTATTATGTAAGGAATGAGCTGAAACTGTCACTAGGTGACCATCACATACTCTAGTTATAGATTCTCTATTGCCCCTCAGTAATAATATATTATAACAGAATCATTGCTTCATGTTTTATTAGTTGTTTTTTTGTTATTTTATATCTAAGTTGAGCCAATATATTAATAATAATAATAATCTTTATTTATATAGCGCCAACATATTACGCAGCACTTTACAATTTAGAGGGGACATGAAACAAACAATATCAGACATTACATAGTGACAAAGTTCATTTACAATTCAAACCTGGGGAGTGAGGACCCTGCTCTATGAGGACATAAGGGAGACACAAAGTATAATAGTGTTTGTTCTGTACAATGGTCCGGACATTTTTATACACATGGGGTGGTGACATAAAGCTGCATGAGCCGGTCACCAGCCAGTATCCGTGTATGATGGACATGAAGAGAAGGAGTGTGAGGGAATCTTATTCTGATAACTAATCTAAATGGAGGGCCATGGAAAGGAGTCAGATTAGGGAATGTTATAGGCCTGTCTAAATAGATGTGTTTTCAGGGCACGTTTAAAACTGTGGATATTGGGAATTAATCTGATTGTCTGGGGTAGCACATTCCAGAGGACGGGTGCAGCACGAGAGAAATCCTGGAGACGGTAGTGGGAGGTTCGGATTATGGAGGATTTTAATCTAAGGTCGTTGGCAGAACGTAGAGCCCGAGTAGGGTGGCAGACAGAGATGAGGGAGGAGATGTAAAGAGGTGCAGCACTGTGGAGAGCTTTGTGGGTGAGAGTAATAAGTTTGAATTTTATTCGGAAGGGGATGGGCAACCAGTGCAGTGACTGGCACAGATTAGAGGCGTTGGTGTAGCGGTTGGTCATAAAGATGAGCCTGGCTGCTGCATTGAGGATAGATTGGAGAGGGGAGAGTTTAGTGAGGGGAAGACCGACTAGTAATGAGTTACAGTAGTCAAGACGAGAGTGAATCAGAGCAACAATGAGAGTTTTGGCAGTTTCCTCCGTAAGAAAAGAGCGGATTCTGGAGATGTTTTTGAGGTGAAAATGACAGGAGCGTGAAAGTGATTGTATGCGAGGAGTAAAGGAAAGATCTGAGTCAAAAATAACCCTGAGACAGCGGGCGTGCTGCTTAGGAGTTATGATAGTGCCACACACAGAGATGGAGACATCAGGTTTAGGGAGGTAAGTAGATGGTGGGAACACAAGGAGCTCAGTTTTAGAAAGATTCAGTTTCAGATAGAGAGAGGACATGATGTTAGAGACAGCGGACAGACAATCACTGGTGTTCTGTATTAGAGCAGGGGTGATGTCACGGGAAGAGGTATATAATTGGGTGTCATCAGCGTAGAGATGGTACTGGAAGCCAAATCTGCTGATGGTTTGTCCAATAGGAGCTGTGTAGAGAGAAAAGAGGAGCGGACCTAGGACTGATCCCTGAGGAACCCCGATATCAAGGGGAAGAGGAGAAGAAGTGGAACCAGCAAATGACACACTGAATGAGCGGTCAGAGAGATAGGAGGAAAACCAAGAGAGAGCCGCGTCCTTTAGGCCAATAGAGTGGAGCATGTTACGTAGGAGTTTGTGGTCTACAGTGTCAAAGGCTGCAGAGAGATCCAAAAGAATCAGGAGAGAGGATTTACCATCCGATTTAGCCGCCAAGAGATCATTTGAGACTTTAGTAAGGGCAGTTTCTGTGGAGTGTAGAGTGCGGAAACCAGATTGTAAGGGGTCAAGAATGGAGTTAGCAGAGTGATAGCGGATAAGGCGAGAGTAGACCAAGCGTTCCAGGAGTTTGGAGATGAAGGGCAGATTAGAGACTGGTCGGTAGTTGGCAGCGCTGGATGGGTCAAGAGTTGGTTTTTTCAATAATGGGTTTATAATGGCATGTTTAAAAGCGGAGGGAAAGATACCAGAGGAAAGAGAGAGGTTAAATATTTTAGTGAGGTGACTAGTGACAGCCGGGGAGAGGGACTGGAGGAGGTGTGAGGGGACAGGATCACTAGGGCAGGTAGTAGGACGAGAAGAAGAGAGGAGCCTCGAGACTTCTTCTTCAGTTATTGGGTCACTGTTACCGTACAAAAGAAAATAGATTTAACAAAACTGACAAACAAATAATGTTTCAACATATATAGGCCCTTTATGCAAAAATGTTTGCAATATTATTTTTTATTATGTACATATTGTGAGTAAAATGATTTATTTTATTTCTTTAATCAATAGTTCTTTACTTGTTTTTACTTTTCTTTTAGATTCCATTTCAATCATATTCTTTTTGGTATTTGGGAATTAGGCTCTATACACATTTTGTCTGACGTATACATATGTATACCAAGTAAATTTACTCAAACATGTACTGTAGCTTTCCCAGAAGTTTTTCTATGGAGAAAAATGTTGCCAAATTTTTAATCAGTTTAGATCTGAATATTTTTCTTAATGGTACTGATTGCGTAGCCGCTATGGTTTTCAGCACTAGAAAAAAACGATGGAACCTTTCTTGTTATTGCAATAGAAGTCAAGTTGGTCGATTTTATACATTTGGATCTGTCTAAAAAAAGGGCGCAAAGGGTAGAATAATTGGTGGGAGAGTCAGCCTTCTATCTGTTTGAGGAGTTAAGGAATCATCTTGTCCCGATTGTTGAGAGTGCCATCGATAAATATAAGTATGCCATAAATATCCATTGTCAGAATAACCCTTTAGCGTAGGTCTCCATGGTGATTTGGAGTAGCCTGCTATTTGTGGTAAAATCATTGCATTAGCGCGACTCGCTAGCTATGCCAACATTTCCTTATGGCTGCGGATTCTTATGATTGTTGCGTGAATTTTTCTCGAATAAGGAAACACTGAGGTTGTGCTCAGGTCGCGGTAATACCGCAATTTTATGGCGAATCACATGCAGTTTGCTCATTGCGGGCGTAGAATTGATTTTGTGACTGTCTTTTAATACCTTTGGTGTAAATCACGTAAGTTATATCGTTAACTTAGACTGGAGTAAAATATGCCAGTCTTAGTAAATGTGGACCAATATGTTCTAGCAAAACATTCCTCAACTATTTTTTTGGATATGCTTCCTATGTGGGGGGTTTATACGCTTTTTAACGTTGGCAATTGTCATTACGGCTTGGAAATTTATGCAAATGATCAACATTGAAAAACTGTAGGATTGAGAAGAGGAAAGTCAGCTGGTAGCATAGACAAGGCAGGAAGTTGCTGTCAGCTACTAGAGAGAATACACATCAGTGAGCCGATCATAATTAAAGGTAGTGGAATTCAAAGACGACATAGATAAAAGTATTGCAAGCAGCTGGCTTGGTTTGATGAGAATGGGAAATAAGATGATGTTATAAGAAGCCAGATGGTTCGTGAATGGTGGCGGTAGAACAGGTACAATGGTGGTCAGTTAATATTGATGGGACAACATGTGATGTATTTCTTCTTATAACATAGAGAGAGCAAATAAACCGCAAGAGCAGATTTGTCATAAATAATTTACCAGTTTAACATCGGGAATGTACTTGTTCCCTGGATTTAAATCTCCAGAGCTGATGGAAAATATTACATACTGTATTTTTAATACAGGGGTCTTGTTGCTCAATAGAAGAAATCAGAGTAATAATCTCCCCATTTATACATTTATTTAGCGATTAAAATCACTTTTGAAATGTAATTTTATTTTACACAGGGAGATGTGCTGCCGACAACTATAAAAGTTTATGCATTTAAAATGCTTCATTCAGCTGATGAAGGGGTAAATATCGGGAATGAGCATTCTATGAACACTTGTTTGCCCGATAATTGGCCAGTATAAAAGGGCATTTAGGGAAAAGCCTCCCTATCGAAGTGCTAATAAGGTCACAAACTTTTGACCAGTTAAGGTAGTATTACATTGCCCCACGTGGGCCGTGTAAATGAGCACCGATCAACGAGACAGCTCGTTATTCCGATCTCTCATCCCCATACAGCTCTATCGCGTCTCCCTGTCTACAGAGAGGTATCCTGCCGACAACAATAAAAGTTTATGCATTTAAAATTATGCAATCAGCCGATGAACGAGCATCTTGTTCATCGGCTGATTGTTGCCCTGTTTCTATGAATGCTCGTTTGCCCGATAATTGGCCAGTGTAAAAGGGCCCTAAGTAGAGACAATCTGGCATGACCATTAAACATGTAAGTGTGAACCTATCTCTTGGCAACCCCGCTAACAAAGCGGGGAAGAAGATGGGTATATCTAGTAGGTATGGTGGAGAACTTTTATAGAAGTCTCAGCCAAGCTAACTTGATGGCTGCCCTTACATATGGTTTTGCAGCAAAGCTGCCACCGAGGGAGGGATAGGGTCACCCCTAATATTTGTTTCTGATTAAGCATAAACTGTAGCTTGGTATTATGGGGAGGAGCGTTAAATAGAATATAACAGGGATATAGTCCCACGGAATGGATACTTACGGCATATGAGTATGAACCAGGTACAATTGGGTGTCCCTATCTCCTGAGGAAGTGAGAGAAGTGAGTAAGTGGAAAATTTGAGCCTTACGGAAACTCTCTTTGGGGGTAAATCAAACGTGTTCTGAATCTGCTTACTGCTCATAAATTTAGAAAAGGAGGAAATTTACCAAGGACGGTTAAAGGAACAGTGTCATCACAAATTATTTTTTTATATGTTAAAGATGTTAGTGCTTTATTAAAAACGTTTATATTCATTTGTGTGTTTGTGTTTTACTTTTTCTTATTTTTACACTTTTTCTTCCCTATGGGGGCTGCCATTTTTTGTTCCATTTCTGTCTGTGTCGATTAACGACACATACAGACATGGAATACGGCAGCCACAGTCCCATAGGGACTGCGAACGGCTCCCGTCCCATTGACTTCAGTGTACGGCGTCTGTGTGGGAACTGCGCATGCGCCACTCCCACACAGTCCAATTCGAAATTGGCGCCGTCCGGCGCCATTTTCCTATGGACCGGAAGTCGCGGCCGGACAGTAATATTACTACTTCCGGTCGCGGCTTCCGGATTTGTGCACTTGGACCAGCGGCAGCAAACGGAGCGGACGGGCCGGAGGGAGCCGCGGCGGCAGGAGCAGGTAAGAGATTTCAATGTATGTTCGTGTTTGTGTGTGTTTACTACTGTATGTAAACCTACTACACTGTGTGTTAGCTCAAAAAATGGCGACACACAGTGTAGGAGGTTACACCGTTCAAACCCCTCGTTTATCCCGGCACTAGCCAGGATAAAGGAGGGGGGGGGGATGCTGAGAGCTCACTAGAGCGAGGGCTTTTAACCCAATGTTGCAATGCTGCAATTTTGGGAATAGCTCCATCTAGTGACCAAAAATGGGTAGTATTATAAATTAGAATTAATTTATAATATTTCCTGACTCGTGAAAAAAATAAAAAAAATTTGAACAATGTTTAATCACCCACACACTAAATGTTTAATTTTTTTTAAAAAAACATGTTTTTCTGGCAACACATTCCCTTTAAATTCGGTCTAATCAACCATTGAAAAGGGCCAGACCAAGCTCGAAAGCAGGGTTTAAAGATTGGGGTAAGGGAGAGGGGTAACCCTGTAATTTAAATTTAAAGCAAACACTCCACCATAGGAACAGGTGGGAGCAGTTTTAAATTCGGTGGGAGGAGTAAAGGTACTTTACATCGGCGCTCGTTTGCTCCTTTTACAAGAAGTTAGTATGGGGACGAGCGATCTTTACTCCTATCGCTCATCCCCATACATTTCTATCATGTCGGCATCGCATCTCCCTTTACACAGGGAGATGTGCTGCCGACTGTGATAATATTTTGCACATTTAAAACAATACGATTAGCTAATGATCGAGCGTTTGCGCATTCATCTTCTGATCGCTGCACTGTTTACACAGTTCTGTGAACGCTCGTTTGGCTGATAATTGGCCAGTGTAAAAGGGCCTTAAGATATTCAACATAAGAGCTGCAATAGAGTTAAATGGTAACAGATCATTTTCAATGTGAACCCATCCTGAGCCTGAGCTGGGGTGCTGACTACCTTTAATTGAGCAATTTAAAGCCACGTTGTAGTGTCTAGGCAGATGAAGTACTGCGAGGCCTCCTAATCGTTTATGGGAGTACATCAGTATATTTTGGATCCGGGGCCTTTATAGTTTCAAATAAACCGGTTAATTTAAGATTGAAAATAAACTATATAATTTTTGGGCAAAAAAATGAGAAGACAGCGGAAGAGATAGAGTATGTGCGGCAATGTGACCATTTTGATAAACATTTATGCGAACTCTCCTTGATAAAAGAGGATAGTTCCAGTATAAGAGATCCTTGGCTAGTTTGTATATAATTCATTTTCAGTTCAGATATCTCAGCAAATTTCTCTAACAGTGTTATCAAATTGGGAAGAGACACCAATGGCTTTGTCAGGGTAAGAATTAAATTGTCTGTAAAGAGACTGAGCTTATATTCCTTGGGCCTATGGATAAACCTGAGATATCGGGTTGAGATCTAATATAATTGGATAGAAGTTCCATTGCATTCGCAAATATCGCCAGAAATGGGGCATCCCTGCCTCGTTGAATGTTGATAGGTGCAGGTAAAACATCCTTAGATGAACAAGGTAACTTTAAAGTGGCACAGGGATTAGAATATAATATTCTTAAAGCAGATATAAAGGAACCTGCAAACCTCATGTCCCTCAATGCCTCAAACAGGTAGTCGCAAGATTGTCTATCGAAGGCCTTTTCAATATCTAAGGCTAGAACCGCTAGTGGAGTCTTCTTTTAGTTAGAACCGTGAATAGTATTAAAATATTTTTTTATATTATCAGGGGCTTGAGGCATTAGACAAGGATGGAAGTGAGTAGTTTATAGTCCAAATTTAATAGGGATATAGGTCTATAGTTAAAGGGAAGGAGATGGTCCTTTTGAGGCTTAGGGATGATTGGGATTTGCACAATGCAGGACTTCCTGTGATATCGGAGAACCTTGGTAGATAGAGGTATAGCTGACCACCAGAGGAATGGACAAACCTTCAAGAACCGTTTTATAATAAAGTGCTGTATAGCCATCCTGTCTAATTGGTGGGGAGAAAGTTTAGGCAAAGCTGCAGAATTTAAAAAGAATTCAAGGACATCTGGGAGGGGAAGGGGAAGTATACAATTTTTGATAGTAATCATGGAACATTGAAAGGATTTTATCTACATTCGCTGAAATATCACCCAAGACAAATGAATTTGACATACATTATTAATAGAGTCCCCAGCTCTCAGCCTAGCTGCCAGCAATGTCCGGTTTGTTTGTTACTTAAAATTAGTAGCTTGGGAAAATGTCACGATTTTTTCCTTGAGGTGGACCAATAGCAAGTTAAAGGGAAGGTGTCATGATTTTTTTTTTTATCATATTGCTTTTAATATGATATTAACATAAATTTTATTTATTTGTGTTCTCATGTTCTACTTTTTACTTTGTTCTTACTTTTACTTCTCTATGGGGGCTGCCATTTTTTTTTCATCTCTGTATGTGTCGATTAACGACACATACTGAGATGGAATACGGCACATACAACCCCATAGAGAATGCGAACAGGGGCCGTTCCATTCTCTGAAGAGTACGCCGTCTGTTTGTGTCTCCCACACAGACCAAAATGAAGCTCGTTTGCAGAGCGAAATCCGGCGCCATTTTCATGTGGACCAGAAGCCGCTGCTGGACAGTAAGATGACGACTTCCGGCCGCGGCTTCCGGCCATATGTTCAAGGAAGCGAAGGAGCAAGGAAAGGAGTGGAGGCGGCGTCAGGAGAAGGTAATTTATGTTCGTGTATGTGATGTGTGTATTATGTTCATGTATGCTAGTGTTATACTGTCTTCTGATCACTGTATCTAATCCTCCGACTGTAATGACGGGGGTAGGGAAACGAACAAGTGAGCCCTAATCTACCCGCCACTCTGTCCCTGCCTACTTGCAACGACCCGCCCTAGGCGACGGGGTACAACTGGGCGGCGGTCCCTACGCTGAGTAAGTGCACGAGACAAACATACAAGCAAAGGGAAAGGGGCAGTTGCCCACGGCAACACCGTGAGCAACCAGAGTGGTGAACGAGCCAAGTCAAACCAGGAGAGCACGAGGTACCAAACGCAGAGCAGGAGAGTAGTCAGTAAGCCAGGGTCAGTATGGAGCAGGATCAAATAGTTAGGAGCTGTAGCTGGGCCAGGAAACCACACGAGAAGAATCACAAGCAAAGGAGGAACAGGAAAGGCAGGTATAAATAGACAGAGGGCGGGAGCTAGCTCCGTCTGGCCAGGCTGCGATAGGCTCTCCCACTCCTAAGCCTGCCATCCTGAGTGGTGGAAGATGGAGTCAGTCTCAGAGACGTAGATTCAGGTGCAGACTGATTACCTATGGGAATTAACCCTGAAGCTGTGCCTGGCAGATCCTTTACAGTACCCCCCTTTTATGAGGGGCCACCGGACCCTTTCTAAGTGGACCTGGTTTACTGGGGAAACGAAGGTGGAACTTCCTGACCAATACCCCAGCGTGAACATCCCGGGCGGGTACCCAAGTCCTCTCCTCAGGCCCGTATCCTCTCCAATGGACCAGGTACTGGAGGGAGCCTTGGACCATCTTGCTGTCCACAATCTTGGCCACCTCGAATTCCACCCCCTCAGGGGTGAGAACGGGAACAGAAGGTTTCCTCGAGGAAGCCAAGGACGGGGAGCAGCGTTTAAGGAGGGAGGCATGAAACACGTCGTGTATACGAAAAGATGGGGGTAACTCCAGCCTCAAGGAGACAGGACTGAGGACTTCAATAACCTTATCCGGCCCAATAAACCGGGGAGCAAACTTCTTGGACGGGACCTTAAGATGCAAGTTCCTAGACGATAACCACACCAGATCCCCGACCATAAACAAGAGGTTAGCAGAACGTTTTCTATCAGCCTGAGTTTTTTGTACGCTCTGGGACGCCTCTAGGTTCTTCTGAACCTGGGCCCAGACTGTGCACAGTTCCCGATGAACGACCTCTACCTCGGGATTGTTGGAACTACCAGGTGAAACGGAGGAGAACCGTGGATTAAACCCAAAATTACAGAAAAAGGGGGAGACCCCTGACGAGTTACTGACCCGGTTATTAAGGGAAAATTCGGCGAGGGGAATGAATGAGACCCAATCATATTGACAGTCAGAGATAAAACACCTTAAATATTTGTAATGGCAGGAAGGAGGTGAAGGGAAAGTGAGCCCTAATCTACCCACCGCCCTGTCCCTGCCTACTTGCAATGACCCGCCCTAGGCGACGGGGTACAACTGGGCGGCGGTCCCTACGCTGTCTAAGTGCACGGGAGAACAAACAGGGAACACGCAAGGGAAGGGGCTGTAGCCACGGAACGCCGCGAGGAAACGGAGCGGTGAATGAGTAGTCAGGACCAGGATGAAGTGGAGTATACCAAAGTGAGCACGGAGAAGGAAGCAAGCCAGGGGCAAAGCAAAGCAGGTTAAGCGGAACTGCAGCAAGGCAGAAGCACGGCAGAAGCAGGCTGGAGCAAGCAGCAGTGAGGCCAGGAATCCAGAAGAATTACAAGCACTGAGGAAGAGAACACGGCAGGTAATAAAGGACAGGGGGCGGAGCTAACTCCGACTGACCAGGCCGCGATAGGCTCTCCCACTCCTGAGCCTGCCACCCTGGTTGGTGGGAGATGGTGTCAGTCGAACAGGTCTGGCCTCAGGTGTGGATTGATTAATCCCAGGAGTATACCTAGACGTAGTACCTGGCAGATCCCTAACAGTACTCCCCCTTTTATGAGGGGCCACCGGACCCTTACTAAGAGGACCCGGTTTAGTAGGGAAGAGAAGGTGGAACCTCCTGATCAATACCCCAGCGTGAACATCACGGGCAGGTACCCAAGTCCTCTCCTCTGGCCCGTATCCTCTCCAATGGACCAGGTACTGGAGGGAGCCCTGGACCATCCTACTGTCCATAATCTTGGCCACCTCGAATTCCACCCCCTCAGGGGTGAGAACGGGAAAAGGAGGTTTCCTCGAGGGGGACCAGGACGGGGAGCAGCGTTTAAGGAGGGAGGCATGGAAGACGTCATGTATGCGAAAGGATGGGGGCAGCTCCAGACGGAAGGATACAGGGTTGAGGACTTCAATGATCTTATAAGGTCCAATAAATCGGGGAGCAAACTTCCTGGACGGGACCTTAAGGCGCAAGTTCCTGGACGACAACCAGACCAAATCCCCGACGACAAACCGGGGGTTAGCAGAACGTCTACTATCCGCCTGAATCTTTTGTGCGCTCTGGGACGCCTCTAGGTTCTTCTGAACCTGGGCCCAGACAGTGCACAGTTCCCGATGAACATCCTCTACCTCAGGATTATTGGAACAACCAGGGGAAACGGAGGAGAACCTTGGGTTAAACCCGAAATTACAGAAAAACGGGGAGACCCCTGACGAGTTGCTGACCCGGTTATTCAGGGAAAATTCAGCAAGGGGAAGGAATGAGACCCAATCGAATTGACAGTCAGAGATGAAACACCTTAAATATTGTTCCAGGGATTGGTTAGTCCTTTCCGTTTGGCCATTAGTTTCGGGATGGAAGGCGGAGGAGAAGGACAGATCAATCTCCAACTTTTTACAAAAAGCTCTCCAAAATAAGGAAACAAATTGTACCCCTCTGTCAGAAACTATATTGACTGGGGCCCCATGGAGACGCAGGATGTGTTTCACAAACAAAGAAGCTAACGTCTTGGCGTTAGGTAGCTTCTTAAGGGGCACAAAGTGGCACATCTTGCTGAAGCGGTCTACTACTACCCACACCACCGACTTGCCCTGAGATGGAGGCAAATCGGTGATAAAATCCATGGAGATATGGGTCCAAGGTCTCTGGGGAATGGGCAAGGAAGGTAGTAGGCCCGCAGGTAGGGACCTAGGGGTTTTGGACCTAGCGCAAACCTCACAAGCGGCGACGTAAGCCCTAACGTCTTTAGGCAACCCAGGCCACCAATAGTTTCTGGTAATGAGGTGTTTGGTGCCCAAGATGCCAGGATGACCAGATAGAGCGGAGTCATGGTTTTCCCTGAGTACCCTTAGCCGGTATTGCAGGGGATCAAACAGTTTGTCCCCAGGGACGTTCCCGGGAGCTGCACCCTGATCAGCCGCGATATCAGAAGCTAAATCAGAATCCGTGGCAGAAACGATTATACCAGGGGGTAAAATACAAGCAGGATCCTTCTCGGAAGGAGGATTGGCCATGAAACTACGTGACAGAGCATCAGCCTTAATATTCTTGGACCCAGCCCTATAGGTAACCAAGAAATTAAATCTGGTAAAGAATAGTGCCCACCGAGCTTGTCTAGGATTAAGCCTCCGGGCCGATTCTAGGAAAACCAGATTCTTGTGATCCGTAAGGACCGTTACCTGGTGTCTGGCCCCCTCCAGGAAGTGCCGCCACTCTTCAAAAGCCCATTTAATGGCTAGAAGTTCGCGGTTGCCAATATCATAGTTACTCTCCGTGGGCGAAAACTTCCTAGAGAAGTAAGCACAGGGGCGGAGATGGGTGAGGGAGCTAGTACCCTGGGACAAGACGGCCCCCACTCCCACCTCGGATGCGTCAACCTCCACAATAAATGGCTCCTCTTGGTTGGGCTGAATCAGCACGGGGGCCGAGATAAAGCACTTCTTGAGGGTCTCAAAGGCCTGGACGGCCTCAGGGGGCCAATGGAGGACATCAGCACCCTTGCGATTAAGGTCCGTAAGAGGCTTAGCGACGACCGAGAAGTTGGCAATAAATCTCCTGTAATAGTTGGCGAACCCTAAAAAACACTGTAACGCCTTAAGGGAGGCAGGTTGGACCCATTCCGCCACAGCCTGAACCTTGGCAGGGTCCATGCGGAATTCATGAGGAGTGAGGATTTGCCCTAAAAATGGTATCTCCTGTACCCCAAAGACACATTTTTCAGTCTTAGCAAACAGATTATTCTCCCGAAGGACCTGGAGCACCTTTCTGACATGCTCCACGTGGGAGGACCAGTCCTTGGAAAACACCAGTATGTCATCAAGGTACACAACAAGAAAATTACCCAGGTAATCTCTCAGGATTTCATTAATAAAATTCTGGAAGACAGCAGGGGCATTACACAACCCAAAGGGCATGACCAGGTATTCGAAATGACCCTCGGGTGTGTTGAACGCAGTTTTCCACTCATCCCCCTCTTTGATGCGGATAAGGTTATATGCCCCCCGTAGATCGAACTTAGAGAACCATTGGGCTCCCTGAACCTGATTAAAAAGATCCGGAATCAAAGGAAGTGGGTACTGGTTCCTTACGGTGACCTTATTCAGGTTACGATAATCAATGCACGGCCTAAGACCACCATCCTTCTTCCCCACGAAGAAGAAGCCAGCACCTACAGGAGAAGTCGAGGGGCGAATGAAACCCTTGGCCAGGCATTCTTGGATATACACCCTCATAGCTTCACGTTCAGGACATGAAAGATTAAATATCCTACCCTTAGGAAGCTTGGCACCAGGCACCAAATCGATGGCGCAATCGTAATCTCTATGGGGGGGCAACACCTCGGAGGCCTCCTTAGAAAACACATCGGCGAAGTCCTGAACAAACTCAGGAAGCGTGTTTACCTCCTCCTGGGGAGAAATAGAGTTAACAGAAAGACATGACATAAGACATTCATTACCCCATTTGGTAAGCTCCCCAGTATTCCAATCAAACGTGGGATTATGCAACTGCAACCAGGGAAGACCTAATACCAGATCAGACGATAATCCCTGCATCACCAGTACAGAGCACTGCTCCAAATGCATGGAGCCAACCAGGAGTTCAAAAACAGGAGTATGCTGAGTAAAATAACCATTAGCAAGGGGAGTTGAGTCGATACCTACTACAGGGATAGGATAAGGTAAATCAATAAAAGGCATCTTTAGAGACATAGCAAATTCCACAGACATGATATTAGCAGATGAGCCAGAATCCACGAAAGCACTGCCCGTGGCAGACCGGCCAGCATACGAGACCTGAAAGGGAAGCAAAATTTTATTGCGTTTCACATTAACGGGAAATACCTGTGCGCCCAAGTGACCTCCCCGATGATCACTTAGGCGCGGAAGTTTTCCGGCTTCTTATTCTTGCGCCTGGGACAGGTGTTCAGTAGATGCTTGTCGTCCCCACAGTAGAAGCAGAGACCATTCATTCTGCGAAACTCCCTACGTTGTCGAGGGGACATGGAGGCCCCGAGTTGCATAGGTACCTCCGAGTCCTCCGTGGAGGGGCGAGGAGACGGGACCTCGGGGGGGATCGCAGAAAAGTCAGAGGGGAGCACATTGAAGCGTTCAAGCTGACGTTCCCTAGACGTCGGTCAAGTCGTACTGCTAGGGCCATAACCTGGTCAAGGGAGTCAGAAGAGGGGTAGCTAACCAGCAGATCCTTCAGGGCGTCAGATAATCCTAACCTAAACTGGCACCTTAGGGCCGGATCGTTCCACCGAGAAGCTACGCACCACTTTCTAAAATCACAACAGTATTCCTCAACCGGTCTCCTACCCTGACGTAAGGTCACCAGCTGACTCTCGGCTAAAGCAGTCCTGTCAGTCTCGTCGTAAATGAGTCCGAGGGCAGAGAAAAAACGATCGACAGAGGAAAGTTCAGGGGCATCAGGAGCCAAGGAGAAGGCCCACTCTTGGGGCCCTTCCTGGAGTTGGGATATGATGATACCCACCCGCTGGTTCTCGGAACCTGAGGAGTGGGGTTTTAGGCGGAAATACAGTCTGCAACTCTCCCGGAAGGAGAGAAACGTCTTACGGTCCCCTGAGAACCGGTCAGGTAACTTGAGGTCGGGTTCTAGAGGTGAGGGGTACTACTAAGGCAGCGTCACCCTGGTTGACCCTCTGGGCCAGGGCCTGGACCTGTAGGGAGAGGCCCTGCATCTGCTGGGTCAGGGTCTCAAGGGGGTCCATGATAGCGTCAGCGTAGGAGAAATGGTAGACTAGGTATGGGCTTGTAATTATGTAATGGCAGGAAGGAGGTGAAGGGAAAGTGAGCCCTAATCTACCCACCGCCCTGTCCCTGCCTACTTGCAACGACCCGCCCTAGGCGACGGGGTACAACTGGGCGGCGGTCCCTACGCTGTCTAAGTGCACGGGAGAACAAACAGGGAACACGCAAGGGAAGGGGCTGTAGCCACGGAACGCCGCGAGGAAACGGAGCGGTGAATGAGTAGTCAGGACCAGGATGAAGTGGAGTATACCAAAGTGAGCACGGAGAAGGAAGCAAGCCAGGGGCAAAGCAAAGCAGGTTAAGCGGAACTGCAGCAAGGCAGAAGCACGGCAGAAGCAGGCTGGAGCAAGCAGCAGTGAGGCCAGGAATCCAGAAGAATTACAAGCACTGAGGAAGAGAACACGGCAGGTAATAAAGGACAGGGGGCGGAGCTAACTCCGACTGACCAGGCCGCGATAGGCTCTCCCACTCCTGAGCCTGCCACCCTGGTTGGTGGGAGATGGTGTCAGTCGAACAGGTCTGGCCTCAGGTGTGGATTGATTAATCCCAGGAGTATACCTAGACGTAGTACCTGGCAGATCCCTAACAATATTGTTCTAGAGATTGATTAGTCCTCTCAGTTTGGCCATTGGTTTCAGGATGGAAGGCAGAGGAGAAGGACAGATCAATCTCCAACTTTTTACAGAAGGCTCTCCAAAACAAAGAAACAAATTGTACCCCTCTGTCCGAAACAATATTGACAGGGACCCCATGGAGACGCAGGATGTGTTTGACAAACAAGGTAGCTAACGTCTTGGCGTTGGGTAGTTTCTTGAGGGGCACAAAGTGGCACATCTTACTGAAGCGGTCTACTACCACCCACACCACCGACTTGCCTTGGGATGGAGGCAAATCGGTGATAAAATCCATGGAGATATGTGTCCAAGGTCTCTGGGGAATGGGCAACGAACGTAGTAAGCCCGCTGGTCGGGACCTGGGAGTCTTGGACCTAGCACAAACCTCACAAGCGGCGACGTAGGCCTTAACGTCTTTAGGCAACCCAGGCCACCAATAGTTTCTGGCAATGAGATGTTTGGTACCCAGGATGCCTGGATGACCAGATAGATCGGAGTCATGATTTTCCCTAAGTACCCTTAGCCTGTATTGCAGGGGAACAAACAGCTTGTCCTCAGGTAGGTTCCCGGGAGCTGAACCTTGATCAGCCGCAATTTCAGAGACTAAATCAGAATCAATAGAAGAAATGATTATACCGGGAGGGAAAATACAAGCAGGATCTTCCTCCGAAGGAGGGCTGGCCATGAAGCTACGCGACAGTGCATCGGCCTTAATATTTTTAGACCCAGCCCTATAGGTAACCAAAAAGTTGAATCTGGTAAAAAATAGGGCCCATCGAGCTTGTCTCGGGTTTAGCCTCCGGGCAGATTCTAGGAAAACCAGATTCTTATGGTCGGTAAGGACCGTTACCTGGTGCCTAGCCCCCTCCAGGAAGTGGCGCCACTCTTCAAATGCCCATTTAATGGCTAAGAGTTCGCGGTTGCCAATATCATAGTTACTCTCAGTGGGCGAAAACTTCCTGGAGAAGTAGGCACAGGGGCGGAGATGGCTGAGGGACCTGGTACCCTGGGACAAGACAGCCCCCACTCCCACCTCGGATGCGTCAACTTCCACGATAAATGGCTCCATTTGGTTGGGCTGAACCGCGGCCGAGATAAAGCACTTCTTAAGGACCTCAAAAGCCTGGACAGCCTCAGGAGGCCAGTGGAGGAGATCAGCACCTTTGCGAGTGAGGTCCGTAAGAGGCTTAGCGATGACCGAGAAGTTAGCAATAAATCTCCTGTAATAATTAGCAAACCCCAAAAAACACTGTAACGCCTTCAGGGAGGCAGGTTGGACCCATTCTGCCACAGCCTGAACCTTGGCGGGGTCCATGCGGAATTCATGAGGAGTGAGGATTTGACCCAAAAATGGTATCTCCTGTACCCCAAACACACATTTTTCGGTTTTTGCAAACAGTTTGTTTTCCCGAAGGACCTGGAGCACCTTCCTGACATGCTCAATGTGGGAGGACCAGTCCTTGGAAAACACCAGTATGTCATCAAGGTACACTACAAGAAATATCCCCAGGTAATCTCTCAAAATCTAATTTATGAAATTCTGGAAGACCGCCGGAGCATTACACAACCCAAGGGGCATGACGAGGTATTCGAAATGACCTTCGGGCGTGTTAAACGCAGTTTTCCACTCTTCCCCCTCTTTGATGCGGATAAGGTTATACGCCCCCCGTAGATCAAACTTAGAGAACCATTGGGCCCCCTGAACCTGATTAAAGAGATCAGGAATCAAAGGAAGGGGATACTGGTTCCTTACAGTGACCTTATTCAGGTTACGGTAGTCAATGCATGGCCTAAGACCACCATCCTTCTTCCCTACGAAGAAGAAGCCAGCACCTACCGGAGAAGTAGAGGGGCGAATGTAACCCTTGGCCAGGCATTCCTGGATATACTCTCTCATAACTTCACGTTCGGGACAAGAAAGATAAATATCCTACCCTTAGGAAGCTTAGCTCCTGGTACCAATTCAATAGCGCAATCGTATTCTCTATGAGGAGGTAACACTGCGGAGGCCTCCTTAGAGTAAACATCAGCGAAGTCCTGAACAAACTCAGGTAGCGTGTTCACCTCCTCAGGGGGAGAAATAGAATTAACAGAAAAACATGACGTCAAACATTCATTACCCCATTTGGTAAGCTCCCCAGTATTCCAGTCAAACGTGGGATTATGCAACTGCAACCAGGGAAGGCCTAAAACCAAATCGGACGATAATCCCTGCATCAACAGTACAGAGCACTGCTCCAAATGCATGGAGCCAACAAGGAGTTCAAAAACAGGGGTATGCTGTGTAAAATATCCATTAGCAAGAGGAGTGGAGTCGATACCCATTACCGGGACAGGTTTAAGCAAATCAATCAAAGGCATAGCAAGAGACATAGCAAATTCCACAGACATGATATTAGCAGAGGACCCTGAATCCACGAAGGCACTGCCGGTAGCAGACCTACCACCAAAAGAGACCTGAAAGGGAAGCAAGATCTTATTACGTTTCATATTTACGGGAAATACCTGTGCGCCCAGGTGACCTCTCCGATGATCACTTAGGCGCGGAAGTTCTCCGGCTGCATTCTTACGCTTAGGACAGTTGTTCACTTGATGCTTGTCATCCCCACAGTAGAAGCAGAGACCATTCTTCCTGCGGAAATCTCTACGTTGTTGGGGGGACACGGAGGCCCCGAGTTGCATAGGTACCTCTGAGTCTTCCGGGGAGGAACGAAACAACGGAACCTCGGGAGGCATCATGGGGGAGTCGGAGGAGAAAACACATAAACGTTCACGTTGTCGTTCCCTGAGACGTCGGTCAAGTCGTACCGCTAAAGCCATAACCTGGTCTAGGGAGTCAGAAGAGGGATAGCTAACTAGCAGGTCTTTCAGGGCATTCGACAGACCCAACCTAAACTGGCACCTTAAGGCAGGGTCATTCCACCGAGAAGCTACGCACCACTTCCTAAAGTCAGAACAATACTCCTCAACAGGTCTCTTACCCTGACGTAAGGTCACCAGCTGACTCTCGGCAAAGGCAGTCCTGTCAGTCTCGTCATAAATGAGTCAGAGAGCAGAAAAGAAACGATCAACGGAGGAAAGTTCAGGGGCGTCAGGAGCCAAGGAGAAGGCCCACTCTTGGGGCCCTTCCTGGAGCCGGGACATAATTATACCCACCCGCTGGTTCTCAGAACCTGAGGAATGAGGCTTTAAGCGAAAGTACAGCCTACAACTCTCCCGAAAGGAGAGAAAAGCCCTCCGGTCCCCTGAGAACCGGTCGGGCAACTTGAGGTGGGGTTCAGGAGGTGAGGTGAGGGGGACTACCAAGGTAGCATCAGGCTGGTTGACCCTCTGAGCCAGGGCCTGGACCTGTAGGGAGAGACACTGCACTTGCTGAGCCAGGGTCTCAAGGGGGTCCATAGTGGTGTCAGGGACCAGGGTAGACTAGGTATGGGCTTGTGATTATGTAATGATGGGGGTAGGGAAACGAACAAGTGAGCCCTAATCTACCCGCCACTCTGTCCCTGCCTACTTGCAACGACCCGCCCTAGGCGACGGGGTACAACTGGGCGGCGGTCCCTACGCTCAGTAAGTGCACGAGACAAACATACAAGGGAATACAAGCAAAGGGAAAGGGGCAGTTGCCCACGGCAACACCGTGAGCAACCAGAGTGGTGAACGAGCCAAGTCAAACCAGGAGAGCACGAGGTACCAAACGCAGAGCAGGAGAGTAGTCAGTAAGCCAGGGTCAGTATGGAGCAGGATCAAATAGTTAGGAGCTGTAGCTGGGCCAGGAAACCACACGAGAAGAATCACAAGTAAAGGAGGAACAGGAAAGGCAGGTGTGGTGTTATAGGTAAGAGAATCAAAAGTAGGTTACTAGGAGGTAATTTCATAACTCCCTCTGACACAGAAGATACATCTGATTTGCATAGGAAATGCAGATCTTTGGCCATCAAAGGATGTCCACTGTCTGACAAATGTTTAATTGGCTCTTTCCTCACCAAGGTGCGAGATGTGCTGATTAAGGATTTGTCACTAGGGCTGACCAAACATCCTGACCAAACATCTAAAGCTATGCAAATGGTTGCCTGTGGTGTGTCTGTCTGTGGACCAGGAGAAACATGGGAGAATGGCATGGTGTTCAAAGAAAGTATGATACATCAAGGCAAACCCCGTCATAATTTATATTTGTAATGACCCACATAGCTAGTTATGATCAGGGAAAATAGCCCTCATATATATGTCAAATTCAGATCCCTACACTCAGAGGAACTACCTGGGATTGGCTATTGGCTAAAAACATGGGCCTATTATAGTGGTGTTTGATATGCCCTGGTTGGTAAATGTCTGCACAGGTGAATGCAGGTAATATTATATTTCTAGGGGATTCCTGCAAGGACACATGACCACTTATATGTTTCTCTATAGAAATACAACTGTGTAATGGGAGGAGTACCCTTCATTATCATATGAACAGCCTCCTCTCAGTGACATCACCAGCCAGTGAACTGGAGGGAAAAAACTGGGTTTAAAATGCCATGAGAAGTGAGGGTCAGTGTCAGTCGTTGGGGATCCATATCTCGGTTGGAGTGACTGCCCATATTTTCAGCTGTCCCCACAGCCAGGATATCGCCGCTGTACATCAGTAAGGTTTTGTTCTGTTTTCTTTTATCCCTTTTATTTTCATAAACTGTTGATTGCATTGTAACTGTATGTATATATTTTTTATCTTTTAATCTGACATTTATTTTATGTATTGCACTGCACTATTGTGTATTAAATTTGAAATATTTATAAGTCTCTTCCTTGTAGTCTTACAGAACTTAATCTTCCGAAGGTGAGGAACGTTACCTGTATTTTATGTTCAATTTAGATAACCTGTGTTATAGGAACTGGTGTTAAGGGAACATAGAGACGTAGGCCCCTATTGCCTAGATAAGTATAGGTGGTGGTAGCATACTGTGGTATAAATTATTGGGGTGTTGGAAACTACGGGAGTAATTTAGCATAATCCTGTCATCTAGAGTAGGTGGGCATGGATTTATGAGGTAAATTAATAAGCTCAGTAGTGTAGTTCACCCCTGTGACGTGACCTGAGATCGGCGATCGTCACAGATTGGTGGCACAGCGGTGGGATAGTGTTATTGTCATTTACACTGTTAAAGACGTTAAGTGTTTTGTTTAAGAAATTAACCTTTACACTTAAGGGCTGGAGTATCTTTGAAAATAATACAACAGTCCACAAGGAAGAACTCAGTGCATACTATTTGTCAGCTAACATACATACGTGCAAAACAGTTTCCCTTCCCCTTCTTGTTTTTTCTTTTCTTTCTTTTATTTTTAAAAACCACTGATAAGATGGCAGAGGTGTATAGAAATAAGAGGAAAGATGAACTGCTAGTCCTCTGTGAGGAGAGAAGGCTGGACGGAATGAACAAAAGTAAAGCGGATCTGATCCAAGCATTGGTGGAAGATGATACACAGCTCCACCATTCCGTGGGACCAGAGCGGGAAACTTCAGCCTCAGAGGAACAGACAGGAGACTCTAGTCAGGATCTGGCTGGGCATGGCAGTACCAGGTCTCAAAACGGTATGGAGTCTTCTCTTTCTCTAATCCTCCAGCAGATGGGCAACTGTGATCCAGATATGCGAATGCAACTGGTGATGCAAGAGCGTCAAGCAGAGCGAGAAGCTGCACAACGCCAAGCAGAGCGAGAAGCTGCACAACGCCAAGCAGAGCGAGAAGCTGCACAACGCCAAGCAGATCGAGAGTTTGCAGAACGTCAAGCGGAGCGAGAGTATGCAGAACGCCAGGCAGAGCGGGAGTACCAGCTCAAGTTGACCCAAATGCAGCTGCCAAGTGCTTCATCCTCACCTCAGGGTGAGCCCACGGACACAGTCAACCTTAAACCCCGTCTAGAGCGTTTCCCTGTCATGGAGAAAGACGGTGATCTGGATGTTTATCTAAAAGGTTTTGAAAAGGTCTGCCGACAATTCCAACTGCCACCTGCAGACTGGGCTAAGTATCTGACTCCAGGGCTGAAAGGCAAAGCTCTGGAGGTGTTTGCAGCCCTGCCCACAACTATCGATCAAGATTATGAGGCTATTAAAAAGGCCTTAATCCAACGATTTAACCTTACCCCAGAGGTATACAGGAAACGATTTCGGGCTTTGCAGCGCACGGGTACTGACAGTTACTCAGACCTGGCCGATGGACTAAAGAACCACTTCAGGCAGTGGACGCAGGGATTAGCTGTCAACACCTTTGAAGATTTGGAGGATCTGATGATCCTGGACCAGTTTCTCCACACCTGTCCTATGGAAGTACGACAGTTTATTTTGGACCGTGAGCCCAAGACCCTGGATAAAGCTGCCCAGATAGCGGATGTATATGCCGCCAACAGAGCGCCAGAGGCGCGAAAGCCTGCTGTTCCAGGCTGGAAAGGGGGAAAGCCCCCTATTAACACTTTTGCCCCTACTCGCAGATCACCAGGAGGTGTTGCCCCTGCCCCACTTCCCAGGCCTGCTGTTGATAATCGCAGGTGTTTTGGATGCAACCAAGTGGGGCATATCAGCACTGCTTGCCCAGAGAAGAGGAAAACTACCCCTTTGCCCAAACCATCTATTTTGTCCCCAGCAGTTTTGTTTGTGGGTGGGAGGGAGAGGGCATCTTGTGACAATTTACAAGCGGTCACTGTGGGCAAGACGGTTACCATGGGACTGAGGGACACTGGTGCCGAAATGACTCTTGTCCACCCAGAGCTTGTTTCTTCAGAAGACATTATCCCAGGAAAAACTCTAACTGTTTCTGGAGTTGGTGGTCTGATCCCGGCCTTACCCATGGCACGAGTTTACCTGGATTGGGGGGCGGGAAGAGGGATGATGGATGTGGGAGTGACGGATAAAATCCCCACTAATGTGTTACTAGGAACCGATCTGGGACGTTTAGTCTCCAGATATATTTCTTCAGACCATGAGGAGGACTCTAGCGTACTTGCTGCCCCATGTGTGTCACCGCAGGTAGTATATGATAATCATGAAACTGTCAATACTATGGAATGTGATGACCCTGTGTCCAGCAATGTTATAGACTTACATAATGTTACTGTACTTAGTGATAACCTAGACTCATCTAACAATGCATTGGATATAGACTGTATAACTAGCAATGATGCAGGATGTGGGGATTGTATAGCGTCAGATAATGATTTGTGTGTAGATTTAGTAGCGGGAAACGTCATAAACATGCATGAAATCCCTGTCACATGCACACACACACCAGTTCACCAAGACGGGGAGAATGTTGTGTCCATTTCTCCTGTAACACGCAGTCAGGGTGCCTGTAACACAAACCTGTGTCTGGGTTCTGGGCCCCCTACTGTGTCTGCTGCAGAGGAAGTGGGGACAGCTGACAGCCCGCAGCCAGCGGCAGAAGTTAGTCAGAATGTGTTGCTATCAGCCAGTACAGACGCAGAATGTCAGTTGTTTCAGACGGCCCTACGCACTGACGATAGTCTGCAGAAGCTGCGACAGCTGGCTGATCGGACCCCAGAGGAGGGGGACACTGAAAAAATAACCTGGGACCAGGGGAGACTGTATAGACAAAGTATTTCCACTGACCCCCAGCAGGATGTATTAAAAGACAGGCAACTAGTGGTGCCACGTCAGTTCAGGGAACAACTCCTGCGGGTGGCTCATGAGATACCACTAGCTGGTCACCTAGGGATAAGTAAGACTAAGAGTCGTTTAAAACACAATTTTTACTGGCCTGGCCTGGGGAATGATGTGACAGATTACTGCCGTTCCTGTATTGTGTGCCAAAGGATGGGGAAGTCGGGACCTGTGCACCGGGCCCCCCTCATTCCTTTGCCCATAATTGATGAGCCTTTTCGACGGATTGCTGTGGATCTGGTAGGGCCCTTGGCCATACCCAGCAGTTCTGGAAAGCGCTTTATCCTGACGGTAGTGGATTATGCCACACGTTACCCAGAAGCCATAGCATTATCCTCCATCAGGGCTGATAAGGTAGCAGACGCCCTTCTGACCATATTTTCCCGTGTAGGATTTCCCAGGGAGATGCTCACAGATCAGGGGACCCAGTTTATGTCAAATTTGATGCAGTGCCTCTGTAAGAAAATACAGGTGCAACACCTGGTGGCCAGCCCTTACCATCCTCAGACTAATGGTCTGTGTGAAAGGTTTAACGGGACCCTCAAGCAGATGCTACGAATGCTTGTGGCGTCCCAAGGGCGAGACTGGGAGCGTTATCTCCCGCACCTGCTATTTGCTTACAGAGAGGTACCGCAGGCATCAACCGGTTTCTCACCCTTTGAGCTCCTGTATGGAAGGAGGGTACGGGGACCCCTAGATCTCATGAAAGAAGCATGGGAGGGAGAATTGGTTACACCAGAGGTCTCGGTGATAGATTATGTCTTGAAATTCAGAGAGAGGATGCAGGAACTGACAGGCCTAGTACATGAGAACATGGTGCAGGCACAGGCAAGTCAGAAGAGGTGGTATGATAGGAATGCCCGAGAGAGAGTGTATGCGGTGGGTCAGAAGGTATGGGTACTGGTCCCTATGACCCAAAACAAACTCCAGGCGGCATGGGAAGGCCCATATCCAATTCATCAACGCCTCAACGATGTGGACTACGTAGTCACGATCGATCATGTTCGCAAGAAACACAAAGTTTTTCATGTGAATATGATCAAGGCGCATTATGACCGGGATATGTGCGCTCTGCCAGTCTGCAGTTTGCCAGAGGAGGGAGAAAGTGAAACACTGCTGGATTTAGTGGCTTCCGCAAAGGAGATAGGATCCATTGAGGATGCCGTAGTCAATTCACAGCTGTCTGAGGGTCAGAAGTTCCAGCTGCAGGAGGTACTTAACCCCTTCCTTGCCACTTTTACAGGGAGACCTGGGAGAACTCCGCTAGCAACTCACCATGTAGACACGGGGAATCACCAACCTGTTAGGCAAGCAGCTTATAGAGTTTCCCTAGAAGTGAGGGCTGACATGAAGAAAGAAATAGAGGAAATGTTAGGGCTGGGCGTGATCCAGGAGTCTCAAAGTGCCTGGGCATCACCTGTAGTGCTTGTCCCCAAAAAGGACAAGACAACACGATTTTGCGTGGACTACAGGAAGTTGAATACCATCACTGTGTTTGATGCGTATCCAATGCCCCGCATAGATGAGCTTTTGGATCAGCTAGCCGGTGCCCGGTACCTAACAATTATGGATTTAAGTCGGGGGTATTGGCAAATCCCTATGTCCGTGGAAGCGCAGGAGAGGTCCGCTTTCATCACCCCCTTTGGACTATATGAGTCCAAGGTAATGCCCTTTGGTATGAAAAATGCTCCTGCCACATTCCAGCGCTTGGTGAACAAGCTGTTAGAGAAGTTTGAAGGGTTTGCTGTCGCTTACCTGGATGACATTGCTGTATTCAGTCAGACCTGGGAGGATCACCTGACCCACCTGTCACAGGTGCTCAGGCGTATCCAGGATGCAGGACTGACCATCAAGCCTGGAAAGTGTCAAATCGGCATGACCGAAGTGCAGTACCTCGGGCACAAGGTGGGTGGAGGGACACTAAAGCCAGAGCCAGGAAAGGTTGATGCAATTTCTGCCTGGCCCACTCCTAAGACCAAAAAACAGGTTATGTCCTTTTTGGGGACCGCAGGATACTATAGAAAGTTTGTTCCTAACTATAGTTCCCTAGCAAAACCTTTGACAGACCTCACAAAAAAGAAACAGCCTCAAATAGTTAATTGGACTGCCGACTGCGAGAGTTCTCTGTCAGCTTTAAAAGCTGCCCTTGCTAGCTCCCCAGTCTTGCAAAGCCCGGATTTCACTCGTAAGTTTGTGGTGCAGACTGACGCCAGCGCCTATGGGCTAGGCGCAGTGCTCAGCCAGGTAAATCCAGAAGGGCATGAACATCCAATAATGTATTTGAGCAGAAAGCTTCTACCGAGGGAGGTTGCGTATGCCACTGTAGAGAAAGAATGTTTGGCCATTGTATGGGCCTTGCAGAAATTACAGGCATACCTCTATGGGCGCAGATTTACCGTAGTGACCGACCACAACCCACTTAGTTGGTTGCACAGGGTAGCAGGTGATAACGGGAAGCTGCTGAGATGGAGTTTAGCCTTGCAACAATATGATTTCACTATCCAGCACAAAAAGGGCAGTGAGCATGGCAACGCAGATGGGTTATCGCGCCAGGGGGAAGCTGCGGAGATCGGCTTGGGATATTGATGGCTATATCAATGATCCCATGCCATGTCTTAAGGGGGGAGGTGTGGTGTTATAGGTAAGAGAATCAAAAGTAGGTTACTAGGAGGTAATTTCATAACTCCCTCTGACACAGAAGATACATCTGATTTGCATAGGAAATGCAGATCTTTGGCCATCAAAGGATGTCCACTGTCTGACAAATGTTTAATTGGCTCTTTCCTCACCAAGGTGCGAGATGTGCTGATTAAGGATTTGTCACTAGGGCTGACCAAACATCCTGACCAAACATCTAAAGCTATGCAAATGGTTGCCTGTGGTGTGTCTGTCTGTGGACCAGGAGAAACATGGGAGAATGGCATGGTGTTCAAAGAAAGTATGATACATCAAGGCAAACCCCGTCATAATTTATATTTGTAATGACCCACATAGCTAGTTATGATCAGGGAAAATAGCCCTCATATATATGTCAAATTCAGATCCCTACACTCAGAGGAACTACCTGGGATTGGCTATTGGCTAAAAACATGGGCCTATTATAGTGGTGTTTGATATGCCCTGGTTGGTAAATGTCTGCACAGGTGAATGCAGGTAATATTATATTTCTAGGGGATTCCTGCAAGGACACATGACCACTTATATGTTTCTCTATAGAAATACAACTGTGTAATGGGAGGAGTACCCTTCATTATCATATGAACAGCCTCCTCTCAGTGACATCACCAGCCAGTGAACTGGAGGGAAAAAACTGGGTTTAAAATGCCATGAGAAGTGAGGGTCAGTGTCAGTCGTTGGGGATCCATATCTCGGTTGGAGTGACTGCCCATATTTTCAGCTGTCCCCACAGCCAGGATATCGCCGCTGTACATCAGTAAGGTTTTGTTCTGTTTTCTTTTATCCCTTTTATTTTCATAAACTGTTGATTGCATTGTAACTGTATGTATATATTTTTTATCTTTTAATCTGACATTTATTTTATGTATTGCACTGCACTATTGTGTATTAAATTTGAAATATTTATAAGTCTCTTCCTTGTAGTCTTACAGAACTTAATCTTCCGAAGGTGAGGAACGTTACCTGTATTTTATGTTCAATTTAGATAACCTGTGTTATAGGAACTGGTGTTAAGGGAACATAGAGACGTAGGCCCCTATTGCCTAGATAAGTATAGGTGGTGGTAGCATACTGTGGTATAAATTATTGGGGTGTTGGAAACTACGGGAGTAATTTAGCATAATCCTGTCATCTAGAGTAGGTGGGCATGGATTTATGAGGTAAATTAATAAGCTCAGTAGTGTAGTTCACCCCTGTGACGTGACCTGAGATTGGCGATCGTCACAGCAGGTATAAATAGACAGAGGGCGGGAGCTAGCTCCGTCTGGCCAGGCTGTGATAGGCTCTCCCACTCCTAAGCCTGCCATCCTGAGTGGTGGAAGATGCAGTCAGTCTCAGAGACGTAGATTCAGGTGCAGACTGATTACCTATGGGAGTTAACCCCGTAGCTGTGCCTGGCAGATCCTTTACACCGACACTGTGCAGTCGCTCAGAAAATGGCGGCACACAGTGTAGGAGGTTTGAAGATTCAAACCCCTCCTTCTCCTGGCACTAGCCAGAATAAGGGAGGGGGGATTGTGTGAGGACACTAGAGCGAGTGTGTCTACCCCAAATTTGCAGCATAAAGCAATGAGGTTGCTTTACCACATTGACCATGCTGCAATTTTGGGAACTGCTCCCTCTAGTGCCAAGCACATGGAAATGTTATAAATTAGAATCTAATTTATAATATTTCCTGACTTGTGAAAAAATGAAAAAAATTAGAACAATGTGTAATCACTTAAATAACAATTGTTTAGCGTTTTTGCTGCGTTTTTTACGGCCGTTTTTGGAGCTGTTTTCATTGAAGTCTATGCGAAAACGGCTCAAAAACGTCCCAAGAAGTGTCCTGCACTTCTTTTGACGAGGCTGTAACTTTACGAGCCGTCTTTTGACAGCGACGCGTAAAATGACAGGTCGTTGGCACAGTACATCGTAAAGCCCATTGAAAGTAATGGGCAGATGTTTGCCGACGTATTGGAGCCGTTTTTTCAGACGTAATTCGAGGCGTAAAACGCCTCCATTACGTCTGAAAATAGGTCGTATGAACCCAGCCTTAATGTTTCCATTTGCAAATCACTTCATTGAAAGGAGATACTTGTTCATAGCTAACGCTAGGATTCAGTTCTATAACTGACAATATTTCTCTAACTCGTGTGTCAAGGTTGTCTCAAATCAATCATTACTCCACTATATGACATAGGATTTCTTTCCTGATAAAATATACACTGTTATGGAATCGCTAGTTGAGCAATTCCCAGGGTGGAAGTTTATCATATTGCTAGATGAGTGATTCCCCAAAGGTTGCTGGAGGCTGTCGGGAGTGAGCGTGCAATAAATACGCAACTCCAAATCCATCACAACTCTGATCAACAGAGTCTAAAGCTACTCTATGGTGTTCGCCAGAGCCTACTGCAAGGCAGCTTTGTTTTTGCTGCATAGAACCCAGGTTGTTTTAACAGAGTTCAGTGTTGGATACGAGGTGCAATGCAGGCAATATCAGAACAGGTAACAAGACAGCCAGAGGGTAAACAGAAAGTCAAAATCAATAAGCAAGTGGACGTCAGGAAGCTGAAAATCCAAATACGCAAACAAGTGGTAATCCAGAGACAAGCCAAGAAGTCCAAGGTACAGGATGTAGTTAGTAGCTTGATCAAAACACATGCAGAGAGGAAAATTCACAAGCAAAGAAAAAGGGAAGGAAGCCAGGTATAAATACTCCACCCTTACACCTGACAGGAAGAAAGACAGAGAAGTGGGATAGGCTCAACAAGTAAAACTAGAACTGCCCAGAAGCTAGACTAGTAGTCATGGCAATCTTAAAGGAACAGACGTTTCCTAACATACTCTATCTATCTATCTATCTATCTATCTATCTATCTATCTATCTATCTATCTATCTATCTATCTATCTATCTATCTATCTATCTATCTATCTATCTATCTATCTATCTAGTGAGACTCAAGGATTCACCAAGCGGATCTGTCATCAGAATATGGTATCCTAGTTATTATAAGTTATATTTAATTATTATATTGAAAGTTCTACTTACTATCGTGACAGTTCTATTGGGCTATTATACCAAACAGCACAAACAAACTGTCACAGCTGTGGGGTATGTGGACCCACTGGGCCACTCCGCCGTAGCTGAGTATCAGCTGGTCAAATGAGAGTCCATAATAGTCTCTAGGACAAGACTACCTGGGTAGATGACTTGTGCCGGATGATCAGAAGATGTCTTGTGCCAGACTATCGGAAGCTGGGATATAGTATAGAAAGGGAGGAAACCTCCAGCTCACCGGTCTGGCTAGGGCAACAACCCAGAACTACCATACATCTTGGGAGTGCGTCTCCTTCTAATTTTAATCTCATTTCCCCAATAAAAGTGGGAATACTTCTTCCTTTTTAAATCAAAGCACGACTCAGCACTGGATCATTTATTTATTTTTTTTTCTCTTTTCTCTATCGGAAGCTGGCTTGTGCTGGATAATCGGAAGCAGGCTTGTGCTGGATAACTGGACATGGATGCAGGACACCGGAACTATAGTCATGGACACGGGACTTGGCACGGACACCAGACAAGGACACAGAAGTTGTCACGGATACTTGACTTGACACGGATACTGGACACTTGACTTTCCACGGACACTTGACTTGGCACGGACACTTGACTTGGCACGGACACTTGACTTGGCACGGACACTTGACTTGGCACGGACACTGGACACTTGACTTGGCATGGACACTGGACACTTGACTTGGCACGGACACTGGACACTTGACTTGGCATGGACACCAGACACTTGATACCGAACATGATACGGGATACAGGATAATGCTAGGTAACCTTTGCAGACCAACACAGCATTAGATACAATATTGCTCAGGCAATGAAGAAGTGGGCAAAGTTCTTTTTAAAGTCCCGGGTGTGCTGGGATTGGCCAGGTGCATCAGCTGGGAAGAGGAGCAGTGTGTACCGGCATCTCTGAGGAAGGAGACGCGGACAAGGAGTCAGTGTCCTGCGGTCGCATGTTGCTGATGAGTGGAGAATGCGACCGTGGGCATTACACAAACATTGTGCCATTTGTATAGTAGTAACTATGAAAGAATACAGTGAACTCATAGGAGTGCACTGTATATTTATGAGGCGATTGCTCCCCCGCCTCCGTCTCCAGTTATTGATGGCTGCTGAGTATACAGGGGGGTACATCAGTGGCCGTCAATCATTGGTAAGAGGGGGTGCATGAGGATCATGAATACGGCAGACATAATAATAGCGGCTGTTATTTGGTGATTCCTGTTAAGTTTTGGAGATGGCAGCCTAGTGGGAGTTTCATTGTGTTTGGGACAGGGTGATGGCAAAAGAATGAATACGAATCTAAAAGAGGTGCCCCCTTAAAAACGGTTACAAGTAAAACAAATCATATCATTTGAATTTCCTGCCATTGCTGTGCCACCGGTCTTCGCACATCGTTGACTTGTCGTTTGGCGCCACATAACTCTTGCCGTCACATCGCTGGCCATAGAATTGACACGTCACCTATATGGTATTCTTAGCCTCTAATAAACATTAAAATATTGGGGGCTCCTGCTATCTGTGGGTCAGGAAGGAGAGCGAGGAATATCATATTACTGCAGAACCAGACTACAAAGGTTTTTTTTTGTATTCTGTAACCATGAAGGCACATATCTCTGCCTGGGAGCTGTAGGCACAAAACGGTTGCAAAGATGCCTAATTTCTTAATTTTTTCATTTTAGGTGCATTGGAGCGATAAAAAAAACAATTGCAAAAGTATTCATATCCTCTAAGGTTCTGTTCACATCATCTGTATTCCCTGTATAGCTGTCATATACATTTCTTTACCAAAACGAGTAAAAAATTATAGAAATGTATACTGTAATGTTCCCATAGAATAAATGCATGCCAAAATAATAATTGGCATTGCAAAAAAAAAAAGTATAATCAATTTTACCTTTCTTTCCAAACAACATCCAAAATAAAATGTCACTTCTTAAGGGTATGTTCACACGTAGTCAACAAAAACGTCTGAAAATCCAGAGCTGTTTTCAAGGGAAAACAGACCCTGCTTTTCAGATGTTTTTTTACCAACTCGCATTTTTCGCGGCGTTTTCACGCCGTTTTCGCGGCGTTTTTTACGTCCGTTTTTGGAGCTGTTTTCATTGGAGTCTATGAGAAAACAGCTCCAAAAACGTCCAAAGAAGTGTCCTGCACTTCTTTTGACGAGGCTGTATTTTTACGCGTCGTCGTTTGACAGCTGTCAAACGACGACGCGTAAATAACAGGTCGTCTGCACAGTACGTCGGCAAACCCATTCAAATGAATGGGCAGATGTTTGCCGACGTATTTGAGACGTATTTCCAGACGTAAAACGAGGCAAAATACGCCTCGTATACGTCTGAAATTTGCCCGTGTGAACATACCCTAACTAAAAAGGTTAGTGGATGCCTGAAAAAAAATTTTTTTTACATTCTATCTAATGTGTTCTGGGCCAAAGAAGCGAGCATGTCATTTATTTATATGTCTACAACAACTTATAGAACAATCTGGTTACATTAGTTCAACGCAAATGTTGCACCTTAAGGCCTCACTCACACGAGCGTTTTGTGTGCGCAAAAAACACTTAACAGCTCCGTGTGGCAGCAGCATATGATGCGCGGCTGCGTGCTTTTCGCGCAGCCGCCATCATTATGACACTCCATTTAGATGTTTCTAAACAGAAAAGCACGTGGTGCTTTTCTGTTTACATTCATCCTTTTGACAGCTGTTGCGCGAATCACGCAGTTCGCACGGAAGTGCTTCCGTGCGGCATGCATGGTTTTCACGCACCCATTGACTTCAATGGGTGCGTGATTCGCGCAAAACGCCGAAAGAACGGACATGTCGTGACTTTTTTTCAGCGGACTCACGCTGAGTAAAAATCACGCACATGTCCGCACGGCCCCATAGACTAATATAGGACCGTGCGACGCGCGTGAAAAGCACGCGCGTTGCACGGACGTGATTCCCGTTCGTCTGAATAAAGCCTAAAACAATATCAGTATATGGTGCAGAGAAATGTCTCCCGCTGTGTATTCTTCCCTATGGATTTTGTTCTCATTATAGGGATTCCAGACTGTGAACTGCAACCAAGGAAGAAACCCAATGCAACCCACCACGTCATTAAATAAGAGCTGTGCAGGTGCCAGTGACACTGAGCATGATGTAAACATGTTTCGTTTTGCATATTGTTTTATCATTAGTCTCCTGTGTGTACCTAGAGTGTCTCCTCTTATCTCCCCCAGAGTACAATGCACACAGCGGCTCACACAAGGCAGCAGACAGGCCTGGATTCATAGCTCAGAGATGCGATAAGCAGGATGCTGTGTTTACCAACTGAGTGGAAATACATTAGGTCCAGGGAGCACCTGCAGTTTTTGTATAAAATGATAGAAGGTGTTGACATAAACCAAGACGATACCTGGTCATCTGTGTGGCATAGGATTTCAGCAGCCAAAGATTAAAGGGGTTATCTAAGATTAGATAAAAGGGGTCTGTTTTATTTTTCCAGAAACAGCACCACTCTTGTCCATGGATTGTGTCTGGTATTGCAACCTAGGTTTATTCAAGATAATTAAAAGAAAAAGCAGACCCCTTTATCTTATCTCGGACTGTACCTTCAAAGTGAACATGCACGCTTCAACACCATTTTTTTGGGGTCATAATTCAGTGCTGATTCATTTCTTAAAGGGAAGGTGTCATGATTTTTTTTTATAATATTGCTTTTAATGTAATATTTTCAAACATTTTATTAAATTGTGTTCTCATGTTTTACTTTTTTATGTTTTCTGACTTTTACTTCTCAATGGGGGCTGCCATTTTTTTCATCTCTGTATGTGTCGAATAACGACACATACAGAGATGGAATACGGCACATACAACCCCATAGAGGATGCGAACGGGAGCCGTTGCATTCGCAGTTGCGTGCGACGTCTGTGTGGGAACACACAGACCAAAATGAAGCTCGTTCGTAGAGCGAAATCCGGCGCCATTTTCATGTGCCAGACAGTAAGATGACGACTTCTGGCCGCGGCTTCCAGCCATATGTTCAACGAAGCGAAGGCGCAAGGAAGAGGAGCGTAGACCAGTGGAGGCGGCGGCAGAAGCAGGTAATTTATGTTTGTGTATGATGTTTGTGTATGATGTGTGTATTATGTTCTTGTGTATTATGTTCGTGTGTATTATGTTCGTGTGTATTATGTTAGTGTATTACTGTCTGCTAAGCCCTGTATCTAATCCGCCTACACTGTGCAGTCGCTCAGAAAATGGCGGCACACAGTGTAGGAGGTTTGAATACATTCAAACCCCTTCCTCTCCTGGCACTAGCCAGAATAAGGGATTGGGGATTGTGTGACGACACTAGAGAATGTGTCCACCCCAAATTTGCAGCATAAATCAATGAGGTTGCTTTACCACATTGACCGTCCTGCAATTTTGGGAACTGCTCCCTCTAGTGGCCAGCACATGGAAATGTTATAAATTAGAATCTCATTTATAATATTTCCGGACTTGTGAAAAAATTAAAACAATGTGTAATCACTTAAATAATAATTGTTTAACTGAAAAAAAATGTTAAAAATTCTAGTGACACATTCCCTTTAAAGGACAGGTGTTGTGCAAAAAAATTTTTTTATATAAATTTGCTTTTAGTATGTTATTAAAATAATTTTTATTTATTTGTGTTTTTGTGTTTTTCTTTTTTCTTTTTTCTAACTTTTACTTCACTTTGGGGGCTGCCATTTTTTTTTCATCTCTGTATGTGTCGAGTAACGACACTTACAGAGATGGAATACGGCACATACATCCCCATAGAGAATGCGAACGGGAGCCATTCACTATGGTGTACGCCGTCTGTGTGGGAACGGCGCATGTGCCGCTCCCACACAGTCCAAAAGGAAGGTCTTCGGTCGAGCGACATCCGGCGCAAATTTCCTGTGGATCGGAAGCCGCGGCCGGACAGTAAGATGACTACTTCCGGTCGCGGCTTCCGGACATGTGTTCAGAAGCAAGGACTAGGAGCGGAGGGAGCAGACGGAGCGGAGGGAGCGGCGGCTGGAGCAGGTAAATTATGTTTGTGTATGTTCGTGTTTTACTGTGTGATTACCACTGTATGTAAGCCTACTACACTGTGAATTCGCTCAAAAAATGGCGGCACACAGTGTAGGATGTTTGAACATTCAACCCCCTCCTTTCTCCTGGCACTAGCCAGGATAAAGGAGGGGGATTAATTGAGCACACTAGAGCGAGTGTGTCTTCTCCAATTTTGCAGCATAAAGCAATGAGGTTGCTTTACCACATGCCAATGCTGCAATTTTGGGAATTGCTCTCTCTAGTGACCAGCACATGGAAATGTTATAAATTAGAATCTAATTTATAATATTTCCTGATTTGTGAAAAAATTCAAAAAATTAGAACAATGTCTAATCATGTATATACTAACTGTTTAACTAAAAAAAAAAATATTTCTAGCGACACATTCCCTTTAAGGGGTATCCCATAATTTATATTTATCAGCTATCTGTAAAGGAATCACTACTTGTGCAATTCTCCAGAGTGCAAGTTTATGGAATTGCTATTCTAGCAATTCCCCAAAGGCAACTGAAGATTGTCTGGATCAAGCGTGCAGGTAAATCAGCTACCTCAAATCCGTTACCACTCTGGTCAGCAGAGACTAAGGTTAGTGTATGGTCTTCAGCAGAGACCGCCGCAAGGCAGGTTGGATTTGGCTGCATAGAACCCAGGTTGCTTTACAGAATACGGTGTTGGACAGGAGGTGCAATGCAGGCAACACCAGAACGGATAACCAGACAAGCCAGAGGGGTAATCCGCAAGCAGGGTTCACAACCAGGAGATACTAAAAGTCGAAAAATCGCAAAACAGAAGAGTACCAGGACTTGCAGATGTCAAAACCAGGCGAGAGCAGAATGTCCAAATCAGCGAGCAGAGGGAAAATCCAAAGACAAAGCTGAGGTCCAGTTCAAAGAGTCCAAACAGTCAAGGTGATACAGGGTGTAACCAGGTGCTTGATCAGATAAGGCAAACACAAAAAATCACAAGCAACAATAAGACAAACTGAACAGATTCAAATACTCCACCCTTGGCCCTGATAGGACACAGACAGAGAAGTTAGATTGGCTCTGTATCAAAAACCAGGGCCACCAAGAAGATTGGCTAGTAGTCATGACAACCTTAAAGAGACAGACGTTTTCTAACACTATACATAGGACAGGTGATAAATATCTTATCGGTGGGGTCCAACCGCTGGCACTCCCATCGATTACAAGAATGGGCTTACCTTGCCTTTTCTGGGAGCCCCATAGGAATGGAGCAGTAGTGCGCATGCTCGGCCTCCGCTACATACATTTTTATGGGGCTGCCAAAGATGACGCTTGGCAGCCGTATAGACATGATGGTCAGGGAAGCGCACTACTGCTCCTTTCCTATGGTTCTCCCAGGAACGGCAAAGTTAGTCCATTCTCGTGATCGGTAGGGGTCCCAGCATTGAACCCCCACCGATCAAATATCACCTATCCTATGGATAGGGGATAAATATTGATAATGGGAAAACCACTTTAACATATCTCTATAATGGTTAGAGTTCTGCATAGCTATAGATTTAAAACACAACATGTTGGATACCTGCAGCTGCCACTAGAGGGAGCTTAAGAGCTTACTGAATACTGTTATACATTGAACTCAACAATAAAAGTGGGCAGTAAGTGCCTAAGCTCCCCCTAGTGGTGGCTGCAGGTAGCCTGCATTATATATTTTAAATCTATGTCTTTAGAGGGGATTTGAAGCTCCTTGTCAGAAAAACAACTCCAACCGTTATAAAGATATATTATATGAAATGTTAAATACTTTTGTGTCAAAAAAGACAAAAGTATAATAGGTATGATACCTTTATTGGCTAACCATAAAAGTTCTATATGCAAGCTTTCAGAGCACAGAGGCCCCTTCTTCAGGCAGTTTACAAATGAATGACTTAGAAAAAAGCACAACATTTAGATGTTACACACAGACAATTAGTACATGAGGTGATACATCATTAAGATAAGCCGGGGCAATAAAACTGAGGTTATAGGGGTGATGACTTAGGAGTTAAGGCATCTGGAGTTAGTCTGATGGGGGACGTGACGTGTGTCCATGTAGTGGCTCATAAATCCTGGTGTTAGATTGAGGCCTTGTGTCAATGACTGGAATTTTATCATCATCTTGAATTCCCAAATTTTTCTTTCTCTGTTGTTTTTAAAATGACCCTTCAGAATGAGTACCTTTAAATCTGCCAAACTGTGATCAGGTCCAGAATTCTTGTTGCTCCGTAGATCTGATCATCTATAATCCAAGGATTATAGATGATCAGATCTACAGAGCAACAAGAATTCCAAGGAGCAATCTTCTGGAGTACAAAAAGAAGGAGGACAACAGCAGGGTTCCCCTAGTGGTCATATACAACCCCCAAATGAACATCTTGAGGAAAATTGCTGCTGATCTCCAACCTATATTTAACAAAGACAATAAACTGAAGGAAATATTCCCAGATTTACCACTCCTTGCCTACAAACAGCCACCAAACCTAAGGAATCTCCTGGTCAGAAGTGCCCTCTCACCACCATCAGAGACTGGCACTTTTCCTTGCAACAGTAGAAAATACAAGACCTGTACCAACATCTGGTCATCAAACACCATCCAGATACCAAACACGCAACAGGACTATAAAATCACTGGCACGTTCTCCTGTACATCCTCCAATGTAGTGTACATGATCCTGTGTACAAGGTGCATCAATAAAGGAATCTACATTGGAGAAACAATACAAAAACTACAAACCAGGATGAATCTTCACAGACATACAATAAAACAAGAGGTGGATACACCCGTGGGAAAACACTTCTCTGGACCTGATCACAGTTTGGCAGATTTAAAGGTACTCATTCTGAAGGGTCATTTTAAAAACAACAGAGAAAGAAACATTTGGGAATTCAAGATGATGATAAAATTCCAGTCATTGACACAAGGCCTCAATCTAACACCAGGATTTATGAGCCACTACATGGACACACGTCACGTCCCCCATCAGACTGACTCCAGATGCCTTAACTCCTAAGTCATCACCCCTATAACCTCAGTTTTTTTTTCATTATCAAGATTTTTATTTTGTAGCCACAAAATTACAGCATATATACATTACACAGTTTTGGCAGAAAAATTTGTATCATGTATAAAATACAGATTATAACAGTTTATAAACATTATGAAGATGCATAAACCCAAATAAGTGGTAACCTCCCACTCATCTAAAGAGCATATGAATTAAAGTACAGTAGAACTAACTGTACCCCATATACAGTAATATAATACCATAGCCAAGAGGACCAGGCCTCAATAAAGTAAACATTGGTACATATAAGTGCCACAGAAAAATTATAACAACAACACAAGACACCAGACAACAAAGGGAAACACAAACACACATAGCGCATAGAGAAAAAGATCACATAATTTGCTCAGAACCTACCATCAAGCCATAGAGGTAGATCAGTACCACCCCGGAATCCAGACCATACTGCCCAAGTTTGGACAAAGAGCCCAGACTTGCCCCTGTCTGCTGACAGTAATTCCTCCATTCTCATTATCCCGTTCACCTCTGTCACCCATTCCGTCAAAGAGGGAACCGTATGAGATTTCCAGTGCCTAGGTATCACCGTTCTCGCCGCAGTCAGAAAATGTCGAAAGATACCCCTTTTGAGGTGTGTGAGAGATCCAGGAACCATGGAGAGTAACCCAATAGATGCCGAGGTCGGAACTTCAATGTGCAAGAGCTTCTTGCCCAAATCAAAAATCTTCCCCCAAAAGGTACGTATCCTGGGACAGTCCCACCAAATATGCAACATGGTTCCAGGAGCTTCCCCACACCTCCAACAATCAGCAGACACCTCCGGAAATATCTTATGCAGCAAAGCAGGGCAACGATACCACCTAGTGAGTATTTTGTAGTTTTTTTCCTGGGCAAAACAAGACATTGGCAATTTATGGGCTAACAGGAAGGCAGTACCCCATTCCTCTTCAGTATGTTGAACCCCCAACTCTTCGTCCCATGCATAGGTGAAAGACAGTTGAGAAAAGGAACAGCTGGGCAGAAGAACTCCATGTAAGTATGACAATACATGCGAAGGGGCCGTTGGTAAAGATAAATACTTTTCTAAAGGAGTCTTATCCTGTAATAACACAAGACAGTCCTCCAGAGAAGAGAGATAAGAACGCAGCTGTAAGTATGACCACCAGGTTGACCTTCTCCCCGGGCAAGCCTCAGAGACTGCATTCATTGACAACATGACACCTTCAGGAGTAAGGGTCTCAGACAGATATCCACCTTCTCCTCTCTTCCAGCAGAGGAATGTATCCATACCCAACGCCGGAGGGAACGAGGGGTTGTCGAAAAGAGGAGTCATAGGACCCGGCCGATTCACCAGGCACGCAGCCCCCATGATCCGCTCCCATACCACAAGAAACTGACGTGTGAGGAAAGGCAGAGATAGACTATGGCGCTGTAGAACAGTCAACCACGGCAAAGAGGACAATGCAAGAGGAGACATATCTCTTTCGATACGCACCCATTGCTTACCTGTTTCCGAGCGGAACCAATCTACTACCCTCATAATCAGTGCGGCTTGATGGTATCTTTTAAAGTCTGGAAGACCCGCGCCCCCGTCTATTTTTGGGCGACTAAGGACAGCAAAACGAATGCGAGGCTTAGAGGAACCCCACACAAATTTGGTTATAGCCCTATGTAAGGTCTTGAAGAAACCCGCTGGTATTACAATAGGGACAGTCTGGAAAAGGTATAAGAATTTGGGCAAAATATCCATTTTGACCGCATTAATTCGCCCAAACCATGACATGCGGTTCCCTCCATATTCTGCCAACTCCTTCAAAGTACGTTGAAGAATAGGTGTGTAATTCAACGCAAACAAATCTGCCTGTTGCGTGGGCACCTGCACCCCCAAGTATTTTAAGGATGTAGATTGCCATTTGAATGGGAAAACCCGAGCGAGATGGGCAGCCATAGAAGCATCCAGAGATATATTCAAGGCCTCCGATTTGGAGTAATTAACTTTAAAATTGCTTAGATGACCAAAACGCTCAAATTCCTCAGTCAGAGATGGCAAAGAGATCATGGGAGTTGTTATAAATACCAGGAGATCGTCTGCATAAAGCGCTAATTTATGATGCTGTGATCCTACCCGTACCCCATTAACATCAGGGTTGCCCCGCAGTGCCACTGCCAGGTGTTCCATAACCAGAACATACAATAGAGGCGATAGTGGGCACCCCTGTCTCGTGCCATTAGCAATAGACAAGGAATCAGAAAGGAGTCCATTAACACGAACCCGAGCCGTAGGCCTATGGTATAATGCCATTATCCTATCCACCATAGTAGTGCCAAGGCCTACCTGTTTTAGGACACTGCGGAGGAGCACCCAATGCACTCTGTCAAAAGCCTTCTCGGCATCAACTGACAGCAAGCACATCGGTATCTTACGGGATTGGCAAAATGAAGTTAAAAGGAGAGTTTTGTTGGTGTTATCCCGTGCCTCCCGACCACATACAAACCCCACCTGATCATCCCGTATCAATCCAGGTAACAACGGTGACAAACGAGATGCAAGCAACTTCGCGAAAAATTTTACATCTACATTAATTAATGAGATGGGTCTGAAGTTAGCGCAAGAGGTTGGGTCCTTGCCAGGCTTTGGTAACAGAGTAATGTGAGCCTCGAGGGACTGGGGTGCAAAGGGACACAAGGAAGACACGGAGTTAAAGACTTTCGTCAAAAAGGGAACCAGTTGAGCCCTAAATGTTTTATAAAATTTGTTGTTAAATCCATCAGGCCCTGGACTCTTGCCCAAGGGTGATTCCTTAATAACATGTTCCACTTCTGATTCCACAAAATCCTCCTCGAGTCCCGAAGCCTCCCCCTCCTCTAAAGGCGGTAAAGCCGTACTATTTACATAATGATCTATTTTGTCCCGCAATGCCTCAGCCTGCATATCGTGAAATTGCCCCTTGATGTTATATAAAGTCGAGTAATACTGTTTAAAGCACTCTGTAATACCCACCGGGTCATGAACTTCGCCCCCCAAAGAAGATAGTATTTTAGGGATGTAGGACGCTTGTGTTCGGGGATGTAACATACGCGCTAAAGATCTACCGCACTTGTCTGCAAATTCATATGAGTGTTTTCTCATCCGATCTCTAAACCGGGCGTGTGATTGATCTATAAGAGATCGCAAGGACTCCCTTGCTGTGGTAAGATCTGCAAAAACCTGTGAAGATGGAATTTGTTTATGACATGATTCCAACTCCCTTATCTGAGTCAGGAGACGTGCAATAGAAATCCCTTTCTCTCGCTTCAAACGTGCCCCGTGCTGTATTAGGACTCCTCTAATGACACATTTCAGCGCCTCCCATTGGAGTGGTAAGGAGGTAGGGTCATGCTCATGTACTGCAATAAACCCATCAAGAGCGTCCTTGAGAGCCGACACACATACTGTATCCTTCAATAAATTATCATTAAGTTTCCAAGACCGAAAATTCGGTACCGATTCAGGAAACGAAAGGGTCAGGAACACTGGGGCATGATCTGACCAGATCATGGGGCCCACATTAGTACTAGGATGCCAGGTAAGCAAATGGTGACTGATCAAAAAAGCATCTATCCGACTGTACATGTTATGCAAGGGGGAAAAGTACGTATACTCTCTTACCTGAGGCTGCAGAATCCTCCACACGTCAATCAATTGCATGGAATGCATCATAGCCTTTAGTGCCCCCAACTGTGATTTAGGAACAGCAGACCTGCCCGAGGAGGTATCAAGCCTAGGATCAAAGGTCAAGTTAAGATCTCCACCCACAATTAAGACGCCCTCTGTAAACTCTTCCAATTTCTTCAAGAACACTCGCCCCACTCTAGCCTGATCCTGATTGGGAAGGTACAAGTTAGCCAGTGTAAGAATCTTATTGCGCATAGACAATTTTAGAAAGACATATCGACCTCCCGGGTCAACCAAAACATCAATGATTTTATGAGAAAGTGACTTGTGGATACCTATGCTAGCCCCTTTGGACTTGGATTCCGGGTTGGCACTGTGAAACCAAGACGGGAAGTATCTATTCGTAAATTGTGGCATATGGCCCACCTGAAAGTGAGTCTCCTGTAGGAACAAGATGTGTACTCGTTCTTTATGCATGTTATATAAAATTTGTGAGCGTTTTTCCGGGACATTGAGCCCCCTAGCATTGAAGGTACAGACCTTCAATTGCGCCATCAGAATCTTTACCCCGAGGAGCTCAACAAAAGAATGCACTAAGGCAGAGGTGAATAGGACAAGACAGACGAGGAGGGGATATACAACAACAAGGACAAACGAACAGGCGAACTAATCGCCCACTCCTTGAGCTACTCAAGGAGAAACACTCTAACAGACACCGGAATCAACCAGTGAGTCCCTAAGAGGAGAAGTGTCAGGACACAGACTAGCCAGTGCCCCGCACCCCCCCAACCCAGCAATTATATTCAAGCACGTAATAATATATTATTACAGTTAGGAAAACCAAGGCACTTTGCATAACACCCAATAGTAATGAGACAAAAGTATGCAGCATTAATATACACCTAGAAATACCTCAAAGGAGCATATTCCTATATACATTCAATGTTATCAAAAGTGCATATACTTGCAAGAGGTACAAGGGATTTTAGAAAACCTTAAGCATTCACGTCTGAAGCACAATGACATTAATCGAACCATACCAATGGACCCGCAGTGTCCAGCAAAAATAAAATCAGTTGCAACGAGCGGTAACACCAATGTGAGTGGCTATAAGAACACAGACTATATTTGCTTTAAATGAGAAACCTCAGAAATGTTGCATTGAACTCTGATAACAGAACACAGAAAAGGATATCAGATCGGTTCAGCTAGGCGACCCTCATGCCTACGACCAGGAGAAGCAGGAGACCGACCTCGCCTACGCGCCCGTGGGCGCGGCGGCGGGAAGGGAACATAAGGCCAATCAGGGATGGAGACTCGAGGCACACGGAGAGCAGCGCAGAAGTCCGGAACATCCCCTGGGTCCCGAACACTCAATAATGACCCATCTCTGCGGACCTGTAGCTGAAAGGGGTGACCCCAAGAATAAGAGATCTCATGCTCCCTCAATACATCCAACAGAGGACGAAGCACTCTGCGCTTATCCAGAGTCATTTTGGACAAATCCGATAGCAGTTGAATCTTGACCCCTTGCAATAAAACTTCCCCTTTATCACGGGCTTTTCTCATTATCTGCTCCTTGAGAGAGAAAAAATGGACACGACATAGCACATCTCTAGGCCTGTCTGGATCCGGGTTCCGAGGACCCAGGGTCCTGTGGGCTCTATCCAACTCAATAGGATCTGCAGCAGGGCGTCCCAGTAAGGTATTAAATAGAGATTGTAAAGTAGGGATAAGTTGACCCGGAGAGATATCCTCAGGAATGCCCCTCAGCCGAATGTTGTTGCGACGATTCCGATTCTCATGATCCTCAGCCAAATTAAATAATGCATGAATCTGATGAGAGTGCTGATCTATACGGGCGTCCTGAGAAACTTGTTGCTGTGAAATAACTGAGACATCGCTCTCCATACGCTGCACCTGATCTGACAATTGGGATAGGTTAGTGGTGAGAGATTGTATCTCAGACTTGTATGTCGTTTCCAGACGATTAACATAACGCTCCATGTCCTGCTTAGTGGGCAAAGCTGATAACTGACGTCTCAAGCCCTGTAAATCATCCCCAAGGGCAGATGCACCTCCCATTGACGTTGAGGGGTGAAGATCCATATCTATATGAGATGTGGAAGGCAGCAATGCAGGACCCAGCACATGCGGGAGGGAAGATGGAGAGACTCGGCCGCCATGACAGGCACCACGTGACACGCCATCCCGCGCAGGCAGCGCCATCACATCCCCAGCAGAACTCGGTGTGACCCCATCTAGCCTGGAGGGAACCAGCCCCGATGCACCGGACAATGAAGGAAAGGTACCATCAGTACCTGAAGCAGCAACGCCGGCCGCAGATGAAATCCCCTCAGGGAGCAAGGACTCGGTGCCATCGCGTCTCTCCTCTGTCGGCGCCATCTTGGAAACTGCTCCTGCCCCGGCGTCGGTCAGAAAACGCTGAATAGACCCAGCTGCAGACATCTGCCGAGTATGATAATGAGTCCCCGAAGAGGCCCTGGACTTCCTAACCATCAGGTTAGTAAATATATGCGCTTTTGATGCTTTTAAATGAGCTTATGATCGGGTTGAAAGGAGTGCAGGCGCGGAGCTCTCAGAAAGCACGTCCGGTCAGCGCCATGTCCAAGCCACGCCCCCCTATAACCTCAGTTTTATTGCCCCGGCTTATCTTAATGATGTATCACCTTATGTACTAATTGTCTGTGTGTACCATCTAAATGTTGTGCTTTTTTCTAAGTCATTCAATTGTAAACTGCCTGAAGAAGGAGCCTCTGCGCTCTGAAAGCCGCATATAGAACTTTTATGGTTAGCCAATAAAGGTATCATACCTATTATACTTTTGTCTTTTTTGACACAAAAGTATTTAACATTTCATATTGTCTCTGGCTAACACGGTACTACACTATTTTTTAAGATATATTATTAAATTAATCAGCACAAAATTTTGGCCCTAAAAAGGTAGAATAATAAAAGATGAACTGGATTTGTTTGAGCCAGTACTCCCCATCAGGTGCCCGTAAATGCGGTGGCCTTGCTATAGTTTTACCACAAATCGCCACAGTTTTTGACCGTGCAGCTTGTATAGTTTATATTGAAACCATGTGCTTCACCTGTGCAGACTGCTTGTCTAAAAACTGCAGTAATTTGCAGTGTAAACACATGTATGGGTACCCTAATGAGTGGGTACCCTAATGATCTGACTGGCCAAAACATGTTAAAAATACCGATCAAACGTTAGCCTGAAGACAGCGAGCTGTTTAATATGAGATCATTCTGTTTGTATACAACCCAGCCCTGTGGATCATTATTATAAGTGGTCTATTGGCAAATAGACTCATAGCACCATAGCTATGACTCCAAAGTTTCACCACTGCTGTATCAACAAGCAAGAAGACACAATGGCTAAGGAAGGGTTGAATGGGCATTGGAATTGTAACACCAGATCTGAAGTGTTAAAGCTGTTGTCCTGTTGAGTGAATTTGACTAATAAATAAATGCTGGATGGTAGAGAAGCCCATCATCAAATGTGCCAACTGATAATTCGGGCTGTGCGTGGGCCCATGGCCAGAAAGGGACCTCCTGTGATTCTTATGAATTAAAGGGGTTTTCCATATTCTGACAACTGATGACCTATCCTCTGTGGGTGTCTGACACCCGGGCCCCCGCACAGATCAGCTGGTCCGGTGCCTCCGTGCACTGGACGTACATGCCAGAAGCAATTGGCTCTGGCCACGGAACAGGGCCCTTGCTGCAGTACTGCAGCTCTGCTCCTATTCAAGTGAACAGGAGCGGACCTGCAGTTCTGCAGCACGGCCACTATGCTATGTACGGAGCCAACTGCTTCCGGCTCCGTACATAGTATTATGTGTCACAACATCCGGTGCCCGCAGGCCACCAGAGCGGCTTAACGTGCGGGGTCCGGGTGTCGGACCCGCACCGATGATATACTGATGACTTATCTGGTGAATAAGTCATCAGTTGTCAGAAGGTGGACACCCCCTTTAAAGTAAGGGTATGTGCACACGCTAGCTGGCTTTTACGTCTGAAATTACAGACTGTTTTCATGAGAAAACAGCTGCGTCGTTTCAGACGTAAAAGCTCCTCGCATTATGCGAGGCGTCTTTGACGGCCATCATTTGAGCTGTTCTTCATTGAATTCAATGAAGAACGGCTCAAATTACGTTTCCAAGAAGTGTCCTGCATATAATGTATATAAGTGTCCTGCACTTCTTTGACGAGTCAGTCATTTTACACGTCGTCGTTTGACAGCTGTCAAACAACGACGCGTAAATTACTGGTCGTCGGCACAGTACGTCGGCAAACCCATTCAAATGAATGGGCAGATGTTTGCCGACGTATTGGAGCCGTATTTTCAGGCGTAAATCGAGGCATAATACACCTCGTTTACGCCTGAATATAGGTCATGTGAACCCAGCCTTAAAGTGAATGATCTGCAAAAAATAGAGAGATTAATTCTGCTTAACGGCATTGTGTTAACCCACATTAAAGAGGCTCTGTCACCAGATTCTCAAATCCCTATCGCCTATTGCATGTGATCGGTGCTGCAATGTAGATAACAGTAAAGTGTTTTTTTTTAAAAAAACGTTCATTTTTGGCCAAGTTATGAGCTATTTTATATATATGAAAATGAGGTTTTAAATGGACAACTGGGCGTGTTTTTTTTCGTATGTACAACTGGGCGTGTATTGTGTTTTTAACTGGGCGTGTTTACTTGTTTTACTAACTGGGCGTTGTGAATAGAAGTGTATGATGCTGACGAATCAGTGACCAGTCAGCATCATGCACTCCTCCCCATTCATTTACACAGCAGCATCACGTTCTTACTAGAACGATGTGCAGCCATATACAGACATTAACGTTAATCAAGTGTCCTGATAATGAATACACATGACCTCTAGCCTGGACGTCATGTGTATTCAGAATCCTGACACTTCTGAATCTTTTCTGTGAGATTCCAGCAAGGCACGCGTAATCTCGCGAGATTACGAAGTAAACGAGATTTTGTTTCCCTTGCTGGAAATCTCACAGAAAAGATTCAGAAGTGTCAGAATTCTGAGTACACATGACGTCCAGGCTGGAGGTCATGTGTATTCATTATCAGGACACTTGTGTATGTGGCTGCACATCGTTCTAGTAAGAACGATGCTGCTGTGTAAATGAATGGAGAGGAGTGCATGATGCTGATTGGTCACTGATTCGTCAGCATCATACACTTCTATTCACAACGCCCAGTTAGTAAAACAAGTAAACACGCCCAGTTAAAAACACAATACACGCCCAGTTGGACATACGAAAAAAAACACGCCCAGTTGTCCATTTAAAACCTCATTTGCATATATATAAAATAGCTCATAACTTGGCCAAAAATGAACGTTTTTGAAAAAAAACAAAAACGTTACTGTTATCTACATTGCAGCGCCGATCACATGCAATAGGAGATAGGGATTTGATAATCTGGTGACAGAGCCTCTTTAAGTGTATTACAACTATGGTGGAAGGTGAAAGGCCCATGACCATTATTGCCCGGGGTCCAGACCACATGTAAAAATAATATTAAATATAGACTTTGCATTTAATAATTGTGTCATTTTAAAAAAAAATTATTAAGTCACCTAAACCATTCTACAGGGACTGACATAGGATTGGGAGCCATCAGATGATCGGCTAATATCCTCGCATGATTCATAATGACCACATTATACCTACAGAGCTTACACAGCTGACCTTTCTACAACTGGTCTGTGGAGTTTGATTGGTCTATAAATATTCAGTAGTACACAGGGACTGAAGGTAACCTGTTGTGCTATCATTTATTATCTAATCAGATTAGATAATATTGTGTTTAACCATAGATTGCAGCTATCTCCACAGAGGACAAATTGAGGTCATTTCCGTAAAGCAAACCTGGCATTTTGTGCTCAGGAATCTAGATGGTTTGTCTAGTAGATATCAATATGTACACCCTCTCTCTAAATTTTGGAATTGCCGCTATAAAATAATAACTACTTCAATATGCATATGAGTTGGAAAACTTCATAAGATGTCAAAAATGTTAAATGTCACATATCCGTTTAAGACACATCACCAACAAATTTCCCATGAGTTCCTATTGAGTTTTGTTGCATTTATAGCATTTATCATTTAAAGAGTCCAAGGATAATTGACTTCTGTGTGCCGATGACCGGCCGCTAATGACGGTTCCGTGAGTCATGGACCGCACACGGATAACTTCCACGCGCAGCCCGTTGTTTCATGGACCAAATCAATGCAAAGGCCGAGACTATTCTGTCAAAAACGGGCAGGAGTACGACCTGCACTACTTTTGACGGAACGGCCACACGGTTCCGTTAAAACAACGGAAGTGTTCGCGGCCCCATTGAAATTAATGTGTCAGGATGCTATCAGTTAAAAAAAACGGATAGCACCCTGACGAAAAAAACTGAAGTGGGCATGAGGCCTAGGGCTATGTTCACACGGGGTCTTTTGCCGAGTTTTTTGACGCGGAAACCGCGTCGCAAAACTCGGCAGAAATGGCCCGAGAACGCCTCCCATTGATTTCAATGGGAGGCGTCGGCGTCTTTTTCCCGCGAGCAGTAAAACTGCCTCGCGGGAAAAAGAAGCGACATGCCCTATCTTCGGGCGCTTCCGCCTCCGACCTCCCATTGACTTCAATGGGAGGCAGGAGAAAGCGTGTTTTATGCCCGCGGCGCTCAATGGCGGCGGGCGAAAAACGGCGCGATAATTGCTGTTCACACGGAGTATTTTGGGGGAGGAATATCTGCCTCAAAATTCCGTTTGGAACTTTGAGGCAGATATTCCTCCCCCAAAATACTCCGTGTGAACATAGCCTTAGACTGTTTTACATATGTAACATCACCGGGCAATTGCGGGAGTGAAGAGGTGCATGAGTGACATAGTGTAAACCATCATATTGGACGCTTGGTCTATTACTGTTTATGTGCTTTTGCTAGCATGTCTTATTTTTATTACATGTTCATGGTCAGACTTTACTTGTCACCACATTATAAGTGCCCTATCTCCTACATAATCTGATCGGCGCTGTAATGTAGGTAACAACAGTGGTTTTTATTTTGAAAAACTATCATTTTTGAGCAAGTTATGAGCAATTTTAGATTTATGCTAATTAGTTTCTTCATAGACAACTGGGCGTTTTTTACCTTTTGACCAAGTGGGCGTTGTAAAGAGAAGTGTATGACGCTGACCAATCAGCGTCATACACTTCTCTCCATTCATGTCTATTTGTACTCAGCACAGCGTGATCTCGCGAGATCACGCTGTGCTGTCACATACACCTTCATTACATTGCCTCCAGCCAGGACGTGATGTCTATTCACACTCCCGACACTTCGGTAAAGTTTTTGTAGGACTTACTCACACAGCACGCTGTGCTGTCATTCACAGCATCATTTTGCGAGATCACGCTGTGCTGTGTTTAAGTAGCCACAAGGAGGTATGGATTTTGCTGCAGAAGGGTCCCCAGGTTGCAATCCCTACAGAAGCTCCAAATTTTCAGCAGCAGCGCTACTGGAATAGTGGCTTGGTCAGGAACTGACCTGGGATTCGTCACCAGGAGACCAGACAGGATGCGGCAAGCCAAGGGATGAGACAGAAGCGTGGTCAGGAGACAGTGGGAGGTCAGGTCCAGGAGAACAACCACAAGTCCAAGGCGTAGTATCCAAAAGGAAGGGCAGGAACATTAATTTAACAAATCTCATCCACATGCTGCAGAAACTTTCTGTAATGGATTTGCCTGACATAGCTTCTTTGTCGACGCCCGTGGTTAATCAGCCTGCATCTGTGCCTAGGTCTGTTAGAGTGACTCGATCTGCTACCACTCAGGCTGGGAGGCTGAGGAGTGGGAGAACCTATCACAGCCTGGCCAGACGGAGCTAGCTCCCGCCCTCTGTCTATTTATACCTTCGTTTCCTGCACCTCCTTTGCCTGCGATTCTGTCTGGTTTCCTGGCTCTGCTGCTCCTGCTAATACTATTGACCTCTGCTTCAAATTGACCCTGGTTTGACTCGGCTCGTTCACTACTCTTGTTGCTCACGGTGTTGCCGTGGGCAACTGCCCCATTTCCCTTAGCTTGTGTGTACCCTTGTCTGTTGGTCTGGACTTATTGAGCGTAGGGACCGTCGCCCAGTTGTACGGCGTCACCTAGGACGGGCCGTGCAAGTAGGCAGGGACTGAGTGGTGGGTAGATTAGGGCTCACCTGTCTGTCTCCCTACCCCGTCATTACATAATCGCAGGCCCAAATACCTTTTCTACCCTAGTCCCTGACACACTATGGACCCCCTTGAGGCCCTGGCTCAGCAAATGCAGGGTCTTTCCCTACAGGTCCAAGACCTGGCTCAGAGGTGCTACCCTGGTAGTGCCCCCCACCTCACCTTTAGAAGCCCACCTCAAGTTGCCTGATCGGTTCTCAGGGGACCGGAAGACATTTCTCCTTCCGGGAGTGTTATAGGCTCTATTTCCGTTTAAGGCCCCACTCCTCAGGTTCTGAGAACCAGCGAGTGGGTATAATTATGTCCCGGCTCCAGGACGGCCCCCAGGAATGGGCCTTCTCCTTGGCTCCTGACGCCCCTGAACTTTCGTCTGTTGATATTTTTTTTTACGCTCTCGGGCTCATCTATGACGAGACTGACAAGACTGCCTTTGCCGAGAGTCAGCTGCTGACCTTACGTCAGGGTAAGAGACCCGTTGACGAGTACTGTTCTGACTTTAGGAAGTGGTGTGTAGCTTCTCGGTGGAATGACCCTGCCCTGAGGTGTCAGTTTAGATTGGGTCTGTCGAACGCCCTGAAAGACCTGTTAGTTAGTTATCCCTCTTCGGACTCTCTAGATCAGGTTATGGCTTTAGCGGTACGTAGAACCGATAAAAACAAGGGGACATATACAAAAACACCGAAAAAGGCCATACTTACAAATGGACACAGCCAGGTCAGAAACGCTGATGAAGGAATGAGCAGGTGCTTTAAATAATAATAGCCACTCCCACTGGTCTTGAGGGGAGTGGTGTGTGTGGTGCATGGGATGTGTGGTAAGAAAAAATAAATGAATAGTGTGTGTGCAAGTGTAATACTATGAGTGAAATATAGAGGGCAGTAATGAGTGAAGTGCCTCAATAGAAATAAATGGGTAATGGGGTGCAAGTGTGTGAAACATGGAGGGATAGTGTGTACGTCATGAGGCACAACGTGTATAGCCAGGTAGAAGCCTATTTGTGACGCCTTGATAGTTCATAGAGCGGGCTACCCTGCTTGCTATGCCAAACAACAACACACCATGCTCTCCCAGCATCAAAGACCCGGCTGTGTCCAAGAGAAGTGAATATATGTAGTAATGAAAAATACCTGGGGTATTAGTAATCATTTTGGCCAAAAGGACGCAAGCTCGCAATCCACGACAAGGATCCCCAGACTTGCGAGTCCCTATCTCCTTAAATGGAACAGAACGTTCCTGATGTGCAAACAGAACCGATAAAAACAAGGGGACATATACAAAAACACCGAAAAAGGCCATACTTACAAATGGACACAGCCAGGTCAGAAACGCTGATGAAGGAATGAGCAGGTGCTTTAAATAATAATAGCCACTCCCACTGGTCTTGAGGGGAGTGGTGTGTGTGGTGCATGGGATGTGTGGTAAGAAAAAATAAATGAATAGTGTGTGTGCAAGTGTAATACTATGAGTGAAATATAGAGGGCAGTAATGAGTGAAGTGCCTCAATAGAAATAAATGGGTAATGGGGTGCAAGTGTGTGAAACATGGAGGGATAGTGTGTACGTCATGAGGCACAACGTGTATAGCCAGGTAGAAGCCTATTTGTGACGCCTTGATAGTTCATAGAGCGGGCTACCCTGCTTGCTATGCCAAACAACAACAACACACCATGCTCTCCCAGCATCAAAGACCCGGCTGTGTCCAAGAGAAGTGAATATATGTAGTAATGAAAAATACCTGGGGTATTAGTAATCATTTTGGCCAAAAGGACGCAAGCTCGCAATCCACGACAAGGATCCCCAGACTTGCGAGTCCCTATCTCCTTAAATGGAACAGAACGTTCCTGATGTGCAAACAGAACCGATAAAAACAAGGGGACATATACAAAAACACCGAAAAAGGCCATACTTACAAATGGACACAGCCAGGTCAGAAACGCTGATGAAGGAATGAGCAGGTGCTTTAAATAATAATAGCCACTCCCACTGGTCTTGAGGGGAGTGGTGTGTGTGGTGCATGGGATGTGTGGTAAGAAAAAATAAATGAATAGTGTGTGTGCAAGTGTAATACTATGAGTGAAATATAGAGGGCAGTAATGAGTGAAGTGCCTCAATAGAAAAAAATGGGTAATGGGGTGCAAGTGTGTGAAACATGGAGGGATAGTGTGTACGTCATGAGGCACAACGTGTATAGCCAGGTAGAAGCCTATTTGTGACGCCTTGATAGTTCATAGAGCGGGCTACCCTGCTTGCTATGCCAAACAACAACACACCATGCTCTCCCAGCATCAAAGACCCGGCTGTGTCCAAGAGAAGTGAATATATGTAGTAATGAAAAATACCTGGGGTATTAGTAATCATTTTGGCCAAAAGGACGCAAGCTCGCAATCCACGACAAGGATCCCCAGACTTGCGAGTCCCTATCTCCTTAAATGGAACAGAACGTTCCTGATGTGCAAACAGAACCGATAAAAACAAGGGGACATATACAAAAACACCGAAAAAGGCCATACTTACAAATGGACACAGCCAGGTCAGAAACGCTGATGAAGGAATGAGCAGGTGCTTTAAATAATAATAGCCACTCCCACTGGTCTTGAGGGGAGTGGTGTGTGTGGTGCATGGGATGTGTGGTAAGAAAAAATAAATGAATAGTGTGTGTGCAAGTGTAATACTATGAGTGAAATATAGAGGGCAGTAATGAGTGAAGTGCCTCAATAGAAATAAATGGGTAATGGAGTGGCTATTATTATTTAAAGCACCTGCTCATTCCTTCATCAGCGTTTCTGACCTGGCTGTGTCCATTTGTAAGTATGGCCTTTTTCGGTGTTTTTGTATATGTCCCCTTGTTTTTATCGGTTCTGTTTGCACATCAGGAACGTTCTGTTCCATTTAAGGAGATAGGGACTCGCAAGTCTGGGGATCCTTGTCGTGGATTGCGAGCTTGCGTCCTTTTGGCCAAAATGATTACTAATACCCCAGGTATTTTTCATTACTACATATATTCACTTCTCTTGGACACAGCCGGGTCTTTGATGCTGGGAGAGCATGGTGTGTTGTTGTTTGGCATAGCAAGCAGGGTAGCCCGCTCTATGAACTATCAAGGCGTCACAAATAGGCTCCTACCTGGCTATACACGTTGTGCCTCATGACGTACACACTATCCCTCCATGTTTCACACACTTGCACCCCATTACCCATTTATTTCTATTGAGGCACTTCACTCATTACTGCCCTCTATATTTCACTCATAGTATTACACTTGCACACACACTATTCATTTATTTTTTCTTACCACACATCCCATGCACCACACACACCACTCCCCTCAAGACCAGTGGGAGTGGCTATTATTATTTAAAGCACCTGCTCATTCCTTCATCAGCGTTTCTGACCTGGCTGTGTCCATTTGTAAGTATGGCCTTTTTCGGTGTTTTTGTATATGTCCCCTTGTTTTTATCGGTTCTGTTTGCACATCAGGAACGTTCTGTTCCATTTAAGGAGATAGGGACTCGCAAGTCTGGGGATCCTTGTCGTGGATTGCGAGCTTGCGTCCTTTTGGCCAAAATGATTACTAATACCCCAGGTATTTTTCATTACTACATATATTCACTTCTCTTGGACACAGCCGGGTCTTTGATGCTGGGAGAGCATGGTGTGTTGTTGTTTGGCATAGCAAGCAGGGTAGCCCGCTCTATGAACTATCAAGGCGTCACAAATAGGCTTCTACCTGGCTATACACGTTGTGCCTCATGACGTACACACTATCCCTCCATGTTTCACACACTTGCACCCCATTACCCATTTATTTCTATTGAGGCACTTCACTCATTACTGCCCTCTATATTTCACTCATAGTATTACACTTGCACACACACTATTCATTTATTTTTTCTTACCACACATCCCATGCACCACACACACCACTCCCCTCAAGACCAGTGGGAGTGGCTATTATTATTTAAAGCACCTGCTCATTCCTTCATCAGCGTTTCTGACCTGGCTGTGTCCATTTGTAAGTATGGCCTTTTTCGGTGTTTTTTTCTTTAGCGGTACGTCTTGACCGACGTCTCAGGGAACGACGACTCGAACGTTTTTGTGCCTTTTCCTCTGACTCCACTATGATGGCTCCAGAGGTTGCGTTGCTTCATTCTTCCACGGAAAACTCGGATGAACCTATGCAACTCGGGGCCTCCGTGTCTCCCCAACGAAGTCTAGAGTTCCGCAGGAAGAATGGTCTCTGCTTCTACTGTGGGGATGACAAGCAACAAGTGAACGACTGACCTAGGCGTAAGAATAAGCAGCCGGAAAACTTCCGCGCCTAAGTGACCATCGGGGAGGTCACTTGGTCGCACAGCTATTTCCCGTAATAATGAAGCCTAATAAAATCTTGCTTCCCTTTCAGGTCTCTTTTGGTGGTAGGTCTGTCACCGGCAGTGCCTTCGTGGACTCAGGGTCTTCTGCTAATATTATGTCTGTGGAATTTGCTATGTCTCTAGCTATGCCTTTAATTGATTTGCCTAAACCTGTCCCGGTAGTGGGTATCGACTCCACACCACTTGCTAATGGTTATTTTACACAGCATACCCATGTATTTGAACTCATGGTTGGCTCCATGCATTTGAAGCAGTGTTCTGTATTGGTGATGCAGGGATTATCGTCCGATTTGGTTTTAGGCCTTCCTTGGTTGCAGATGCATAATCCCACGTTTAACTGGAATACTGGGGATCTTACTAAATGGGGTAATGAATGCATGACTTCCTGTTTTTCTATTAATTTGGTTTCTCTCGCTGAGGAGGTGAACACTCTACCTGAGTTTATTCAGGACTTCGCTGATGTTTTTTCTAAAAAAGCATCCGAAGAGTTACCTCCTCATAGAGAGTACGTGTAATGGTGGGGGGGGGGGTAGGGAAACGGACAAGTGAGCCCTAATCTACCCGCCACTCTGTCCCTGCCTACTTGCAACGACCCGCCCTAGGCGACGGGGTACAACTGGGCGGCGGTCCCTGCGCTCAGTAAGTGCATGACAAACACGACAAACAAACAAGGGAATACAAGCAAGGGAAATGGGCAGTTGCTCGCGGAAACACCGTGAGCAACAGAGTAGTGAACGAGCCGAGTCAAGCCAGGAGAGTGCGAGGTACAAAGCGAAAAGCAGAAGAGTAGTCGGTAAGCCGGGGTCTGTATGGAGCAGGATCAAAAAGTAGCAGGAGCTGTAGCTGGGCCAGGAAACCTCAAGGAAAGAATTCACAAGCACAGATGGACAGGAAGAGCAGGCTTAAATAGACCGAGGGCGGGAGCTAGCTGAGTCTGGCCAGGTTGCGATAGGCTCTCCCACTCCTAAGCCTGCCAGCCTGAGTGGAGGAAGCTGGTGTCTGTCTCAGGGATGTACACTCAGGTGTTGACTGATTAATTCTGGGAGTTAACCCCGAAGCAGTGCCTGGCAGATCCTTTACAGTACCCCCCCTTTTATGAGGGGCCACCGGACCCTTTCTAAGTGGACCTGGCTTACTGGGGAAACGCAGGTGGAACCTCCTGACCAATACCCCAGCGTGAACATCCCGGGCGGGTACCCAAGTCCTCTCCTCGGGCCCGTATCCTCTCCAATGGACCAGGTACTGGAGGGAGCCTTGGACCATCTTGCTGTCCACGATCCTGGCCACCTCAAATTCCACCCCCTCAGGGGTGAGGACGGGAACAGGAGGTTTCCTCGAGGGGGCCAAGGACGGGGAGCAGCGTTTCAGGAGGGAGGCATGAAACACGTTGTGTATACGAAAAGACGGGGGTAACTCCAGCCGGAAAGAGACAGGACTGAGGACCTCAATGACCTTATACGGCCCAATAAACCGGGGAGCAAACTTTTTGGACGGAACCTTGAGACGCAAGTTCCTGGATGACAACCACACCAGATCCCCGACCACAAACAGGGGGTTAGCAGAACGTCTTCTATCGGCCTGAGCCTTCTGTATGCTCTGGGACGCCTCTAGGTTCTTCTGAACCTGGGCCCAGACTGTGCACAGATCCCGATGAACGACCTCCACCTCGGGATTGTTGGAACAACCAGGTGAAACGGAGGAGAACCGTGGATTAAACCCAAAATTACAGAAAAAGGGAGAGACCCCTGACGAGTTACTGACCCGGTTATTAAGGGAAAATTCGGCGAGGGGAATGAAAGAAACCCAATCAAATTGACAGTCAGAGACAAAACATCTTAAGTATTGTTCTAGAGACTGATTAGTCCTCTCCGTTTGGCCATTGGTTTCGGGATGGAAAGCAGAGGAGAAGGACAGATCAATCCCCAACTTATTACAGAAGGCTCTCCAAAACAATGAAACAAATTGTACCCCTCTGTCAGAAACAATATTGACGGGGACCCCATGGAGACGCAGGATGTGTTTGATAAACAAGGTAGCCAACGTCTTGGCGTTGGGTAGTTTCTTGAGGGGCACAAAGTGGCTCATTTTACTGAAGCGGTCTACCACCACCCACACCACCGACTTGCCTTGGGATGGAGGCAAATCGGTGATAAAATCCATGGAGATATGTGTCCAAGGTCTCTGGGGAATGGGCAACGAACGCAGTAAGCCCGCTGGTCGGGACCTGGGAGTCTTGGACCTGGCACAAACCTCACAGGCGGCGACGTAGGCCTTAACGTCTTTAGGCAAACCAGGCCACCAATAATTTCTGGTAATGAGGTGTTTGGTACCCAGGATGCCTGGATGGCCAGATAGTGCGGAGTCGTGATTTTCCCTAAGTACCCTTAGCCGGAATTGCAGGGGAACAAACAGCTTGTTCTCAGGAAGGTTCCCAGGAGCTGAACCTTGATCAGCAGCAATTTCAGAGACTAAATCGGACTCGATAGAGGAAATGACTATACCTGGAGGCAAAATACAAACAGGATCTTCCTCCGAAGGAGGGCTGGCCATGAAGCTACGCGACAGTGCATCCGCCTTAATATTTTTAGACCCGGCCCTATAGGTAACCAAAAAATTGAATCTGGTAAAAAACAACGCCCATCGAGCTTGTCTCGGGTTTAGCCTCCGGGCAGATTCTAGGAAAACCAGATTCTTGTGGTCGGTAAGGACCGTTACCTGGTGCCTAGCCCCCTCCAGGAAGTGGCGCCACTCTTCAAATGCCCATTTAATGGCTAAAAGTTCGCGGTTGCCAATATCATAGTTACACTCCGTGGGCGAAAACTTCCTAGAAAAGTAAGCACAGGGGCGAAGATGGGTGAGGGAGCTGGTACCCTGGGACAAGACGGCCCCCACTCCCACCTCGGACGCGTCAACCTCCACAATAAATGGCTCCCTTTGGTTGGGCTGAACCAGCACGGGGGCCGAGATAAAGCACTTCTTGAGGGTCTCAAAAGCCTGGACGGCCTCAGGGGGCCAATGGAGGACATCAGCACCCTTGCGAGTGAGGTCCGTAAGAGGCTTAGCGACGACCGAGAAGTTAGCAATAAATCTCCTGTAATAGTTAGCGAACCCCAAAAAACACTGTAGCGCTTTCAGGGAGGCAGGTTGGACCCATTCAGCCACAGCCTGAACCTTGGCAGGGTCCATGCGGAAATCATGAGGAGTGAGGATTTGACCTAAAAATGGTATCTCCTGTACCCCAAATACACATTTTTCGATTTTGGCAAACAGTTTGTTTTCTCGAAGGACCTGGAGCACTTTCCTGACATGCTCTATGTGGGAGGACCAGTCCCTGGAAAACACCAATATGTCATCAAGGTACACTACAAGAAATATCCCCAGGTAATTTCTCAAAATCTCATTTATGAAGTTCTGGAAGACCGCAGGGGCATTGCACAACCCAAAGGGCATGACGAGGTATTCGAAATGGCCTTCGGGCGTGTTAAACGCAGTCTTCCACTCATCCCCCTCTTTGATGCGAATAAGGTTATACGCCCCCCGTAGGTCCAATTTAGAGAACCATTGGGCCCCCTGAACCTGATTAAAGAGATCAGGAATCAAAGGAAGGGGATACTGGTTCCTTACCGTGACCTTATTCAGGCCACGGTAGTCAATGCATGGCCTAAGACCCCCATCCTTCTTCCCTACGAAGAAGAAGCCAGCACCTACCGGAGAAGAAGAGGGACGAATGTAACCCTTGGCCAGGGATTCCTGGATATACTCCCTCATGGCTTCACGTTCGGGACAAGAAAGGTTAAATATCCTACCCTTAGGAAGCTTAGCTCCTGGTACCAATTCGATAGCGCAATCGTATTCTCTATGAGGCGGTAATACTTCGGAGGCCTCTTTAGAGAAAACATCAGCGAAGTCCTGAACAAACTCGGGTAGCGTATTCACCTCCTTAGGGGGAGAAATAGAATTAACAGAAAAACATGACGTACAACATTCATTACCCCATTTGGTTAGCTCCCCAGTATTCCAGTCAAACGTAGGATTATGCAACTGCAACCAGGGAAGACCTAGAACCAAATCGTACGATAATCCCTGCATCAATAGTACAGAGCATTGCTCCAAATGCATGGAGCCAACAAGGAGTTCAAAAACAGGGGTATGCTGTGTAAAATAACCATTAGCAAGAGGAGTGGAGTCGATACCCACTACCGGAACAGGTTTAGGCAAATCAATCAGAGGCATAGCGAGAGACATAGCAAATTCCACAGACATGATATTAGTAGAGGACCCTGAATCCACGAAGGCACTGCCGGTAGCAGACCTACCACCAAAAGAGACATGAAAGGGAAGCAATATCTTAGTACGTTTCATATTTACGGGAAATACCTGTGCGCCCAAGTGACCTCCCCGATGATCACTTAGACGCGGGAGCTCTCTGACAGCATTCTTACGCTTGGGACAGTTGTTTACTTGATGCTTGACATCCCCACAGTAGAAGCAGAGACCATTCTTCCTGCGGAATTCTCTACGTTGTTGAGGGGACACGGAGGCCCCGAGTTGCATAGGTATTTCTGAGTCTTTAGGGGAGAAACGAAGCAACGGGACTTCGGGAGGCATCATGGGGGAGTCGGAGGAAAAAACACATAAACGTTCACGTTGTCGTTCCCTGAGACGTCGGTCAAGTCGTACCACTAAAGCCATAACCTGGTCTAAGGAGTCAGAAGAGGGATAACTAACTAGCAGGTCTTTCAGGGCATTCGACAGACCCAACCTAAACTGGCACCTTAAGGCAGGGTCATTCCACCGAGAAGCTACGCACCACTTCCTAAAGTCAGAGCAATACTCCTCAACAGGTCTCTTACCCTGACGTAAGGTCACCAGCTGACTCTCGGCAAAGGCAGTTCTGTCAGTCTCGTCATAAATAAGTCCGAGGGCAGAAAAGAAACAATCAACGGAGGAAAGTTCAGGGGCGCCAGGAGCCAAGGAGAAGGCCCACTCTTGGGGCCCTTCCTGGAGCCGGGACATAATTATACCCACCCGCTGGCTCTCAGAACCTGAGGAGTGAGGCTTTAAGCGAAAGTAAAGCCTACAACTCTCCCGAAAGGAGAGAAAAGCCCTCCGGTCACCTGAGAACCGGTCGGGCAACTTGAGGTGGGGTTCAAGGGGTGCGGTGAGGGGAACTACCAAGGTAGCATCAGGCTGGTTGACCCTCTGAGCCAGGGCCTGGACCTGTAGGGAGAGACCCTGCATTTGCTGAGCCAGGGTTTCACGGGGTTCCATTATTGGTGTCAGGGACCAGGGTAGACTAGGTATACGGCTTGTGAATTTGTAATGGTGGGGGGGGGGTAGGGAAACGGACAAGTGAGCCCTAATCTACCCGCCACTCTGTCCCTGCCTACTTGCAACGACCCGCCCTAGGCGACGGGGTACAACTGGGCGGCGGTCCCTGCGCTCAGTAAGTGCATGACAAACACGACAAACAAACAAGGGAATACAAGCAAGGGAAATGGGCAGTTGCTCGCGGAAACACCGTGAGCAACAGAGTAGTGAACGAGCCGAGTCAAGCCAGGAGAGTGCGAGGTACAAAGCGAAAAGCAGAAGAGTAGTCGGTAAGCCGGGGTCTGTATGGAGCAGGATCAAAAAGTAGCAGGAGCTGTAGCTGGGCCAGGAAACCTCAAGGAAAGAATTCACAAGCACAGATGGACAGGAAGAGCAGGCTTAAATAGACCGAGGGCGGGAGCTAGCTGAGTCTGGCCAGGTTGCGATAGGCTCTCCCACTCCTAAGCCTGCCAGCCTGAGTGGAGGAAGCTGGTGTCTGTCTCAGGGATGTACACTCAGGTGTTGACTGATTAATTCTGGGAGTTAACCCCGAAGCAGTGCCTGGCAGATCCTTTACAGTACGATTGCGCAATCGATTTGGTACCAGGAGCTAAACTCCCTAAATGTAGGATATTTAATCTCTCTTGTCCTGAACGTGAAGCCATGAGAGAATATATCCAGGAAAGCCTGGCCAAGGGTTACATCCGCCCCTCTACTTCTCCGGTACGTGCTGGCTTCTTCTTCGTAGGGAAGAAGGATGGTGGTCTTAGGCCATGTATCGATTACCGGAACTTGAATAAGGTCACTGTAAGGAACCAATATCCCCTTCCTTTGATTCCTGATCTCTTCAATCAGGTTCAGGGGGTCCAATGGTTCTCTAAGTTTGATCTTCGGGGGGCTTATAACCTTATCCGAATCAGGGAAGGGGATGAGTGGAAGACTGCGTTTAATACGCCTGAAGGTCATTTCGAATACCTCGTCATGCCCTTTGGGTTGTGTAATGCTCCCGCGGTCTTCCAGAATTTCATAAATGAGGCTTTAAGAGACTACCTGGGGGTATTTCTTGTAGTGTACCTTGATGATATATTTGTGTTTTCCAAGGACTGGTCCTCCCACATTGAGCATGTCAGAAACTGAAAAATGTGTGTTTGGGGTGCAGGAGATACCATTTTTGATTCAAAACCTCACTCCTAACGAATTCCGCATGGACCCTGCCAAGGTTCAGGCTGTGGCGGAATGGGTCCAACCTGTCTCCCTGAAGGCTTTACAGTGCTTCCTGGGGTTCGCTAATTATTACAGGAGATTTATTGCTAACGTCTCGGTCATCGCTAAGCCTCTTACGGACCTTACTCGCAAGGGTGCTGATCTCCTCCACTGGCCTCCGGAGGCGGTTCAGGCTTTTGAGGTCCTTAAGAGGTGCTTTGTCTCTGCCCCAGTGCTGATTCAGCCTAACCAAATTGAACCATTCATCGTGGAGGTTGACGCCTCCGAGGTGGGAGTGGGTGCTGTCTTGTCCCAGGGTACCAGGGGTCTTACCCATCTCCGTCCCTGTGCCTACTTCTCCAGGAAGTTCTCCCCCACTGAGAGTAACTATGACGTTGGCAACCGCGAACTCTTAGCCATTAAATGGGCATTTGAAGAGTGGCGCCACTTCCTGGAGGGGGCTAGGCACCAGGTAACGGTCCTTACCGACCACAAGAATCTGGTTTTCCTAGAATCTGCCCGGAGGCTAAACCCGAGACAAGCTCGATGGGCGTTGTTTTTTACTAGATTCAACTTTGTGGTCACCTATAGGGCTGGGTCTAAAAATATTAAAGTTGATGCACTGTCGCGTATGCTTCATGGCCAGCCCTCCTCCTGAGGAGGATCCTGCTTGTGTTTTTCCCCCAGGTATAATCATATCCTCTGTTGATTCTGACTTAGCCTCCGAAATTGCGGCTGATCAAGGTTCAGCTCCCGAGAACCTTCCTGAGAACAAGCTGTTTGTTCCCCTGCAATTGTCGACGCCCGTGGTTAATCAGCCTGCATCTGTGCCTAGGTCTGTTTGAGTGACTCGATCTGCTACCACTCAGGCTGGGAGGCTGAGGAGTGGGAGAACCTATCACAGCCTGGCCAGACGGAGCTTGCTCCCGCCCTCTGTCTATTTATACCTTCGTTTCCTGCTCTTCCTTTGCCTGCGATTCTGTCTGGTTTCCTGGCTCTGCTGCTCCTGCTAATACTATTGACCTCTGCTTCAAATTGACCCTGGCTTTACTGACTACTCTCCTGCTCTGCGTTTGGTACCTCATACACTCCTGGTTTGACTCGGCTCGTTCACTACTCTTGTTGCTCACGGTGTTGCCGTGGGCAACTGCCCCATTTCCCTTAGCTTCTGTGTACCCTTGTCTGTTGGTCTGTCGTGCACTTATTAGGCGTAGGGAGGGCCCGTCGCCCAGTTGTACGCCGTCGCCTAGGACGGGCCGTGCAAGTAGGCAGGGACTAAGTGGCTGGTAGATTAGGGCTCATCTGTCTGTCTCCCTACCCCGTCATTACACTTTCCATGCAGAAATTGACCTGCGGTGTTAATTTTTTAATCTAGAGCATGTCAATTTATTCTGTGGAATGGTTCCCTGTTTGTTGGGAATATTTCTCATTAAAAGGGATTTCCAGCCACTGAATCGTCGCCACGCATATAGCGGCAATTCACAGTTATTGTAGCCTTTTCTCCCATTGAAGTGAATGGGAGAAAAGGCTGCAATACCTGTGAATTGCCGCTAAGTGCGTGACAACTTACAGTGAAAGCGCTTCGGCCCCTTCAAAACAGCTGATCGGCGGGGGCCCCCGAAAGTCAGGCCCCGACCGATCAACTATTGATGGCCTATCCTGAGGATAGCCCATCAATTTTTAGTGGCTGAAAAACCCCTTTAAGTTCAATGGAGAAGAAAATATCTGTTACATTCACCAACCGTTGCAATTCTTGCAGCAGAAAAGCTGTAAATCTGCAAAATCAAAAAAGCCATATTTCCAGTTTAAAATAAAAAAAAGACCATACCTACCTTCCTTAGCATTCCCATAGCGTTGCCTTACTGCTCCCCCGTCTGGTCTCAGTGCTTTTAGCCTTTTGGGATGATCTTTCGTCCTATTTGACTGATGCAGTGGCTTAGCACAGACCAGACGGGAGAGCAGGGAAGGGTCACTATGGTAATGTCAGGTGAGTATGATTTTTTTGTTTTTAATTCCCGCTTCTTTCCTTCCCTCTCCGCATCGGCAATTCGGCTGAAAATCTGCCCGAATCAAACCCTATTTGGCTCTTACTTTTGGCTTGAATTCCTTGCGGTATCTAGGTTGGATTTGGAGAAAATATGGCCCATGTGAGCATACTCTAAGTGAGACAGGTGTTAAAAGTTTTGTCTGCTTTGGACAATCCCTACTTGTTAGAAGGGTCCGTTGACAATAAGCGGATCACAAAGTGTTCCCCTGCAGGAACCCCCTTCGATCAGCTGTAATCTGTGGGATATGTGGCACTAGGGGTTTCATTTCCCTGCAGCGCCACCACAGGCGAAATTAAGCATTACACCGTGTCCATTTAAATCAATGAATTGTTTGTGTAATGCTGGACAGGACCACGCTATATTAACTCACAATTCCCTTACAGGCTATACAAAAATGGGTTTTCAAAACTAAATAAATCCTTTAAAGATAAATTCTTTAGCATATGGGGTAGATTGAGGGATTTACGTGATCACACTCTCCCAGATTATGATGACTGACCTCCACACACATCATTACAAATTATGCAGTTTATAATTTAATTAGAATTCCCTCAAAAGTCTGTACAAGGAAGAGTTGCTGATATTTTCCTTATTTAGATTGGGACGTTCCTTTATTGTTGTATTGTTTTTGACTATTGTAACACATATCCCAACGGAATACATTACAATAACATGAAGTATAGTCACAATACAATAGTCAATAACAATACAACAATCAACTGATTCTTCTGTGAGGTCTAAGGCCCCATGCACAAGACCGTGCCCGTAATTACGACCCATACGGGCCGTGCTCCCATTATAAAGTATGGGAGCACGGTCCGTAAAATAAAGAAGTAGGACAGGTCCTATTTTTTTGGGAAAGTTTCTACGGCACGGACACCTTCCTGTAAATATACGAGAAGGTGTCCGTCGGCCATAGAAACGAATAAGCCCGTAATTACGGGCCATTTAACGGTCAAGTGCATGGGGCCTTAATTTGTGCTCCGATGGATTTAAGAGCTTCCTCTTCATATGTAATAATAAATTTTGTATGGAGAAATGCAATAGGATTGTAATGTAATAGTGACACAGTGTAATACTGTAGGAATAATAGAGGCAATGTCTCGGTGTCACTATGCGCACTCATGTACAGAGATTTTATTCAGAATTTTCTTTGTCAAGAAGATGTTTCTTGTCTTTGTTACCAGGGAAACTGAATGTACGAGCGGTAGAAGCCCTAGGTTTCTGTATAAACAGGGATATGTGTGTGTGTGTATATTGCGGACAATGGTACCCTGCCGCTGATATTCCTCCCAGTATCAGACAAAGTAATTTTTTTTTACTAGTTTTCAGTGGTTTTAGAATGTAATGTACATTACACAGGAGAAGACATAATGTAAAGTAATGTCCCGGGAGGTCGGGAGAAGTGATCTGTTCCTGGAACATCCTTCAATATATATAACCAACAGAACCAGCATAAGAGTATATACAGGACATGCAGAAAGAGCAGATGCTGCCAGGAATGGACTAACCCACCCAAAGCCTTATGCATGGTCAAGTGGCCTTCTAAAGGTTTATAAGACATCAGCCAGGCATGATAAACCCCTTTTTATAAAAATTTCAAAGCCAGTGGTATTAATAGTACTCATTAACCTCCAGTCCTTTATAGGGGTTTTCTAATCATGCCAAATTATAGTATAGTGATCTCCAAACTGAGGGTCTACACTGCTTCTCTCCGACCATTAGAGCGTGGCTGCAGCTGTGTATTACAGCTCATCATGGAGCGTGGACACTGGCTGTCACACAGGATGAGAATACTCGCCCTGATGTGCCAAGTACCCGCTGCTCAGGATGAGTATTCTCGTCCTGTGTCGGCAACCAGTTAATGCGCAACACTTAATTGGTTGACCAGCTGATCCTCAAGAAAGTAATCTACATGAGGTGTAAGGGGAACCATTGGAGTTCCTCTGCTATCAGGCCTTTGGGCACCACCTGTTTGTGTTTCTTAAGCGTTTTATTAAAGAGGTTGTCTGCTTTTGACAATCCCTACTTGTTAGAAGGGTCCCTTGATAATAAGCTGATCACAAAGTGTCCCCCTGCTGTAACCCCTAGTGATCAGCTGTTATTTGAGGGGAACCTGACAGTAAGTGTTCAATTTCCCTGCAGTGCCACCACAGGGGAATTTAAGAATTACACAGTCCCATTCATATCAATTGGTTGTCTGTGTAATGCAGGACAAGACAGGTCCTCCAGAGGGAGAGACGCTCTTTGTAACCAACCTCCACTATGGCAAAGTGCTGAGGCTCCTGAACAAAAAAAAACATCTATATTAACTTCATAGGTTATATAAAAATGGGTTTTCTAAACTGGAAACCCCATTTAATTGTGAGACATTTACACAGATCATGGTCCTATTTCAGCAAATTAAGGTTGTTCTTTGTATATTAAAAAGTTATAACATTTTCGAATATATTTTGACTGAAAGCAAGCAGAAATCTTGAAAAACGTTAGGGATTAATACAGATACAATATTGTAAAATTGCATAACTTTTCATTTAAAAAAAATAACACTTATGTACTGAAACTGAAAAAAACCAAACCCTTAGGCCTTATTCACATGGCTATTGATATCGGCTGCATAAAAATCAATGTACTTTTATTTGGCTATTCACACGGCCGTTGTTTTAATGGACTGTGTGAACGGCCCGTGAAAAAATAGGACATGTCCTATTTTTACCCGTTTTAACGGATCCCCCAATAGACACAAGTCGATGAAGGGAATCTGTGAAATCGGGTCCCGCATGGATGCAACGATTTGACACACGATACTTCCAACACCCCAACCCATAAAAAGCATAAAAGTTGCAGACCTGTAATACAGTGCTGTAAATTGTGTTATATATTTAGAGCACATATCTATGTAATTTTTCATTTAAAACATTAACAATTTTCGTTCTACGTGACTCCCCCTTATGTTTCTACTAATAGCACATAAATTCATGACGGATTGTCTGGATCTTGTTACAAATTGGAAACTCTATGAATTGCTTCCTTTCCTCGGCTCTCAGGTTATTTTACGACTGCTTTTATATTATGGCTTTATGTGAGATGGAAATAATTTGACTGGTAGGAAATCATATTCAGCTAAACACCTGCAAAATCAATGGACTGCCTATAAGAAAAACCAAGAAAATAAACAGTGGTCAGCATTTCCGGATGTGATAGCTGCCATTATGTAGGCAACAAGTGAATTTTATTATCTGTGTACAGGCGATGATTCCAGCCCGCAGCAGAATAGAAGGTTTTGTGTTAAACATGAGATTCCTTCCAACATTGAAAAAAAATGTCATTACTCTGGGATGTTACAAGGAACTTATCACTATTAACCAAGAGGTGTAACTTGAAGCTCTCAGGCCTGGGGCAGTAGTTATACCTGGGCCCACCACCTAACATCTGACACTTTCTAAATGTGATTCCATTTATTGCATCGGATCTTTATACAAAAAAAGATAATAAAATAGTGAGATATCGATATGAATATGAATTTATTACGGAGTGGTCCTTCACATTGTCTGCATACAGTTCTACTGTCCTGTTGCGTGGCATTGAGGGTCTATGAGCCCTCTAACAGTAGGGGACCTCTGGTGGCAGCTACCTCTGCAACCCATATAGCTATGCCCAGAGGCGTAACTTGAAACTCCTGGGCCCCAATGCAAAATCGATAACAGGGCCCGCACCTACCATGTATCATTTATAATACTGGTGTTTTCTTATGCGGCTGAGGGACTTTTGGGCCCCCTCAGGCTCCAGGGCCCAGATGTGACTGCTACCTCTGCACTACCCTATAGCTACGCCAGTGTGTGACAGAAGATCAGATTATTTAATGATGTGATTATTGAATTATAGTACAGGTCTATTCCTTCATTACTAAGAGAATATCTTTATGCCTGGGTCGTACGTAAAAATATAGAATTAGTGTACATATGCTCGTTGACATATATCGTAAATGTCCTAATTATAAAGAGAAACTCCAGGTTCCCTGCTTATTAACTCTCATTTGCCTCTCAATATATATGGCAGTTACTTAATAATTTTTCCGTTTACCCTACTCCAATGGAAATCAGCTTTGTATGCAGTCACTTCTTAATGAGCAAGTGGTGGGCTTGTGCTTATACACAGCATCCAATCTGAAAAAGCAGAGCCATAATTCAAAGCATGGGGAGACAGAGCGCAGCAACATGAGACTCTGGTGAGACAAGATAGGCTATCTCATTTTAGGATCCCGATATACAATGTAACTGCATGTTGGCTAATCATGCTTTTCTGGGATAAAACTATGGTAAAACACCTACTCAACATTCACAGACAGGGAGAGACAAGGGAGGGAAAGGAAACCAGGGGACATTATGTTTTTACTTCTATGGCTGGGTGACAGAAGACAGCTCTCCCTTGCCTACAAAATGGCTGCTTACAGCAGCAACTAGGAAGAACAGCTCTGGGGCACAAATAAATTAAATAATTTGCACACTAGCAGAAGATGAATATTCATGAGGACAGGCAAGTTTATATTTTCCACATTTTTTTATGGGGGGGGGGATATAGTAAAACCCAATTTATACACAGAGTTGGTATAGATAAGAGGGGTTTTATACATTTTCTAAAAATATTGCTAAACTAACAAAACAACGTAGTGCTCACGCTTCATAATACAGTTTCTGTTAAAAAAAATTACAAATTCTCACATTTGGTACCACAGCTCGAGGAGTGGAAACATGCACTCACCCATATGGATGCAAATGCCTGGAGATGTGTCTCTAATGCATCCCTTATGGATACTCTAATGATAGACTATTAATAATGCCTTTGTGGACCCAGAGCAATACTATGTACTGTATCAGAGCTCACGTACCCAAATGCCCCAAACATCTGCCTGGTATATACTGGGGGTCATTTCGCCCTATCTGAAGCAGCATAACCTAAATGCTACCTGCTCCTTCCTATGAATTATAGGGTATCTTCTAAAGCACCCTGACATAAGCCAGCTTGGATTTCTCTTGGCAGGCGGATTTCATGCCCACATTGAGCCAGAATCTAGTAGATAAAACACATCCCAACAGCTGTAACAATCACGCTCTTGTTGTGATGTCTGTGTGCGGGGAAGTGCTGGAAGACAGTGCTGCTAAACTGACAGTTTAATTGGATCCACAATGTATGAGCACGAGCTTTCCATTTATCATAGAGCTCAAACAATAGTCCTCAAATCAATGGGGGACATGAGGAGACGTTTCTTCACGTCACGTGAGGCTGGAGCTGCACAATACTCTCACAGTCAGCCTCTAAAAGCATCATCTCTCTGGGGACTTCAACTAGCAAAAGCTCACGCCAGCCAGGAACTACTGATGCTGGCTTGCTGCTTTCTCCATGGTAAACATACCTTTAATGAAAGATGGGGAGCTCAGGCCTGACCTTTTAAACCCTTGTACCAATTAAACACCTGCTTGCCTGCTTTACTACCATCTGCATACAAATTAGGAAGCTCTCAGAATAGATGTATGTATTATACAGTAGGGACGTTCAATGTACGCGCTTGTCTAGTTTTTTTCTTTTATTGTCTGATTTGCAATTAGATTTGATTTTCCCTTTTTTTTTTTTCAAGGTGCATATGTATTAACATTTTGTGATATAGAAATGTTTACATAAATCCACCCGACTTCAAGATATCATGTGCAGGCCTTATTAACTCTTCCGGCTTGTTTAAAGTATATATGTATGTCTTACATCAATGTAGGTCTTACATCTTGCAGAATGGTTATCCAGGATAGCAGGGCCTATTTGAGCTTTTCTGCTGCCTGAGGCGAAAATTTAAATGGCGCCTCTCAGATTTTGATTGACATCCCCCTGGCTGTTCTATATCACTACCAGCCTCCTCCAACTCTTGCTGATGCGCCGTTGCCTTATACTCCCCTGACGTGCGCGGTGCAGTGATGAAGACTGGCAGAGTACACCCCACTGAACGTTGTGTGTCCAAGTAGTACAAGGCAATAGCACATCCGAGAAAGTTGGAGGAGACTGGTAGTGATGTATAACAGCCACGGGTATGTCAAACAAACATGGAAAGGTGGGTTTGGAGGCAGGACTATGTGACTCTACAGAATAGCGGCACCGCCCCATGACCCTTTAATGAGTAATTAGCATATAGTGTGCGCCGATTTAAAAGTAATTTTATTGCATCTGAAAAAAACGTACAGGGGAATGTTGGTAAATATTGTCAGGTCATGCATTACCGCATGGTGGCGGTTCAAGGGGTTAAAACTACCAGACAGGTTCCCATTAAGTATATAATGAATTGAAAACAATTCCATCTGCCCTGCAATTTTGTTATTCTAAATATATCCTATATAATTACAGCTCCAGAACCAAGCTCATACATATACAGTATACAGCCTCAGAACCAAGCTCAGTTCATAAATACAGCATTAGAACCAAGATCAGTACATAAATACAGCACTAGAACCAAGCTCAATACATATATACATCTCCGGAACCAAGATCAGTACATAAATACAGCACCAGAAACACACTCAGTACATATATACAGCACTAGTACCAAGCTCAGTACATAAATACAGCACTAGTACCAAGCTCAGTACATAAATACAGCACCAGAACCAAGCTCAGTACATAAATACAACACCAGAACCAAGATCAGTAAATATATACAGCACCAGAACAAAGCTCAGTACATAAATACTACACCAGCAACCCCTGCCGTATAGGTTTGCACGGCGTAAAACTAAAGCTCCAAATATGGCCCAAACATACCACACATCATCTCACTGCAGATCATACAGTGACTACAGTACTGATTAGCGGTAGAATAAGCATTTACATTAAGTAACTCACCGGTGACGTCATTTCACATTCTAGTTGTTCTTTTTCTCTTTTCTGGATCCAGTTCAGACCTCTATGACGACTTCTCCTGGCCACAGCCCGTTTCAGCAGTTTGCCGCTCAGATATCTTCAGCTTCTCACTTTTCAGACATTTCTGCACCTATAAACGAAGATAAAATTCTCATGTTGCCACACACTACGCCCATAAATAAAAATATAAATATAATACCGCCATACACCGCACTTCTAATTATAACAGCACCATACACTGTGTCCCTGATTATAATCGCACCATACACTGTGTCCCACACACGCAGTGCTCCCTGTAGATAGTGCCCCTACAGATCCACCTGTAGATAGTGCCCCATGTAGATAGTGTCCTTCATAGATCCCCCTATAGATAGTCCCCCCTGTAGATAGTGCCCTACATACAGCCCCCTGTAATTAGTGCCCCACATATAGCCCCCTGTAGATAGTGCACTACATATAGCCCCCCCTGTAGATAGCGCCCTACCTATAGCCCCCTGTAGATAGCGCACTACATAAATCCCCCCCTGTATATAGTGCCCCACATATAGCCCCTCTGTAGATAGTGCCCCACATATAGCCCCCTCTGTAGATAGTGTTAATGCAGGCCTGTCTGCAGGGGCTGAACACCGCTGAAAGGCGCTTATTGGCAGGGCAGAATGACTTGCCCCGCCAATCAGCGCTTTTCAACGACGCTAGCGGCACGATGACATCATTGCGCCGCTTGTGTCGTTGGAAGGCGCTAATTGGCATGGCAGAATGACGTCATCGCGCCGCTAGCGTGGTTGAAAGTTGCTAATTGGCCGGGCAAGTCATTCTGTCCTTCCAATCAGTGGATTTCAACGATGCGGGTGGCATGATGACGTCATCGCGCCGCTTGCGTCATTGTAAGGAGCGGCCATTCAGCGCTTATGCATGTAATTTTATCTGCGTCCTATAGAGGTGGCGGCGGCTGGTTTCAGTGGAGAGAAACACATCTCGCCTCATGGACGGTGCGGCCCTGCAGGTTAGGCCTAATTCACAGTGTGCATTTTTCAGGCAGAAAAACATCTGCCTCAAAATTCCTTCAGGAATTTTGAGGCAGATTTTGACCTGCCTGCACTTTTTTGCCATGGCTTTCACTGCGTTTTCGCTGCACTTTTCACCCGCGGCCATTGAGGACCGCGGGCAAAAAAATTATTTTTCTGCCTCCCATAGATTTCAATGGGAAGTCAAAGGCGGAACCGTGGCAAGAAAGGACATGCTGCTTTTTTTCCCCGTGAGCTGCTGAAAGCCGCCAGGGGGGAAAAAAAGCCTCCGCCTCCCATTGAAATCAATGGGAGGCGATTTCTGTCATTTTTTTGCCGCTGATTCTGAAGTGGTTTCTGCATCAAAATCAGCGACACTTTATACTGGGCCTTAGGGTAGATCTACTTAGACTGCATGTATACCATAACCCTTAGATAACATAGCTAGGGATATCCTAATAGTAACTTGACACAGGACAACATGAACGTTCCTTTAACGTGGGTTGACTCGGGGTCGGCCACAGCTTTTATTATAAATATAACAAATATAATTTAACATTTTAAGGTAAACACCCGTATGCCGGCCTTACCAAACCGCCAGCTGCGACAAAACAACATTTCACCCATGAACAGAACATAAATTAATAAACACAAGAAAAGTGCAAAATACCACACAATACAATTGTAGAAAAACCTCCGCTCTGAAGGCAGTGGCATTTGCCAATGCAACTTTGAAGTATTCCTAATCGCAAGGCAAACCAGCTACCCTGCACCTACGAATGCCTGTGATGGTACAATTTTTTATTATTATTATTATTATTATTATTTTTTTTATATAACACTGAACATTAATTCCACAAGGGGCGGGAGGGAGGTTGCAATGTAACAGCCAAAAGAGGCAGTGACCCTGAAGACAGCTCCTTAAATACACTATGCAGGAGGGAGAAAGGAGAAGGATCATAACTCCTTCCCCCGGATGGAGGGGGCTAAGAGCAGCAGCCAGAGGTAAGAAACTTATTAACCCCTACCCTTGCTGGGCATACAACAAATAGCTGAATCCCTAGCTGGAGCCCTATTAGTTTTTACCCACATTACCTGCAGTCAAAGACCCAGCGGTTAAACACCTATGAGTCTACTAAGAAAGTTTCTAGAAAAAGGGGATATTACTTGTACTTAAAAGAACGAAACTTTAAAGGGTTATTGCCATTACAGAAACCAATGACATATGATTTGGAATGATGCCATTTTTGTCCAGAATAGTCAGTGATTTTCCTTTACATGTATCACTTTTTTCTCTGTTTCACATACACATAGGAGATACTGCACATTATACTTGTACATAAATAGGTCAAACGCGAGATAAAACATATAGAGGTCAGTTATGATATATTGTACCAGCCTTAACAGCATGAATAGAAATGCAGTGAATAACTAAACTGTCTAATTTTGGTGTTTATTAATGTAAATCGGACTACACAGGTATATAGCCCTCAGTATATAGGAATTCTACTAAACTCATCCTGTGTATTATAAAGTTGCTCTGCACATTGTGATTCCTATAATATGCATTTAGTAGGGTAATTTGGGATTTGTCCCTTATTAAATAATGTTTATGCACAATTAACTCCTTAATGACCAGTCCTGAAAGGACCTGTCACTAGTTCATATAGTTTAAATCGGACTACTGTCCTGAATAGCGCAGTCCCCCTAAATCCAGCGCTTTTTTCTTTTTTTGGAACCCCCCTGTTCCAGAGATATGGACCACTGTTGTGTTGACTCCCCATATGCTAACTTGCCATAGTTAGCCAATGGGGTGGAGCTAGCTTCCCTGCCTCTGATGCTGGCCAATCAGCGCAAGGCAGTTTGAGGATAGTTCACGCACTGTTGGCTAACTACAGCATGTTAGCATAGAGGGGGCCAACACAACAGTGGGCCATATCTCTGGAATGGGGGGGGGGGTCCAGGAAAAATAATAAAAACAGTGCTGGAATCAGGTAGACTGCGCTATTCAGATCAGTAAACCAGTTCAACTAATGTGACCTAGTAACCAGTCCTCTTTAATGAACAGCTAAATTTTTTCTATTTTGCCTCGGCCTTTCAGCGACCATAACTTTTTAATTTTTTTATTAACGTGGCTATATGAGGCCTTGTTTTGTAAGGGAGAAATTGGGTTTTTTTCCTGCGCATTTTGCGGGTACAAATAAATTACTGTGTAATTTATGTGATTTATTTTTGCGGCGTGAATATAGAAAAAAGTGATTTTCTGCATTTTCGGTTTATTTTTATACCGTTTTACTTTTTATACTAAATAACTTGTTAAATTAATTCTTCAGGTTATTATGGTCGTGCAGATACCTAATATGTGTAGGTTTTTCATTTTTTTTTAATGTAATGAATGGGCACTAAAATATATTTTACACTAAAGATTGACTTTTTTGTGGACATTTCTTAAATATTGTTTTTTCCTCCGATCCCAGCCGTATTCAGGAGGCTGCTCTAAGTACAAGAGCTGTTAGTAACAGCTACTTCTTAAAACATGAACGCTTATTGGAGCGCTCATAATTATAATTATAAATTAATTATAATTTAGTATATTCAAGTTCATACTGAACTTGAAATATACCTTTGCCAACAGAAGAGATTGCTACTATTGTTTTATTAGGTTGTTCATTGTTTATAATTAATTTTACTTACATCCATATCATTTATACATTTTACTATACCCCTATTATTAATAAAAACTCATTACTGAATGGTAATATGATCTTTATTTTTGGGGCCACAGAACAATAACACATTTACGGCTACAATGTCACTTTAGAAAAGATTAAATTATTACAACAAATTTCCACAAAAATTGTAAAAGCTCCTTACGTCTTACCATTACTGTCATGCAGTTACATCCCAGACTGACAGATACAGTATATTGATTTCTATTAAAGTCCTAGCAGAAGGTTGAGGAGATATCTACTTCCTCTACTGATGCACCAGTATTCCAATATTACTTTTTTTTAATAATAATAATATTTTTATTGAACTTTTTCCAACCAAGGGTACAGAAGGGGAAAAGGTGAAGGAACAAATAAGAAGCATGGTTATTTACATTGTGTCAAATTTCAACACTTGAATGCAGGTCATAAGTAAGTGGAAATTGCTATGATATATCTCATAACTAATGTCTGCCTAGGACCATTGAACTATTCACGAGCTTATCACTGATCGGTTCATACAACTGCAATCTGTGCTATACGGAATAATTACACACATGTGGAAAGTTATATTATTCAATGTCCTATATAATTTTAGAACAGGAGTCAGGCTGGGTCTCCAAAGCGAGGGAGCCGTATTCTATCCTGGCCAAACAAGTCCAATATCCAAGACCCTTGATGTGTATACCGAAAGGGTGGTTATGCACAATAGAAATATATCTCCATCTAAGTGGTCTAAATAACAGCTATATACCTACATATTCACATTAATACAATGTATTGTAGAGGGTATATATTAAGAAGAAAAAAATGGGGAGGGGAGGCGGATAGAAAATGGGGTCTGGAGACCCAGACTTTATCTGATCAAATACTATGAAATAATATCCAGGTGTAAAGGATCTGCCAGGTCCAGCTTCGGGGTAAACTTCCAGAGGTAATCAGTCTTCACCTGAGTCTATCTCTCTGAGACTGACTCCAGCTTCCACCACTCAGGCTGGCAGGCTTAGGAGTGGGAGAGCCTATCACAGTCTGGCCAGATTCAGCTAGCTCCCGCCCTCTGTCTATTTATACCTGCCTTTCCTGTTCCTCCTTGCTTGTGATTCTTTCCGTGTGGTTTCCTGGCCCAGCTACAGCTCCTATCAATTTGATCCTGCTCCATTCTGACCCTGGCTTTCTGACTACTCTTCTGCTCAGCGTTTGGTACCTCGTGCTCTCCTGGTTTGACTTGGCTCGTTCACCAGTCTGTTGCTCACGGTGTTGCCGTGGGCAACTGCCCCTTTCCCTTTGCTTTATATTCCCTTGTATGTTTGTCTCGTGCACTTACTGAGCGTAGGGACCGCCGCCCAGTTGTACCCCGTCGCCTAGGGCGGGTCGTTGCAAGTAGGCAGGGACAGAGTGGCGGGTAGATTAGGGCTCACTTGTCCATTTCCCTAAACCTATCATTACACCAGGCTAGAAAATAATTTATTCAAATCGTCAGAGGGGTCGAACCAGTGGGAGATTGCTCAAGATATCAAGTGGTTGGACCAAAACACTGTTTTAGCTTGAGTTTCACATGGTCTGGGAGAAGCAGTATGACTTTTCCCCAGATTTGGAAAGAATTGTTTTACTCTTTTTTTTTTTCCTCGAATAAAGATCCTCTATCCAGTCCCTGCGGAAGAGGAATAATATATAATATGTTTTGTGTGCTACTTCGGAAATGAATAGCAATAGTATTTAATTTCTAACCTCCAGGATTTTGCGTAGCCGCAGTTCACCAATAGTTTTGTAGTAACAAAAGAAATTTTGAATTTGGGGTCATGACCACATACAATGAAGAAGATCTGCGTCTGTGGCAGAGTATTTTGGACAAGAGTGTTCTGTATTTTTACCTATCAAAAATCCCCTATGTAGGGAGATGTAAGGTCAGTTTATTAATTTGTATGGCATTTTCCAATACATAGCGGAGGGCAAATATTTGGCTTCAGTCTGCAATGGTTTCAGGATATCATGTATTGTGACTTCTTGTATGGTATTAACCCAGTATTCAATACCCGTAGTGGAAGTAAAGTAGTCTTTTTTTTTAGTTAGTAAACTGTAGTAACCTGTGATTTGTTTAGGCTGAAGCTGACGGAAAGCTGACGGAAAGGCTTCAAGGGGTTTTCTCATCAGAGACATTTATGACGTATCCACAGGATACGTCATAAATGTCAGATAGATGCGGGTCCCACTTCTGGGACCTGCACCTATCTCTAGATTGGGGCCCCCTAAATCCCGTTCTACCTTTTTCTGCTCTCTCTGCCTCCCCGGCCAGTTCCTGACTATATGGTCAGAAGTTATGAAAACAGCGTAGCTCTGTTTCCGTAACTCCCATAGTAGTGAATGGCAGTTACGGAAGCAGCATAGTATGTGCGCTACGCTGTCTCCGTAACTACCATTCAGTTCTATGGGACTTACGGAAACAGCGTAGCTCAATGAGATATGATGTTACCTTATTCATGGTCGGAATTCACCTGCTTCTGTCACAACACAGCAGCAGAACAGGGTTTAGGGGGCCCCGTTCTAGAGATAGGTGCGGGTCCCGCATTTATCTGACATTTATAACATATCCTGTGGATATGTCATTAATGTCTCTCATGGCAAAACCCCTTTAAAGGCTATGTACACCTTTGAAAACGTGTTTTATTGTTGTTTGTTTTTTTGTTTGTTTTTTTAAATAAAAATGTCGATGTTTTGGTGCAACATTCTAATTACTTTTTATTATAAATTATTTACGTTTTAAGATACAGCTTCTTTGCATCCTGTGTACAGAGCAGCTGTACCTTGCGCTGAGACCTGAATTCGTCAGGTCAGCGGCACTGACGGATTCAGTGTCAGCAGGTCCTGCGTGTCTGACACACAGGATCCACCTGTTATCGATCACATCTAAGTTATGCACTTAGATGTGATTGGTAACAGCTTGATACTGCTGGTCAGAAACACGCAGGGCCCGATGACACTGAATACAGTGGGCGGAGCATCCTGCATAGCTTCCGACTCTGCTTTTGCTCCTCTCCCCCTTCCATGGACTTGTATGGGCAGCGTGTCTGTGACTCACTCACTCCCTTTGCTCCCTCCTAGATTCCCCCCTCCCCTCTCCATAGTCTTGTATGGGCCTCATGCAAACTGCCATGCCTGTAATCACAGCACGGCCCGGCCGCCCGCATTTTCGGTCCGTTCTCCCATACAAAGTATGGGAGCACAGCCTGTAAAATACGACAAATAAGACATGCTCCATAGTTCCCGGAACAGTTCTGCAGCACGGACACCTATCCGTAGCGACATGGAAAGGTGTCCGCAGCCAATAGAACTAAATGGGTCCATAATTGTGTACCATATTACGGTCCACAATTACAGAGATTTTTTACGGTCGTGTGCATGGGGCCTTACTCTCTTTTTGCTATCTCCTCCTGCTCCCTTCTCCCCTCTCCATAGACTTCAATCAGCAGGCAGTGAACAGACACACCCCCACCTTCTGCAGTCCGTCAATTCTGCCCTATAACCAGGGACAAATTTTTCTTGACAGCAGGACTGGACAGCAGATTACAGGAAGGGGAACACCTAGTGGCAGTAATTTACCCAGAATTTGCATGGATAAAACAACTACATTTTAACAGTAAGTAAATTACAAAGTTTATTTATATCAGGTATAGTATTAGATTAGCATTAGTTGTTTGAAGTGTTAGTGTCCATTTAACCTCCCTCTCTGACAGCAAACATGCATACTCAGCTGATTGGAGTTTGGCGGATTATGGGGGAGTTGGGTAGATAGCTGCAAAAGCTTAAAGGGAATGTGTTGCCAGAAAAACATGTTGTTTTTTTTTTAATTAAACATTTAGTGTGTAGGTGATTAAACATTGTTCAAATTTTTTTTATTTTTTTCACGAGTCAGGAAATATTATAAATTAATTCTAATTTATAATATTTCCCATTGCTGGTCACTAGATGGCGCTATTCCAGAAATTGCAGCATTGCAAAATTGGGTAAAAAGCCCTCGCTCTAGTGAGCTCTCAGCATCCCCCCCTCCTTTATCCTGGCTAGTGCCGGGATAAACGAGGGGTTTGAACGGTCTAACCTCCTACACTGTGTGTCGCCATTTTTTGAGCTAACACACAGTGTAGTAGGTTTACATACAGTAGTAAACGTACACAAACACGAACATACATTGAAATCTCTTACCTGCTCCTGCCGCCGCGGCTCCCTCCGGCCCGTCCGCTCCGTCTGCTGCCGCTGGTCCAAGTGCACAAGTCCGGAAGCCGCGACCGGAAGTAGTAATATTACTGTCCGGCCGCGACTTCCGGTCCACAGGAAAATGGCGCCGGACGGCGCCAATTTCAAGTTGGACTGTGTGGGAGCGGCGCATGCGCAGTTCCCACACAGACGGCGTACATAGAAGTGGATGGGACGGGACCCGTTCGCAGTCTCTATGGGACTGTGGCTGCCGTATTCCATGTCTGTATGTGTCGTTAATCGACACATACAGAAATGGAACAAAAAATGGCAGCCCCCATAGGGAAGAAAAAGTGTAAAAATAAGAAAAAGTAAAACACAAGGCCTGAGGAAGACACTAGTTCAGTGTTGAAACGCGTAGCCACCTATTGTTCAATAAATAATTGTTATATATCTTCTATTTTTCATTGACTTTCCACCACAACCACGCAGCAGCGCCCTATAGGATCCTCCTTTTTTCTTCCTTCGTATGCTTCAATTAGCGGTGACCATTCGGTTTCACCGGTTTTGGATCCTGGCAGCAGCATTAGTGGAGTTACTTATTGCCTTTACCAACTTCCACGTGGTGAGCATATTAACTACGTTCTGCATTTATTTTTAGTCTGATTGACCTGCACTATGTGGCGCCGTGCCTTTTGCTTCTTTCTTTACAAATAAATATAAACGTTTTTAATAAAGCACTAACATCTTTAACATATTAAAAAAAAAATTGTGATGACACTGTTCCTTTAATAAGTCAGATTCTATAGGCATGGGCTCAGGCTTGAGCGGGAGACGGTGGGAGGTAGAGGGCTCTCTATCACTGTAACTGAAAGTAATCAGCAGTCCCTACTGCTGTAGTCCCATTAATTTCAAAAGGAAGAGACTGCTTATGCATACCCTGTGACTAATATGGCCCCATTCTCGAATTTCTATTGACATGCTGTGAAGAAAAATCTGTGTGCATTTTAGGACATGCCCAATCTGTTATAGATTTCACATGTCGTGATTTAAAATGATGCTGATTTTACCCATTACCATTGAATGTCAAAATCCGCAGATGTCTGGAGTAATTTTTCAAGGCATCCACATCATATGAACATACCAATAACCATATTTATTACAGGTGATTTTAGGGAATGTAGTTTAGAAACAAATATGTCCATGTGCATACAGCACTGTAAAATAAGTGTCACCCTCTTATTATTGCATATTTGGCTGTTTCTAATCTTGCAATTATTGCTTTTATTGTGCAATCCAGTTTTGTGGGACAGTTACCTTTTGGCATTGATGCTATGATAGTTGTAGTGTTGCTTTCTGTGATTACTGTGGTTTTCTTTGTCATATATTATATTTTGTGTAAAGCTTAGAAACCGTTCAGTGGGGGCGTGGCTTAGCTATGGAGCCGTGAGCACGCGTTCTGGGGGAGCTCCGCACCAGCAGCTGAATAACAGCAATTTATCCCGGGTGAACCCGGCAGGCGATGCCAGGAAAACGTAGGGGAACTTGCCCTGGAACCTCCCGGTCCGTACCTCGTTCCTCTGGCCGCTGCAAAAGCATGGACCGCTTCCTCTCCTCCTCACAAACGGCCGCGGACCCACGAGCAGCAATGGCGGACGCATTGCCGCCACATCCGGCCACAGAAATGTCGGCTTCCCTTCCTCCTGCTCCTCTACTGAAGTCGGCACATGCTGGCACGTTTGCTGATACCGAGCCTCCTTGCAGCAGCGCCCAGGATGCGGTAAGCTCTGTTTCTCCCCTCAACATGTCCTCAGTGAGGGAATCGCCCGCCATTTTACTACACACACGTGCCCCTGAAGTACAGGCTGGGCCATCGGGCTTACACGCTGACCTACAGTTACTGAGGGAGATGATACAAGCCCTCCCCACCCGGCAGGACCTTGACAATCTGGTGACCAGGGTTGAGCAGGCACACCAGCAAGATATAGCTGACCTGCGTCAGGAAGTGGACAGAATAGACTCTAGGGCTCTTACAACTGAACATACTGTTTCTGCGATTGACTCCAGAGTAACTGCTCTGGAAAGGGCTGCCACTGGCACTAGAACACATTTGCAATCCTTGGCGCTTCAGTTGGATGATCAGGAGAACAGAGGACGCAGAAACAACGTGCGCCTGAAGGGCCTTCCAGACCTGGGCCCACGAGACGAGCTGGCGACTAGAGTTTCTATCATATTCAACAAACTCAGGCCCAGGCCCGCTCGATTTGTCTTCTCCTCGTGACGTGCTATGTCGCCTGCACTACTATACCGATAAAGATGCAATTATCCGGGGTGCTTGGTCACATGGGCCGGTATCAGTGGAAGGGAGTATGGTCACTATATACCCTGATGTCTCACCACGAACACTCTATATGAGACGGCTTCTACATCCTCTGCTAGAAAAGATCAAGTCTGCAGGCGCCACTTATAGATGGGGACACCCGTTCCATGTTGTCGTCAAGAACAACTCTGGCTTCTACCTCCTGCGCCTCTCCTCGGATCTTGAGGGCCTATTTCGTTTTCTTCAGATCGACCCTTTCCCAGTTCCGGACTGGTTAGCACTGGAAAGAGTCGAACAACCTCAACGCCGTCGCTCCAGCAGATCCAGCCAGCCTTTTCTCAGCAGGTCCATCCCGGGGGCACCACATCTTCCGCTAGTCGACCTCTCCCGCCGGGTCCCGCCTGAGGCCTAAAAGAGGACATACACGCTGATATCCTTTTACTTATTATTTTTGCAAGGCCGCCTGCATCATTGTCGCCCGATGGACTCAGTTTTTTTTTGTCCTATTAATGCTTTTCTCTGTTTCTAACAAGGTTTTCTTGCAGCTAAATGTTTTTATTCAGCTTTTCCATAAGATACCCATGTTTCCTGTATAAATATTGTGGCTGCCGCAGTTATCTACCTAGCCCTCTGGGAGTGCTGGCTGCTCATACCGAATTGGTTTAAGTGTATCGTACAGACCAACATAAATATGGGTAGTGTCCGAGGATGATTGTGGGGCGTGTTATCACCTGCAGCTTATGATGCACCAAGCTTACTGTTACCTCCCTCATTCCCTCCCTTTCATTGTATTGTGCTACTAGACAGCTAAATGCGCTATGATATAGGGGGATTCTTATATGCTTACTCTAGCTCATATATATATATATATATTTTTTTATTATTTAAGATACTGTTGCAGCCAGTTATACACCTGTTGCTTGCCATGTTTCAGACTCCCATAACAGGTATGAGGATGGATTTCTGTTATGCGGTTATGGCAGCCTTTAATACTTACCCGGACGGGTGCTTCAACTCTGTATGTTGATCATAAGCGGTCATGGCTATTAGCGCAGGACTTCTATAACTTGCCTTGGTATATTAGAAACTGAGAGGTGGACGTCGGTTCTATAAATGTTTGTGCCTCCGTCGCTTTCCTCTAGGCAAGCGATGGAAGAAATGGTTTACTGTTTGATGATTGTGTTTGCTGTCTGGGGCTCCCCCCCCCCCCGTGGTTTTCCTGGTCCCCACGAATCTAACACCCTTCTTTTACAGGTTTTCGTACCTTCTAGGAGTCGGCCTTTGGGCCTCTTTCTTGCGTATCGTCTCAGTCTCTTTCTTTCTTTCTTGTTCTTACCTGTCTTCTCCTCGTCCCTTCCTTACTTCCTCCCTCTCCCCCCCTCCATCGCATCCCAGGGCGGACATGGCGCAACATACACAAACGGACCTGAGAATAGGCTCACTGAATGTCAAGGGTTTACACAGCGCTGGAAAGCGATCCATACTTTTCAATTTGCTGAAAGGCAAGCATATACAGGTGGCGTTCCTTCAAGAAACTCACCTATGCCAGCAAAAACCTTTCAAACTCTCCAACGCATGGTTCCCCAATGCATACCATCGTTTTTCGCCTGACACGAAATCCAGGGGGACAAGTATCTTGATCTCCAGATCTCTCCCATGGGAATTTAAGGGGTCTCGCAGTGATGAATTGGGACTGATGCTCTTGATCAAAGGAGCTATTGACTCTCAAGTATACACCTTTGCTTCATTTTACCTGCCCAACTCCGGTCAAGGCACAGCCCTTATTGGCTTTTTGAACGCTCTGTAGGAGTTTGGGGAGGGTACCATTGTTCTGGGGGGGGACTTCAATGTAGCGCTAGATCCCACTCTGGACACATCCGGTGGGTCATCATCCTTCTCGATGGCACATCTTCGCCGTATTCTGAAATCCTTTCATGAACACCAATTTGTGGACACATGGCGGCTCCTACATCCAGCAGATAGGGATTTTTCTTTCTATTCCGCAGTGCACGACAAGTACTCCAGAACTGACCTCTTTTTCGTTAAACATCACTCGCTACACTCTATACGTTCTGCGGACATCAACTCGATCTCCTTTTCAGATCACGCTCTAGTCACCCTGACCCTCTCGCTACACTCCCCTCTTTACCGCCAATCTCAGTGGAAATTGAACCCGGCTCATCTTTCAGATTCAGTCGCCATTGCGGATATTCAGCCCTCCATAGCTGACTATTTCGCGACTAATGTCACAGAGACCACCAATCCTCGCATTATTTGGGAGGCTCATAAATGCGTGATCAGGGGTATGTTTATCAAACATGGAGCCCGCCTGAAGAGGGAACGGGCGGTGGCCACTGTCCGTTTGTTGTCCGAGATTGAGCTCCTTGAGATCTCACACAAACGTTCCCGTGACCCGGAATGTAGGATTGCCCTCCTCCGCAAAAGAGAGGAACTTCGCACCTTGCTGATGGCCCGAGCCAAAGCTACGCTCTGTAAATGTAAACGTCACTATTATGAATATGGCAACAAAAGTAGCAAATCGCTGGCTAGAGCCTTGCTTGTTCAACAACCCAGAATTATATACCTTCTATAGTATCCCCCTCGCAAACACGGGTCCGATTGCCGTTGGATATAGCCTCTGCATTCCGGGACTTCTACGCTGCTCTTTATGATACGGACTCCACTAATCCTTCCGTAGCATCCCGTGAATTGAGGTCTAATATCTCTACCTACATCGCAGACTCTGGTCTACCCGCCCTATCGGAAGATAATATTACTAGCCTGGAAGAACCACTTACTATGCAAGAACTCTCATACGCTCTAAAACATTCCCGTGTAGGCAAAGCCCCTGGCCCAGATGGATTTACAATCCAATATTATAAAAAATTTCTGACGGCACTAGGACCGCATTTCTTAGCCTCCTTCAATTCCTACTCCGCCTCCTCCCCCATCCCTCCCGACGCTCTTAGGGCACATATTGCGGTGATTCCCAAGCCTGGTAAAGACCCCACGCAATGTGCTAGCTACAGACCAATATCCCTTCTTAATAAGGACATCAAACTGTTTGCCAAGATTTTGGCGGTTCGGCTTGCGCCACTGCTTGGAGATGTTGTGCACACAGACCAGGCAGGGTTTATGGCAGGAAGAGAGGCACGTGATAATACAACTAGAGCCATCAATCTTATTCACAAGGCAAAGGTCTCCAATGTACCCTTAATGCTTTTATCTACGGACGCGGAAAAAGCATTCGATAGAGTCAATGTAATGATGGGGTGGGGAGACAGACAGGTGAGCCCTAATCTACCCGCCACTCAGTCCCTTCCTACTTGCAACGACCCGCCCTAGGCGACGGCGTACAACTGGGCGACGGTCCCTACACTCAACAGGTGCACGACAGACAAACAGACAAGGGTACAAAGAAGCCGGGGAAATGGGGAAGTTGCCCACGGGAACACCGTGAGCAACAAGCGAGGTGAACGAGTCGAGTCAAACCAGGAGATGAGCGAGATACAAAACGCAGAGCAGAAGAGTGGTCAGTAAAGCCAAGGTCAATAACAAGCAGAGGGTCAGTAGTTCAAGAAGCTGCAGCAGGGCCAGGAAACCAGCAGAGAAGAATCACAAGCAAAGGAGGAACAGGAAAGGCAGGTATAAATAGACAGAGGGCGGGAGCTAGCTCCATCTGGCCAGGCTGTGATAGGCTCTCCCACTCCTAAGCCTGCCATCCTGAGTGGTGGAAGATGGAGTCAGTCTCACAGACATAGAAGCAGGTGCAGACTGATTACCTATGGGCGTTGACACAGAAGCTGTGTCTGGCAGATCCTTTACAGTCAACTGGACCTTTAAGGAAGAAACCCTTTCACGCCTTGGTCTTGGATCCCATATGATGGTTTGGTTAATGTCCCTGTACTCATGCCCATCCGCTCGAGTTCGAGTGAATGGACTTCTTTCAGATGAGTTCCCTATACACAATGGCACCAGACAGGGATGTCCCCTATCACCTTTGATCTTTGTACTGACACTGGAGCCCTTTCTCCGCCATATTCGTGCGAATCCGGATGTGATGGGACTAGAAACGAATACCTCAGCTAACAAGGTGGCTTCTTACGCGGACGATCTGCTTTTCTTCCTGACCAATCCAACCGTCTCCCTTCCTAATCTCATGCGGGAATTCAATCGCTTTTTAAGCTTATCCAACTTTAAGATTAACTTTTCTAAATCAGAAGCTCTGAATGTTTCCCTCCCGCCCCACCTTATCGCGGCCCTGAAACAATCTTTCAGTTTTAAATGGACTCCGTCAGCTCTGAAATATCTTGGGGTTCGCTTATCAGCAGATCTGAGAGATCTCTTTCACCTGAACTTTCCTCCACTTCTTGCTGAACTCAAGGCGGACTGCGCCAGATGGTCCAAAGGCACCTTTACATGGTTGGGTCGCTGTACCATCTTCAAAATGAATGCACTTCCCAGGCTACTATATCTATTTCAGACCCTTCACATAGCTATCCCGATGCAGTTCTTTAAAACGGTGTAATGGCAGGAAGGAGGTGAAGGGAAAGTGAGCCCTAATCTACCCACCGCCCTGTCCCTGCCTACTTGCAACGACCCGCCCTAGGCGACGAGGTACAACTGGGCGGCGGTCCCTACGCTGGCTAAGTGCACAGGAAGACAAACAGGGAACACGCAAGGGAAGGGGCAGTAGCCACGGAACGCCACGAGGAAACGGGGCGGCGAACGAACAGTCAGGACCAGGACGAAGTGAGTACACCCGAGCAGGCACGGAGACAGAAGCAAGCCAGGGCAAGCAAGCAGGTCAAGCAGAACTGCAGCAAGGCAGAAGCACGGCAGAAGCAGGCTGGAGCAAGCAGCAGTGGGGCCAGGAATCCAAAAGAATTACAAGCACTGAGGGAGAGCACAGGGCAGGTAATAAAGGGCAGGGGGCGGAGCTAACTCCGAGAGACCAGGCCGCGATAGGCTCTCCCACTCCTGAGCCTGCCACCCTGGTTGGTGGGAGATGGTGTCAGTCGAGCAGGTCTGGCCTCAGGTGTGGATTGATTAATCCCAGGAGTATAGCTAGATGAAGTACCTGGCAGATCCCTAACAGTACTCCCCCTTTTATGAGGGGCCACCGGACCCTTACTAAGGGGACCCGGTTTAGTGGGGAAGAGGAGGTGGAACCTCCTGATCAATACCCCAGCGTGAACATCACGGGCAGGTACCCAAGTCCTCTCCTCCGGCCCGTATCCTCTCCAATGGACCAGGTACTGGAGGGAGCCCTGGACCATCCTACTGTCCATAATCTTGGCCACCTCGAATTCCACCCCCTCAGGGGTGAGAACGGGAACAGGAGGTATCCTCGAGGGGGACCAGGACGGGGAGCAGCGTTTAAGGAGGGAGGCATGGAAGACGTCATGTATGCGAAAGGATGGGGGGAGCTCCAGACGGAAGGATACAGGGTTGAGGACTTCAATGATCTTATAAGGTCCAATAAATCGGGGAGCAAACTTCCTGGACGGGACCTTAAGGCGCAAGTTCCTGGACGACAACCAGACCAAATACCCGACGACAAACCGGGGGTTAGCAGAATGTCTACTATCCGCCTGAATCTTTTGTGCGCTCTGGGACGCCTCTAGGTTCTTCTGAACCTGGGCCCAGACAGTGCACAGTTCCCGATGAACCTCCTCTACCTCAGGATTATTGGAACAACCAGGGGAGACGGAGGAGAACCTTGGGTTAAACCCGAAATTACAGAAAAATGGGGAGACCCCTGACGAGTTACTGACCCGGTTATTCAGGGAAAATTCAGCAAGGGGAAGGAATGAGACCCAATCGAATTGACAGTCAGAGATGAAACACCTTAAATATTGTTCCAGGGATTGGTTGGTCCTTTCCGTTTGGCCATTAGTTTCGGGATGGAAGGCGGAGGAGAAGGACAGATCAATCTCCAACTTTTTACAAAAAGCTCTCCAAAATAAGGAAACAAATTGTACCCCTCTGTCAGAAACGATATTGACTGGGGCCCCATGGAGACGCAGGATGTGTTTCACAAACAAAGAAGCTAACGTCTTGGCGTTAGGTAGCTTCTTAAGGGGCACAAAGTGGCACATCTTGCTGAAGCGGTCGACTACCACCCACACCACCGACTTGCCCTGAGATGGAGGCAAATCGGTGATAAAATCCATGGAGATATGGGTCCAAGGTCTCTGGGGAATGGGCAAGGAACGTAGTAGGCCCGCAGGTCGGGACCTAGGGGTTTTGGACCTAGCGCAAACCTCACAAGCGGCGACGTAAGCCCTAACATCTTTAGGCAACCCAGGCCACCAATAGTTTCTGGTAATGAGGTGTTTGGTGCCCAAGATGCCAGGATGACCAGATAGAGCGGAGTCATGGTTTTCCCTGAGTACCCTCAGCCGGTATTGCAGGGGAACAAACAGTTTGTCCCCAGGGACGTTCCCGGGAGCTGCACCCTGATCAGCCGCGATATCAGAAGCTAAATCAGAATCCGTGGCAGAGACGATTATACCAGGGGGTAAAATACAAGCGGGATCCTTCTCGGAAGGAGGATTGGCCATGAAACTACGTGACAGAGCGTCAGCCTTAATATTCTTGGACCCAGCCCTATAGGTAACCAAGAAATTAAATCTGGTAAAGAATAGTGCCCACCGAGCTTGTCTAGGATTAAGCCTCCGGGCCGATTCTAGGAAAACCAGATTCTTGTGATCCGTAAGGACCGTTACCTGGTGTCTGGCCCCCTCCAGGAAGTGCCGCCACTCCTCAAAAGCCCATTTAATGGCTAGAAGTTCGCGGTTACCAATATCATAGTTACTCTCCGTGGGCGAAAACTTCCTAGAGAAGTAAGCACAGGGGCGGAGATGGGTGAGGGAGCTGGTACCCTGGGACAAGACGGCCCCCACTCCCACCTCGGAAGCGTCAACCTCCACAATAAATGGCTCCTCTTGGTTGGGCTGAATCAGCACGGGGGCCGAGATAAAGCACTTCTTGAGAGTCTCAAAGGCCTGGACGGCCTCAGGGGGCCAATGGAGGACATCGGCACCCTTGCGGGTAAGGTCCGTAAGAGGCTTAGCGACGACCGAGAAGTTGGCAATAAATCTCCTGTAATAGTTGGCGAACCCTAAAAAACACTGTAACGCCTTAAGGGAGGCAGGTTGGACCCATTCCGCCACAGCTTGAACCTTGGCAGGGTCCATGCGGAATTCATGAGGAGTGAGGATTTGCCCTAAAAATGGTATCTCCTGTACCCCAAAGACACATTTTTCAGTCTTAGCAAACAGATTATTCTCCCGAAGGACCTGGAGCACCTTCCTGACATGCTCCACGTGGGAGGACCAGTCCTTGGAAAACACCAGTATGTCATCAAGGTACACAACAAGAAAATTACCCAGGTACTCTCTCAGGATTTCATTAATAAAATTCTGGAAGACAGCAGGGGCATTACACAACCCAAAGGGCATGACCAGGTATTCGAAATGACCCTCGGGTGTGTTGAACGCAGTTTTCCACTCATCCCCCTCTTTGATGCGGATAAGGTTATATGCCCCCCGTAGATCGAACTTAGAAAACCATTGGGCTCCCTGAACCTGATTAAAAAGATCCGGAATCAAAGGAAGTGGGTACTGGTTCCTTACGGTGACCTTATTCAGGTTCCGATAATCAATGCACGGCCTAAGACCACCATCCTTCTTCCCCACGAAGAAGAAGCCAGCACCTACAGGAGAAGTCGAGGGGCGAATGAAACCCTTGGCCAGGCATTCTTGGATATACACCCTCATCGCTTCACGTTCAGGACATGAAAGATTAAATATCCTACCCTTAGGAAGCTTGGCACCAGGCACCAAATCGATAGCGCAATCGTAATCTCTATGGGGGGGCAACACCTCGGAGGCCTCCTTAGAAAACACATCGGCGAAGTCCTGAACAAACTCAGGAAGCGTGTTTACCTCCTCCCGGGGAGAAATAGAGTTAACAGAAAGACATGACATAAGACATTCATTACCCCATTTGGTGAGATCCCCAGTATTCCAATCAAATGTGGGATTATGCAACTGCAACCAGGGAAGACCTAATACCAGATCAGACGATAATCCCTGCATCACCAGTACAGAGCACTGCTCCAAATGCATGGAGCCAACCAGGAGTTCAAAAACAGGAGTATGCTGAGTAAAATAACCATTAGCAAGGGGGGTTGAGTCGATTCCTACTACAGGGATGGGATAAGGTAAATCAATACAAGGCATCTTTAGAGACATAGCAAATTCCACAGACATGATATTAGCAGATGAGCCAGAATCCACGAAAGCACTGCCCGTGGCAGACCGGCCAGCAAACGAGACCTGAAAGGGAAGCAAAATTTTATTGCGTTTCACATTAACGGGAAATACCTGTGCGCCCAAGTGACCTCCCCGATGATCACTTAGGCGCGGAAGTTTTCCGGCTTCTTATTCTTGCGCCTGGGACAGGTGTTCAGTAGATGCTTGTCGTCCCCACAGTAGAAGCAGAGACCATTCATTCTGCGAAACTCCCTACGTTGTCGAGGGGACATGGAGGCCCCGAGTTGCATAGGTACCTCCGAGTCCTCCGTGGAGGGGCGAGGAGACGGGACCTCGGGGGGAATCGCAGAAAAGTCAGAGGGGAGCACACTGAAGCGTTCTAGCTGACGTTCCCTGAGACGTCGGTCAAGTCGTACTGCTAGGGCCATAACCTGGTCAAGGGAGTCAGGCGAGGGGTAGCTAACCAGCAGATCCTTCAGGGCGTCAGATAATCCTAACCTAAACTGGCACCTTAGGGCCGGATCGTTCCACTGAGAAGCTACGCACCACTTCCTAAAATCAGAACAGTATTCCTCAACCGGTCTCCTACCCTGACGTAAGGTCACCAGCTGACTCTCGGCTAAAGCAGTCCTGTCAGTCTCGTCGTAAATGAGTCCGAGGGCAGAGAAAAAACGATCAACAGAGGAAAGTTCAGGGGCGTCAGGAGCCAAGGAGAAGGCCCACTCTTGGGGCCCTTCCTGGAGTCGGGATATGATGATACCCACCCGCTGGTTCTCGGAACCTGAGGAGTGGGGCTTTAGGCGGAAATACAGTCTGCAACTCTCCCGGAAGGAGAGAAACGTCTTACGGTCCCCTGAAAACCGGTCAGGTAACTTGAGGTCGGGTTCTAGAGGTGAGGTGAGGGGTACTACTAAAGCAGCGTCACCCTGATTGACCATTTGGGCCAGGGCCTGGACCTGTAGGGAGAGGCCCTGCATCTGCTGGGTCAGGGTCTCAAGGGGGTCCATGATAGCGTCAGCGTAGGAGAAATGGTAGACTAGGTAAGGGCTTGTAATTATGTAATGGCAGGAAGGAGGTGAAGGGAAAGTGAGCCCTAATCTACCCACCGCCCTGTCCCTGCCTACTTGCAACGACCCGCCCTAGGCGACGAGGTACAACTGGGCGGCGGTCCCTACGCTGGCTAAGTGCACAGGAAGACAAACAGGGAACACGCAAGGGAAGGGGCAGTAGCCACGGAACGCCACGAGGAAACGGGGCGGCGAACGAACAGTCAGGACCAGGACGAAGTGAGTACACCCGAGCAGGCACGGAGACAGAAGCAAGCCAGGGCAAGGAAGCAGGTCAAGCAGAACTGCAGCAAGGCAGAAGCACGGCAGAAGCAGGCTGGAGCAAGCAGCAGTGGGGCCAGGAATCCAAAAGAATTACAAGCACTGAGGGAGAGCACAGGGCAGGTAATAAAGGGCAGGGGGCGGAGCTAACTCTGAGAGACCAGGCCGCGATAGGCTCTCCCACTCCTGAGCCTGCCACCCTGGTTGGTGGGAGATGGTGTCAGTCGAGCAGGTCTGGCCTCAGGTGTGGATTGATTAATCCCAGGAGTATAGCTAGATGAAGTACCTGGCAGATCCCTAACAAACGGTCAATTCTCTTCAGATTGCCTTCATTTGGAATGGTAAGACTCCATGACTCTCCCGCACACTGCTGTGTCGATCCAGGGCATCGGGAGGGCTAGCACTCCCTGACGTCCGCACTTATTACATTGCATCTCACCTTGCTCAGGTAGTTGATTGGTGCAGACATGCGGCTTTTAAACCATGGGTGGTTCTGGAGCAGAGTTTCTCCTCTATTCCATTATCGGTTCTCCCTTGGCTACACCGTAGCCGACTCAAACACCTCCACCATCATCCCACTATAGGCCCAACACTATTGTGCTGCTCTCTCCCTTCAGTAAGGACATCTTACCTGCCACTCCACTCCTCAATGTATCCGATACTGGGCAACCCATCCTTTCCCATTAGCATGACGGACCCAGTTTTCCGTACATGGCAGACCTCGGGATGGTTTTGAGCAGATCGGTTCCTGACGGACAATGAATGGCTCTCTATTGCGGATTTGGCCCAGGTTCCTGATCTTCCCCCGTTGGGACATTGGCGATCTTTGCAACTACGACACTTTTTCGCCTCTATCTCAGCTCCCGTGTCCTACCAAGTGGACAAGACCCCATTAGAGAACCTCTGTACTGTCTCAGAGTTGGCTAGACATACATTGTCCGCAATTTACAAAATCCTTATGGATCCCACCGATTTGCCCACCCCTGCATACATTTCTAAATGGGAGGCGGATCTGTAGATCTCCTTCTCTCCCACACAAAGCCAGCGTATACTCCTCATGGCCCAAAATACCTCAATCTGCTCAAGATACCAAGAAGCAAGCTTCAAATTGCTCTCTCGCTGGTATAGGACCCCAGCCCGCCTACATAGCATCTTCTCTACAGCGTCCCCTATGTGCTGGAGATGTGGGCAAGACATTGGTACCCTCCTTCACACCTTCTGGTCGTGTCCCCTTCTTACCTCATTCTGGGAAGGCATAAAACAGGTGATAATTGAAGTCACAGATACAGGTATAACATTGGATGCGGCCCTCTTCCTTCTTCATCACTGCGACATTCCAGCGAACATATATAAACGCTCTCTGCTTCACTTTCTAGTGATGGCAGCTCGTCATTGTATCCCACTACGTTGGAAGGATCCTTCTCCCCCCACGCTATCCCTCTGGGCTTCACAGGTTAACGACATTATGCATATGGAGGACTTGACATCCGTTATTCACGACTCAAGCTCCAGGTTTTGCCAAACTTGGTCTCAATGGATAGTTTTTCAGGACTCAGACTCCTATAAAGACATTATACGGGAGCCACATTCCTCTAGCCAGTTGCACTAGCGCTTCTGCCTGTGGGATGTCGTGGAGGGTCCCCTCCTCCTCCTCTTCTCTACCATTCCCTTCTTCGCCCTTCAGTTTGGGAACTAAGTTCAAGCCCCACTTTGGAGGTTTGAGTTCTCTCTTTCTTGCCCTTCTTTCTTCACTCAGAACAACTTCCCTATAAAAGGAACGATAGTGATATCCACCGGAGTATAACAATGTATATATGCTGTGTTTACAATTACTGTTGGATTCTGTACTTTAAATATGCAATGCTTTGTCTTATGTACCCTGTACGTTATAAAATGGATCTCTTCGGTCAATAAAATACAGAATTTCAAAAAGAAACCGTTCAGTGCATTTATAGGGGACATATGGATCTACATACATTGATTTTATTCACATGCTCTTCAATGCAAGGATCAAGAAGAAGTGTAGCAGTAGAGATTAGTGCATATAACAATTGAAATGATGAGAGTTGTGCAACTTTTATCACAAAAATAACCGTCCATAGGGACCTTGGTTAGGTAATAGCAACGTCTTTCTGTTTGTCATCCCAGGAAAAGGACACATGAACATAAGACCAAAGCTACTAGTACAATTTCCCTTGACCTGTTTACCAGTGGTTTACGTCACTATGAAATCCCCAGGCAGATCCAGCTCTGAAGCAGTCTTTCCAAATATAGCTCCAGGTATTGTACTAGAAAATTCACTTCACTTCATAGGGATGAACATGCTAGGAGTTTGTAGAGTCACAAGTATTAGTACATGCTGTATGTTTGAATGGGCACATTCAGCAGAACCCAAAATAGGGATTACTGGTCCTTCAAAAAGATGTGTTAGCCATCATCAGATCTAAAAGAAGACGACACAAGATAAGATAATGCAGACATGTTGCGTTTTTGCACTTTATTATGGAAGAGGTAGTTGTTTCTTTATCAGACTACTACTCAGCTTCTGATGTAAATGCTACATGTCACATATTGTACTAGTGCAGATCATTCAATGTACCGACACTGAACCAGCAGGTACTGCAGGGAGATGTAAACTCTGGCATGAACAGCAGAATTTCGACTGCAGCTATCTACACCTTTGACGTTGTTTTTTTCTATATATAAAATGATGTATCAGTGTGATTGGTGCAACTTCCTGATTACATTTTATTAAATATTGTTTTTACTTTTTGAGATACAGCTGCAATATACAGAGCAGCTGTATCTTTCGCTAAGACCTGAATCCGTCAGGTCCGTGGGACTGATGGGTTCAGAGACTCGCAGGATCCACCTGTAATTGATCACCTCTAAGTTATGAGACATGCAGGACGCGCTGTCTCTGAACCCATCAGTGCCGCTGACCTGAGGACTAAACAGGATTCAGTGCAAGATACAGCTGCTCTATATACAGGATACAAAGCAGCTGTATCTCAAAAAGTCCAAATAATATTTTAATAAAATCTATGTAGGAAGTTGCACCAATCACACAAATGCACAATTTTATTTAAAAAACAAACAAACAAAAAAAGTTGTCAAACATGGGCAAGCGTTTGCTCGTTTATAGAGACTGATCTTTACCCTGTTTCACTGGCAGATCGGATCTTTTATGCGGCCAAAATGATGGTCGTTGGTCGGCAGCACATCTCCCTGTGTAAACAGGGAGATGTGCTGTCAATACGATGCATATGCATGAAGACAAATGATTGTATTAATGATCGTTCACCACATACATTAACGATTGTTGCTCCTTGTGAATGGAGCTATACGAGTGCCGATCAATGTGCTGTAACGTCGATCAGCGCTTATTTTTCCGGACAGTCGGGCCATGTACAAGCACCTTTAGATATGGCTGAAGATAAATATAAGTAAAGCAAAGTACAGTATATGCAAAGATGTTCAGCAATGCTTGTAAGTGTAGAGATCCACGGCTAATACTAGGATTTCTGACGCAGATTGGCCACTGGATCCGCACATGGATTAGCCTTATTGTAATTTAATGAAGCTAATCTGTGACTTTTCAGATATTTTGCTGAGCGTGTAAATGGAGTATAAAATACATTCACAGGCATTGTCGGCGGTATGTGAGCGGATTATGCAATGATTCTGAACGTGTCAATTTAAGAGGTCTAAGATGCAAAATCATTTTTCATCTATTCTTACAAAACTCTAAGGCCTAGTTCATAGAGTTTTTTGGCACTGTTTTTGATGCGGAAACCGCGCCAAGAAACGGCTGAAATCACCTCCCATTGATGTCAATGGGAGGCGGTTTTTGTCCCGTGAGCGGGAAAAAAACGCTCGCGTGAATAGAAAGAGACATGCTCTTTCTTCCTGCGGTTCCATCTCTGACCTCCCATTGAAATCAATGGGAGGCAGAGAAAGCAATTTTCGCTGCGTTTTTTGCCCTCGGCGCTCAATTGCTGCGGACGAAAAGTGCCACAAAAAAACGCGACAAAGAAAGTGCAGGCAGGTCACAATCTGCCTCAAAATTCCTGAAGGAATTTTGAGGCAGATTTTTCTGCCTGCTAAAAAATCAGTGTGAACTTGGCCTAAGATCAATTATTCAGATTCAGGATTCGATAGACATGATCGTTTTCCATTTGCTGCAAATTTTTGCCAAGTTTACATTGGTTTACAGGGGTCAAAGAAAAGGAAGGCCGATCCGGTTTCTGACATTCCAGGCAAAATTGCCAAGTTGGGTGATGATGCGAGGGTGTCAGTCTCAGAAATGGCAGCCCTAGTGGATACTGATCTCTCTAACAGCCGGGAGAACAGCCCATCTAGTAGTCGGTGGGATGGTAATGCAGGTAAGCCAAGACAATTGATAGTCGTAGGGGATTCTATAATCAGGAAGACGGATAGAATAATTTGTCGCCAAGACCACCTCAACCGAATGGTTTGCTGTCTCCCTGGTGCCAGGGTTCGGCATGTGGTGGAACGGGTGGACAAATTGCTGGGAGGGGCTGGTGATGATCCAGCTGTCGTGGTCCATGTCGGTACCAACGACAGAATAAATGGTAGGTGGAGGAGCCTTAAGAATAATTTTAAAGAACTAGGATACAAGCTGAAGGGAAGGACCTCCAAGGTTGTATTCTCAGGAATACTGCCTGTGCCATGCGCATCACAGGAAAGACAGCGGGAGCTCAGGGAGTTAAATGCATGGCTGAAGTCTTGGTGTAGAGGAGAAGGATTTGGGTTCCTAGAGCACTGGGCTGACTTTTCATTGGGGTACAAACTGTATTCTGCAGATGATTTGCACCTAAATGGAAGGGGGTCCGCTGTGCTGGGGGAGAGAATTCTAGCTGGGGTGGCGGAGTATTTAAACTAGGGCTGAGGAGGGAGGTCAATGTAGAAAAAAAAGGGGTAGCCAGGTTAGAGAGGGGTCAAACTATATTGGTGGGGGGAGAAACAGAATGTGGGGAGAGGACTAGACAACAAGATAAGGAGATCCTTTCGTTACAAAACATCAGTGTAAATAAAAAGGCCAGATTAATGTCAAATCACATTTCTGATAATAAAAGTGAAAAACTGACAGGCAAGTTAAAGTGTATGTTCACAAATGCCAGAAGTCTAGCAAGCAAAATGGGGGAGCTGGAGGCCTTGATACTGGAAGAAAATATAGATATAGTTGGTGTTGCTGAAACATGGTTGGACTCTTCACATGACTGGGCTGTAAATCTACAGGGTTTTACACTTTTTCGGAAAGACAGGACAAATAGGAAAGGTGGTAGTGTATGTCTGTATGTGAGAAATGATATGAAGGCGAGTGTGAAAGAGACAATAGTGGGTGAATACTGTGAGGAGGTTGAAACCTTGTGGGTGGAACTACAAAGGGAGGTAAACACTGAAAAAATTACTTTTGGTGTAATCTATAGACCCCCCAATATAACTGAGGAGATGGAAGTTCAGCTATATAAACAGATGGAGCGGGCTGCACAGGCGGGTACTGTAGTGATAATGGGAGATTTTAATTTCCGGGATATTAATTGGTGTCATGGTTCGGCTTCAACTGCAAAGGGGACACATTTCCTCAACCTGTTGCAGGAAAATTTTATGGGCCAGTTTGTGGAAGACCCGACTAGAGGTGAAGCTCTGTTGGATCTGGTCATTTCTAATAATGCAGATCTTGTTGGGAATGTCAATGTTCGTGAAAACCTCGTAACAGTGATCATAATATAGTTACATTTTACCTATACTGTCAAAAACAAACGCAGGCTGGCAGGGCAAAAACATTTAATTTTAAAGGGAATGTGTTGCCAGAAAAACATGTTTTTTTTTTAAAAATTAAACATTTAGTGTGTGGGTGATTAAACATTGTTCAAATTTTTTTTATTTTTTTCACGAGTCAGGAAATAGTCAGGAAATATTATAAATTAATTCTAATTTATAATACTACCCATTTTTGGTCACTAGATGGAGCTATTCCCAAAATTGCAGCATTGCAACATTGGGTTAAAAGCCCTCGCTCTAGTGAGCTCTCAGCATCCCCCCCTCCTTTATCCTGTCTAGTGCCGGGATAAACGAGGGGTTTGAACGGTGTAACCTCCTACACTGTGTGTCGCCATTTTTTGAGCTAACACACAGTGTAGTAGGTTTACATACAGTAGTAAACACACACAAACACGAACATACATTGAAATCTCTTACCTGCTCCTGCCGCCGCGGCTCCCTCCGGCCCGTCCGCTCCGTTTGCTGCCGCTGGTCCAAGTGCACAAATCCGGAAGCCGCGACCGGAAGTAGTAATATTACTGTCCGGCCGCGACTTCCGGTCCACAGGAAAATGGCGCCGGACGGCGCCAATTTCGAATTGGACTGTGTGGGAGCGGCGCATGCGCAGTTCCCACACAGACGCCGTACACTGAAGTCAATGGGACGGGAGCTGTTCGCAGTCCCTATGGGACTGTGGCTGCCGTATTCCATGTCTGTATGTGTTGTTAATCGACACAGACAGAAATGGAACAAAAAATGGCAGCCCCCATAGGGAAGAAAAAGTGTAAAAATAAGAAAAAGTAAAACACAAACACACAAATAAATATAAACGTTTTTAATAAAGCACTAACATCTTGAACATATGAAAATTTTTTTGGGTGATGACACTGTTCCTTTAAGAAAGCCAATTTCCCCAGGATGAGGGCTGCAATTCAGGATATGGACTGGGAAGAACTAATGTCAAATAATGGAACAAATGATAAATGGGAGATTTTCACATCTACTTTGAGTTATTATAGTGCAAAATTTATTCCTACAGGTAACAAGTATAAACGACTCAAATTAAAACCCACATGGCTTACACCTTCTGTGAAAGGGGCAATACACGACAAAAAAAGGGCATTTAAAAAATACAAATCTGAGGGTACAGCTGTAGCCTTTGTAAAATTTAAAGAGCTTAATAAAATCTGTAAAAATGTAATAAAATTAGCAAAAATACAAAATGAAAGGCAGGTGGCCAAGGATAGTAAAACAAATCCACAAAAATTCTTCAAGTATATAAATGCTAAAAAGCCAAAGTCTGAACATGTAGGACCCCTAGATAATGGTAATGGGGAGTTGATCACAGGGGATCAAGAGAAGGCAGAGTTACTAAATGGGTTCTTTAGCTCTGTATATACAACAGAAGAAAGAGCAGCTGATGTAGCCGGTGCCAGTGCTGTTAATATATCAGTTGATATACTGAATTGGATGAATGTAGATATGGTCCAAGCTAAATTAAATAAAATAAATGTGCACAAGGCCCCGGGACCAGATGGGTTACACCCTAGAATTCTTAAAGAGCTTAGTTCAGTTATTTCTGTCCCCCTTTTCATAATATTCAGAGAATCTCTAGTGACTGGTATAGTGCCAAGGGACTGGCGCAGCGCAAATGTGGTGCCTATTTTCAAAAAGGGCTCTAGGTCTTCCCCGGGTAATTATAGACCAGTAAGCTTAACATCCATCATGGGGAAAATGTTTGAGGGGCTATTGAGGGACTATATACAGGATTATGTGACAATAAATAGCATTATAAGTGACAGCCAGCACGGTTTTACTAAGGACAGAAGTTGTCAAACTAACCTAATCTGTTTTTATGAAGAGGTGAGCAGAAGTCTAGACAGAGGGGCCGCTGTGGATTTTGTGTTTTTGGACTTTGCAAAGGCATTTGACACTGTCCCCCATAGACGCCTAATGGGTAAATTAAGGACTATAGGTTTAGAAAATATAGTTTGTAATTGGATTGAGAATTGGCTCAAGGACCGTATCCAGAGGGTTGTGGTCAATGATTCCTACTCTGAATGGTCCCCAGTTATAAGTGGTGTACCCCAGGGTTCAGTGCAGGGACCACTATTATTCAACTTATTTATTAATGATATAGAAGATGGGATTAATAGCACTATTTCTATTTTTGCAGATGACACCAAGCTATGTAATATAGTTCAGTCTATGGAAGATGTTCATGAATTGCAGGCAGATTTAAACAAACTAAGTGTTTGGGCGTCCACTTGGCAGATGAAGTTTAATGTAGATAAATGTAAAGTTATGCATCTGGGTACCAACAACCTGCATGCATCATATGTCCTAGGGGGAGCTACACTGGCGGATTCACTTGTTGAGAAGGATCTGGGTGTACTTGTAAATCATAATCTCAATAACAGCATGCAGTGTCAATCAGCTGCTTCAAAGGCCAGCAGGATATTGTCGTGTATTAAAAGAGGCATGGACTCACGGGACAGGGATGTAATATTACCACTTTACAAAGCATTAGTGAGGCCTCATCTAGAATATGCAGTTCAGTTCTGGGCTCCAGTTCATAGAAAGGATGCCCTGGAGTTGGAAAAAATACAAAGAAGAGCAACGAAGCTAATTAGGGGCATGGAGAATTTAAGTTATGAGGAAAGATTGAAAGAATTAAACCTATTTAGCCTTGAAAAAAGACGACTAAGGGGGGACATGATTAACTTATATAAATATATTAATGGCACATACAAAAAATATGGTGAAATCCTGTTCCTTGTAAAACCCCCTCAAAAAACAAGGGGGCACTCCCTCCGTCTGGAGAAAAAAAGGTTCAAGCTGCAGAGGCGCCAAGGCTTCTTTACCGTGAGAATGGTGAATTTATGGAATAGTCTACCGCAGGAGCTGGTCACAGCAGGGACAGTAGATGGCTTTAAAAAAGGGTTCGATAATTTCCTAGAACAAAAAAATATTAGCTCCTATGTGTAGAAATTTTTCCTTCCCTTTTCCCGTCCCTTGGTTGAACTTGATGGACATGTGTCTTTTTTCAGCCGTACTAACTATGTAACTATGTAACTATGTAACTATGTAACATTTGCTGCAGAGCTCATTACAAGAGAGAGCTCTGATACTCTCAAAGGGATTTTCCCACAAAGAATATTTATTACCGATCCACAGGGTAGGTTATAATAGTATTATCACTGGGGCCCCCACCGATCTCTAGAACGGGAGTTCTGCACGATCACAGTGAGGAGGAGCTTGAATGGAGCAGTGGTCGTGCTTGTACTGTTTCCGTCATTCCCATAGGCATTAAACGAAGCAGCAGCACGCATGCGCGCAGGGCCGGCGTTAGGGGGGGCAAGCTGGGCAATTGCCCAGGGCCCTCATCCTCTTAGGGACCCACGCCCACGGCTGCTACGGGTCCTGCATCGCCCGGCCCATACCCCTCATACCCGGTGGCGTCGCTAGCACCAGAGGGGGCCCCGATGCAAGGACAGCCACATTCACTTGTATTTCCATCCTGTGGATAGGTGATACATGTTCTTCGTTGGAAAACCCTGAGCCATGCATCTATCTGTGTTTTAGCCAATGAATATAGGTTAAAGAGTCTCTGTCACCTCATTATAAGTGTTCTATCTTCTACATAAGGAGATCGGCGCTATAATGTAGATGACAGCAGTGCTTATTAAAAAAACGATCTATTTTCACCACGTTATTAGCGATTTTCGATTTATGCTAATGGGTTTCTCAATGGACAACTGGGCGTGTTTTACTAGAAAACTAGAAACTCATTAGCATAAAGCTAAAATCGCTAATAACGTGGTGAAAATAGATCTTTTTTTTAAAATAAAAAGCACTGCTGTCATCTACATTATAGTGCTGATCACATTATGTAGGAGACAGGGCACTTATAATGTGGTGACAGAGTCTCTTTAAACAATGATTTCCATTTACTGACTGCAAGCAGATTTCATGGAAAATGTGACAAATTGATACACAAAGTATAATGTAAGTTTTCATAACCATTTATTATGTAGCGACTAAACTTTATTTACATAAAATGGGAACTGAATCCCTAAGATTTCCACCAGAAAAAGATGCTGTTCTTGAGCCCCCTCCATATTGTCCATATTTTATGTTTTTTGTGTTCCTGCAACTAGATTATTGAGTTAGTGCGGATCGTTGCAGGTAAATAAGTGAAACATTCAGGTATTTTCTATGGAATGGAGTGGATAATATTGAAGAAGGCACATCTAGGGCACATTCTAGAACAAAATTTAGAAGAAAAATGTACGACTAGGAAGCCGCTGTGCCACTGTGCTCACCCAAAGTTACAATATTCAGGCTAAATTCTCCATGTCACATTAGGGATTTAGTTGCTGCATGACAGTAAGTAGGCCCTTCTGTTAAAATACTGATCCAACGCTATCCTCACCCATACGATCTGAGTGTCGATCTGCAATATAAGCAACCATTAATATCCCCTAAAAAAAAACTTACGTTTTGGACAGGAATATAGAGAGAGGTCCTAAAAACCCCCATTATCATGCTGCTCATGTCTCCAATCAAGGGACAAGTAGTTAACTTGTAAGGTCTGTTCACACTTAGCGTAAACACTGCAGATTTTCCATAATGGATTTCTTTGTGAAAAATCTGCACCTTATTTTAGTAGCCGCAGAGTGAATGAGATTTGAACAAATCTAACCCACACGCTGCGTCAAAAACAGCCAAAAGACAATGAACTGGACAGGTTCAAAGTGGTGTGGGACCCGTGGGACAAGTATTGGATACAGGGAACTCAAGATTAGGTGGTAGGTGGAGCTCCGACTATCCCCCCCCCTCACCCCCTTAAACCCCTGTGTTTTTTCCCAGATGTTTTGTCTGTCTATTGAAAGTTACTGTCTTACTATGTGAATTGCATGGCCCTTCATGCTGCTCTAAGTTATATGTATATTTTTGAAAAATGTTCAATAAAAACACAGTTGAAACCAAAAACAGCCAAAAAAAGTTCATAAATTGACCTGCGGTGTGTTTTTTTTAATACACAGCATGTCAATTTATGGTTCGGAATGATATTCCACCACAAAAATCGCAACTCAGAAACAACAACCCCCTTTTTTTGTGTAAAGCACTTACAGCCCTGCCGTTGTCATAGCGACGCTTTGTTCTTTTCTCCGTCCAGGCCGGCCTCCTGACGTTTCAACCCATGTGACTACTGCAGCCAATGACAGGCTTGTTGCCAGGGATACAGTGCCTAACAGCTACAGCCCTTTATGTGGGGTTGTCAGGCAACAAGTCCTTAGCAACCACTCTGTCTTAAATTAGCCTAAGTTAGCAGTGAGCTGGGGCCAGGGATGAGGAAAAAAAGCATGGCAGTACTCAATCCACGCCTTTCTCTTATTGCAATATTAATCTGTTTTCTCGTCACCAGTTATTAATAATTTGTGTAAATCCAATGTCTTCAGTTTTTCATAATGGCTCAGAAAACAGGCTGTATGCTTTTCCCGGCCTTATGTTCTGCTGTTTGGCACTTTTGCTATTTTTCTTAAAGTTATGAGTCAGAAAAAAATCTTAACGTCTGACTTCAAACCATATGTTCTTTTGTGAAGAGAAATTTATTCAAAGAGCCCTTTGTAAATTATGCCGAGTGATTACGATTGATAAATAGACTTACATGCGCATATAAATATGGTACTTTCTACAGGAAACATATCCACACATGTTTCAATGTACAAAAATATATCATGTAAAACTAGAATATGAAAATAAACTAAACATATCCTTACTGGACACACAAAACCTATGTATCTCCACCACCAATATCAGCCATAGCGGTTGGGAAGGTTATATAACCAGGGGCCACAGTGTGGGAGCCACATAAGACTCATGGACCAGTTTTGTGTGGCCCCTGTCTTCCCCATCCCATGTCAACCAAGTTTTTTTGATGCAGTGAGGCACATTTAGTCTGCTATGTGATGTTATGGTAGGGGGCACGGTTATATGGGTAATGTTATAACTGTGTTATCACTATGTTTGCCCATATACATCTTCATGGGGCAACGGTGAGGAATAGCTGCAGGATTGCACCACCGTGTGGGTATCATGTGATTGTAGTGTGGAGACAGTCGGCTGTGAACACTGCTAATGGGAACAATTTAGGGGTGTTATTTGTGTCATTAGCAACGAAAGGTGCAATAAAGGCTATGTAAACCTTTGAAGGCAATTGTTTTAATGAATCAATGTTTTATTATAGTTTAAGCAAATTTTGAATTGGGTTTTATTAAAAAACGTTTTAACTTTTTGAGATACAGCTTCTATGTATCCTTGATACATAGAAGCGTGCCCACTGAAGCCGTCAATCCCGGTGACCTGACGGATTTGGCTTTGAATGCAAGATACAGCTTCTATGTATTTAGGTCATAGAAGCTGTATCACAAAAAGTTCAACATTTTTTAAAAATAAAACCCAATTCAAAACATGTTCAAAATAAAATAAAACATTGTTGTTTTTTTTTGCTCAAACAATTAGTGTATAGGTGATTAAACATTGTTCTAATTTTTTAAATTTTTTGACGAGTCAGGAAATATTATAAATTAGATTCTAATTTATAATATTTCCCAGCGCTGGTCACTAGATGGAGCAATTCCCAAAATTGCAGCATTGCATGTGGTAAAGCAACCACATTGCTTTATGCTGCAAAATTTGAGAAAACTCACTCGCTCTAGTGAGCTCTCAGAATCCCCACTCCCTTATCCTGGCTAGTGCCGGGAGAAACGAGGGAATTGAACGGTCAAACCTCCTACACTGTGTGTCGCCATTTTTTGAGCTAACACACAGTGTAGTAGGTTTACATACAGTAGTAATCACACACTAAAACACGTACATACACAGACCTCACTTACCTGCTCCTGCCGCCGCCGCTCTCTCCGGTCCGTCCGCTCCATCTGCTACCTCCGCTCCAAGTGCACAAGTCCGGAAGCCGCGACCGGAAGTAGTAATCTTACTGTCCGGCCGCGACTTCCGGTCCACAAGAAAATGGCGCCGGACGTCGCACAGTTCAATTTGGACTGTGTGGGAGCGGCGCATGCGCCGTTCCCACACAGACGGCGTACAGCATAGTGGATGGAACGGGCCCCGTTCGCATTTACTATGGGACTGTATGTGCCGTATTCCATGTCTGTATGTGTCGTTAATCGACACATACAGAGATGGAAAAAAAAATGGCAGCCCCCATAGGGAAGAAAAAGTGTAAAAATAAAAAAAAGTAAAACACAAACACACAAATAAATAAAAAATGTTTCAATAAAACACTAAAAGCAAATTGATGTAAAAAATATTTTTTTCGTGACACTGGTCCTTTAAGGCCGACTTCACAGGGGGTGGTACAAGTATGCTGCGTATCCGCCCTGTGCGCCACAGGGAATTCCGGCCGAAAAACTGTAGCAGTTAGCCGGCCTGCTAGCACTCTGACATTATCCGGCTGGCCTCATCATCCCAGTAGGCCGCGCTGGAGAGAGGGACACAGACTTCTGGGTAAGTATAAGATTTTTCTTTTTTCCTGAGTTGCATGTTTTGCGGCGGAATCACCGCAATAAACGCAGCAACTGCTATTTGTTGTAGGTTTTACCTCCCATTGAGTTTAAGGGTACGTTCACATGCTGAGTCAAATATGGCTGAAAATTACGGAGCTGTTTTCAGAGAGAACAGCCTCTGATTTTCAGGCGTTTTTGAAGCTGAAAATGAAGCTTCTTTTGGAGCTTCTTTTGAGGCGTTTTTCATAGTGTTCAATGGAAAATCAGCTCCAAAAAACGCCTCAAGAAGTGACATGCACTTCTTTTGAAGGAGCGTCTTTTTACGCTCCGTTTTTTAAAATAGCGGCATAAAAAGACGCCCCATATAAACTAAATGCTGTTTTTCCCATTGATTTCACTGGGCAGATGTTTGTTGGCGTTCAGCTTCCGTTTTTTCAGGCGTTTTTCGAGGCGTTAACGCCCCACAATATGCCTGAAAACACTGCGTGTGAACATACCCTAATACCGAAATACAATTTACATGCTGCGGAATAAAACTCTGCAACGCAGGTCAATTTCTGAGCGTTTTTTTCCGCTCTGTATTTACGCAGCGTGTGGATGAGATTTGTTCTATTTTATCCACTCTGCTGCTACTCTATTTGCTGCGGATTTTCGGCAACGGATTCCGTTGCGGAAAAACTGTAGTATTTACGCAACGTGTGAACTGACCCTAAACGGCCTTTAAGCTAAAATATGGAGAACGAGAGTGTAAGTGTCTTATGTGGAACAAACGACTTACCAGTGGTCCTCAAGGGGGAAGGGAGAGATTTTTTACATTACTGCAGGTCTGAAGTGAATATGGCAAAGTTGAAATTTCTCAATCAACAGACAAAAATGTCTTATGTGGCCATCAAGTCCAGTTTGGATTCAGTTTTGCCTATTTCTAGGGCTGGCACTCAAGACTGCCATGGTAATCCAGAAATGCTGATAGATATACTGGAAGGTGTAATTTGTTCTGGACTTGGTGCCTTAGTTAGTTGGTTAGGGGCCCATGAACAGGTTCTCAGTTTAGGTGGGCCTCACATTCCTTCTCAATTGGTTATATTAACCTTCATCGATTTCCCCCCTCCCTTCCCCTCCACAATCACAACATTGGCAAACAAGTGATGGGGGAAACATCTAAAGTTCACACCACCCTTCCCTCTTGATGTGCAAGATCTGGACACTTCTGCCTCTGAATTTGGTGGCATGTACCACCACCAAGAAGGTTGATTTGTGCTATTAGATCTCTCCTCGACCATATACCCCCCCCCCCGTGTGCCTAAAGATTGGAAGCTGAACTTAGGTCTGATGCATCTGAATCCTCTCGCTTATATTACTATTCTGTCTTCTACTACACATAGAATACATGTGAGATTACATTTGGGGAAAGATGAAGCCAAAGCTGACACTCTTAAGTGATTTCTTTCATCATTACTCATTATTGTTGCCTTCGTCTTAAGGGTGACAGGGGCCTGGATGAGCCTGACTTTAGAGTCTGTGTCAATTGCATTTAACATCTCATATACTATTACATGCCGGCTCCTCTACATATTTGGATCTGTGAACCAGAACAGATTTTTTTTTTTAATTTTATCTTATTTTTTTGCTTGAGCAGCTGCCGTCAGCACATACATAGACCAGCCTCGGCGCAAGACAGAAATAGCATAAAGCTTAATGATGCACTCGTCCTGAGTTCTGCTATAGGCCTGTCTGCTCTAATAATTAGGAATTTTATTAAGGGGTTTTGTCATCAGTCTGGTTGCAGGCTCTGAAGATCACTGCTCCTCTTGTTCATGGAGATTTTAAATTTGAGCAGTCTGTGATAATTACCTCCTATAGCGAAGCTGTAGACTGGACAGTGTGTGCGTAGCACACAAGGAAATGTGCTCGTCTGCAGCTTTTCTTGGAACTAAGATAGCTTCCGGGGAAAAATTGGAGCAGTGTGGATGTCCCATATCCCAGTAATGATGTTTACTCATAGGCAGGTCTCAGTTCCCTGAATTGTATGATTGGCACCAGTACACATCTAGTCATTTCACAGTTACTCTGCAAAATGCCAACCTTATATAGTCTATAAAAGTCTATAGAACAAAGGAGTACCAATCTGTGCCAATCCAAAAAACACAGATTCACACCAGTCCACCATATCTACAGTAGTTATCCGAATTAAGAAATGCAAAGACGCACGAAAGTAAACTTCACGTCCTGGCTGGAGGTAATGTATATTCATTATCAGGACACTGCAGTAATGTTAGTGTGTTTATGTGGCAGCACATAGTGATATAGCTCTATCACTATCTGCAGTGTAAATTAATGGGGAGAAGTGTATGAAGCTGATTGGTCAGTGTCATACACTCCTCTGTACAACGCCCACTTGGCCATATAGTAAAACACGCCCAGTTGTCCATTGAGAAACTCATTAGCATAAAGCTAATATAGGTCATAACTCCGTCAAAAATGATCGTTTTTCTAAATAAAAAACACTGCTGTAATCTACATTACAGCGCCGATCACATCATGTACAATATAGGCCACTTATAATGTATTGACAGAGCCTCTTTAACCCAAAATAGCAAAAAATTTATAGCAGAGTTAGAATGACACAGACGAAGTTTATTATGTCCCTGCTAAGAAGGACACAGCGGATCTGCTTCTGAAATTCAGTTTGCAAACAAAAGAATTATGCGAGTCCATGTTACAGTGATATAAACACAGTGTTTAAACACATCTCTGTTCTTTATAACTTCATAAACACCCGCAGCAGATAAAATAAATTGTCTGCAATCCTCTTTCCTCACAAATGGGATTGAAAATGTGGTAATCTTCTAAATGGGCCCGTCCAATGCGTTGATAAACATAACTCCTCTTTATCACGGAGATGAGGTCAATAGAACAAGCATAATCCTTGTCTAAATGTTCCAAGGGATTGCTCAAAGTCTACCCAAATCATGCCATTAGTTTGATAGGAACAGAATCTCTGGGGTGGAGCTGAGTCTCCTAACACTATCGCTTATGCAGACCAGGATTAGCATCTCTACAGCTGCTGGGGAACTATAAATCTCAGCCCGCCTGTAATACTGGAATCTCTAATTCCACAACAGTTTGACTTCATTATTGCAGGTGTCTACAAAGGTTTGAGGACAGAGTTCATACAACGTCAAAAACGTGTTGGCTAGAGGCATTCATTGAGAATAAAAAGGATATTGGGGAAATTTATTTGATATGTCAGTCTTAATCTGAAGTGTGTTGGAGTCAAATGAAGTTAAGAAATTTGGCGCATCTTGGGCTGTCCTAAAGCCAGAAAGTAAAATCTATGGCAGCTGTGAGCAAACATAGATTTGTGCTTCTTTTGGCGCTATTTTCTGGCTTTAAACTTGAAGAATTTGTTGGACCTCTGCTGGTCATGCCCTCTCCTGCTAAATATCTGCCCGTGTGCCATAATTTGCGACTTTTCTGCACCAAAATACTGGCACAAATCAATTAATACATTGCATCCATTGTTCTATAAGTTCTAACAGCCAGTAGGCATAATAGCTTTGTCTATTCCTATACTGTGCATGTTCACTTCTACAGGCTTATATATAAATTTTCATGTCATGATACTTTTAATGTCATGCCGTTTGGTCAGCCCTATGTCATGTGACTTATTGTGAAAGTGAGTACTTGGTTCTTTCTTCCCCTCTGATATGGTTCCCCAATGCAGCCTATATTTCCCATGATGCTTCTGGCTTTGCAGCGGCAGAGGGGGCGGAGTCTCATCACACTGCACTTGCTCTGCTCTAAGTCCTATCAAACTGCAGCAAGTGATAGATCAGTGACATAGAACTGCTGTCCCCAAACTTCAGAGTCTGAGTGTATCCTATGTGATGCAGCTTCAACCTGTCCCCCTTCCTCCTGCTTGTGATAGATTTCTATATGTCAGTTTATACACAGGAGGCTGTGAGGAGCAGCATCTCATTAAAATACACTGGAGATTCTGCACACAGATAGTATAGACAGTCAGTGTGAGTCAGGGGAGTTTTACAAACCCTGCAGATAATTATTGTATGGACTCACATATTAAAGCACTGCACACCTGCTCCATTACATAGGGAAGACGTGATCTCTTCAGCAGCACTATATGCATGGGGGACATACAGAGGAACAAGGAGGGTGGAGCTGAGTGGAGAGAGGAGGTTGGAGCTGTGAGGGGTCTCAGTGCTATTAGGAGGGATTTAATTGGTGGTGATGTAATCCTGCAGTTTACAGGAAGTCAGCCACACAGTTGAAACTGACCTCCTGTCTACACATGAGAGCATGGTCTACTGTGGTGGTCAGACTGAGATCACATGACACAGCTGTCCATAATGAAAGAGTTCAAAATGTATAGATGCAACTGAGCTGGGAAGAAACAAATGACACTGCTAGACTATTGCTGGTGAGTTAGATATGTGCAAAAAAATAATAATGTATATATATATATATATATATATATATATATATATATATATATATATATATATTGCCGGAGTGCTTCTTTAACAAAGGACGGAAGATTTTGCTTGAGGGTCATGAGACCCTTGTCTACTACAAGGGATGAAAAGGAGAAGGGGTTGAACAAAGCTGAGTCCTTATGGCCCTTTTTATTTGCTTACCTGGAAAACTTTGGTTTTGGTCCCGTTTTTTGTAAATGGATACAGATAATATATGCTTCACCCCGGGCTAATGTCTTGGTGAATAATATACTATCCCCATCAATTGCTCTTCAAAGAGGTACACGACAGGGATGCCCCCTCTCGCCCGCTTTATTTAGTCTGGCAATTGAGGCTTTAGCATTGCGGATACGTTCCTCTCCACTCATTACAGGTATAACCATAGCAGATCGTACGGACACCATTGGTCTCTATGCAGATGATATGGTGCTTTTCATGGATAGAGTGCAGGATACCCTTCCCTCGGTAATTAATATAATTGAACGTTTTAGACAATATTCCGGTTTATCTATTAATTGGGGGAAATCATCTCTTATGTCCCTATCCAAAGTACAGCCCCCGGGCCTGTCTGAGTTGTCGCCGTTGCCTCTAGTAGATAATTTCAAATATCTGGGCATATTCATCACTAAACTTCCAAATGATGACCTTTCCTTAAATATGTTACCGCTATTGGGCTTTACACGGTCTAAATTTCACACATGGGGTAAACTGCCTTTATCAGTATCTGGCCGTATAAACCTGGTTAAAATGATTTTGTTGCCTAAATTTCTATATGCCCTTCAGCACAGTCCGGTTGTTGTACCTAAGTCCTTTTTTAAACAGCTCAACTCCTTGTTATCACCGTTTATATGGGGGAATTCTAGACATAAACTCAGGTTGTCCACGCTCCAAAGGCCTAAGGCACGGGCAGGGACGGCTCTGCCTGATTTCTTTTTATATTATTTAGCAGGCCAACTGAAAACCTTAAGTTCCTGGATGCCTGAAAAGGACCTTCCCAACTCAGAGCACCATTTGGCTCATGTACTTGGGAGTCAATGTCTGCTCGGCTCCCTTGAAGTAAATTCTCTCCCCGCCCATATTAAACCCCTGCCCTTACATAAGCTGGCCCGTGTGGTTTGGAGACAAGCAAAAAAGCAATTGGGTTACAATGATATTGTGTCTGAAATGCCTCTATGGAACAATGCTTCTTACTTTCCTTTAATGCCCCCGCGGTTATCTCCAGCTATTGGAACTATAGGGGACCTATATGAGGATAATGTCCTACTTTCATTTACTCAGTTGCAGACTAAGTATGACATACCACGCACCCATTTTCATAGGTATCTACAGACCCGACATATTCTACAAACCCAATTCCATCACTTGAGAAATAACTTAACAATCTCTTCCTTTCCACTGATAGGGATTCTTAACTCCCAAGGTCCACGAGGCCTGATATCCGCTCTATATACCCATTTGTTATCCGTCACGGTGAATTCCACTCCACTTGCTATGGAGAGTAGGTGGAAACGATGGATTCCTACCATCCAGACAGATGAGTGGGATGATATTTTGGAGTCTCATCTTCATGTTTCCCCATCCGCAAACAATAAAATGATCCAGTTATATATAATACACCAGACATACCTGACCCCGGTTAGGATATACAAAATGGGACGTTTGCCTTCTTCAGAATGTCTGAGATGCCATGTTCCGGAGGCAGATTTTTGGCATATGATATGGTCATGCACTGTCATTAGGGACTTCTGGAACGATATACTATCCCTGTTATCATCCTTATTACATGTAGGCATTCCTTTATGTCCTAAGATATGTTTGTTTGGTATACTGGATGGGGAGACATGGAATCACCACACCAGTATTTTCTTGAGAGAAACTCTAATTCTAGCACGGAAAACCATAGCACAACATTGGATGAATGATCGACCTCCATCCATTGGTTATTGGAAGGGATTGGTAAATTCTGTAATACCTTTTGAGAAAGTTGTATTTCTAAATCGTGGTTGTAGTACTAAATTTTCTAAGGTCTGGGATATTTGGAATAACTCCCCTCTGACAGTCAACCCCGCCGCTGGTTCACCAGATAATGTGAGATAGGAATATAGGTGACCCACAAATTTTTATTATGTATCTCCATGGACTGGCTGTACCAGATCTATCAGTTGCTCATGGGTAACATGGGTCCTAGGTTGTTTTGTTTTCCTGTATATCTGTTTTTGGTTTTTGTCTTTTTGTTGAACTGTCATACATACGTCCTAGCAAACCAGTCTAAGCGCCATTATTAATGGGAAATCATCTGTTTGTAATTCTTTATATGTACTCATTACTTGACTTGCTATTTGTACATATCCTTGATCTAATATGCCATATATTGTAATTAGCAATGTGTGACTGTTTTTATACTTGTTACTGTAACAGTTCTTAATAAAACGAGTTTAAAAAAAAAAAGAAAAGCTGAGTCCTTGTGTCCCAGAATTTTAACCATAAACCAGCACTATGTAAGAGGGCCCATTTTGGTCTTCGCTTTGGGGATTCTTCTACACTATATACACCTTGGGTAGGGCTGCTGAAAATTCTAGAGATCAACTGTTATTGTGGAAGGGAGCTGCGGGCTACGGCACATTTTCCCTCCAGCCATGCTCCAGGGGCGATGTTGTATTAGATGATGGTGATTTAAATTAAAAGACCACCATGTAATACATGGTTGCGTCGAATTCCCCATAGCGGGAGCCACACTCTCCAGTCGCTATTCACTCTAACTAATGGGGGAGGATCCCAAGTGGGCGATCCAATTTTATGATGTGCATATGTCCTAATAGAGTATATGAAAAGGTGTTGCCCTCATGCGGATAGCGATTAAAATTATAAATAACAGAATTAAAGAAGCACTCCAGGCAAAAAAAATCCCCTTCGTTTGTAAATGAGCTCAGGTGAAATGTACCTTTCATTCTCCTACCTGGCACTTTATTTTAACGTTAGCTGTTCCGTTCCATCGGCCCTTTGGCCACTTGACCCATATTCTGACTACCCGAATCCCACAGCATCTGCTGCATGGGCCGGAGGTCAGTCTCTCTATGCAAGTCTATGAGACTCACATCAAGGCTCTCATAAGCTTGCACTGAGCTAATTTAGAAACGGGGAGGATTTCCCCGGTGTGCTTCTTTAGGGCTATGTTTACACTGCTCTTCAGGGGTTCAGTTCCGTCACTTTTGATGGCAAAAAAAACACAGCATGCAGCGCTATTCTTGACGTCAAAATGACGAAAGCCTCAATAGAACCTGATGGACCCTATAATATGTCAATAGTGTCCGTCGGGTGGTGCCATTTCGACCCATCATACAATAGATCCAGCACAGCATCGTGACTTCTGCTATGAATGGAAGCTACGAGGCAGATGTGAAAAGAGGGTGCCAGAACTTTGACAATTTTAGTGTGTTTACAGTAAGTAACCAATAGAACCAGGAAGATTACAGCACCAGGATGGATGAAAGAGTTATGGGTTCAAGCCCAACAGGACTGGATCCAACCGTCCCATGCAATGACAAAAAATGGAGATTCAGGCAGCACATCCCGAAGAATAGGAACTTTGGATTTACCACTACAACATTTCAGCTACTCAGAGCCTTTCTCAAGCATGCTTGAAAGTTCCTATTCTTTTGGATGTGCTGCCTGAGTCTCCAGTTTTTGTGGTTACAGTAAGTAACCATCCTTACTTATTCAGAGAATTAGCAGATAATTTTCCACATTGACCACCGAGTCTTCACGGCCATCATTATTGTTGTTTTTTTTTACTGTCAATGGGACACACAATGAGAGTGACATTGTGGAAATTATATCACAGTTTTAAATGACTGAGGAATCAATAGGGCTGGATTAAAAATGATAACAAGCTCATCTCTCCCTGACAACCTGTGGGCCATCTGCTAACCCTAGAAGGTCACTTGGTATTTTATGTGGCCCAGTACTGATCCCAGACTGTCACACAGACCCATCAATGTCATAATCCCTGCATATTTCTAAATCTTTTTGAGAACTCAGCTTCAGAGCAAATTTCACATACAGTATCATCTCCTCTCATCTGATTAAAAGGATAATATATATAATGTATGTGTGTATATATATACACACACACACACACACACAATCTCGTTGTTTCTACCGAGCATGCAGGCATTGTAAGCGGCACCACCAATTTAATTTGCTTTGACTGCCTGCATTACAATATCAGATAGCAGTTTTTTATATAACATTGTTATATAGATACCAATACAAAAGCAAGACGTCCAGAGAGATCAGTACAGCAGCGCTATATTATATCTTACACTGTGATGACAGGCAGTGATAGAGTAATCACATAAGAAAGAGAATACTCTCTAAGGACTTTATGGCTGTACACATAAAGTGGGGCATAGAGGTAAACATAGCGAAGGGCATTCCAATTTTTTTAAATGATCATAATGCTCAACGTGACAGGGCCTACATGGTGTGGAAAAATCAATAAAAATTAGTTTTACCCTGAAGGGCTGTTTTAACACAATGGTGGGCCCAGTTCAAAAGTTTCATGAGTGCCCTCCCCCCCCCCCCGAACATTGTTAATTGTCTTCTAATGTCTAGACAGTCAGTTAAAGAACAATAAGAACAATTTTCTCTATATTTAGAGACCATTTTTTTAGACACATTATTGGGAAAGTTTGAAAGTCACAGATGAAGTCTTCTCTGATTGGTGTCTTTCACTCTCCATTGTCTTCTCTATCCAGCCCAGTCCACCATGAAAACTTCTTCCACCCGCAAATTGTTTCTGCAGATTTTGCTGCCAAGTCATCTTTGGCTCCTTGCTTTTCCATCACCCTCCCCAACTATTACCTACTTTCCACACAAACTCCTCATCCGGCTGCTACTCCAAATGCTATGCCTGTTGCTGTACCATTTGCCCCCATTTCTGCACCGGATGTATTGCACAGTGCACCCAAATACTGTACTTCAGATATATTGGAGCAAATTAAAAAATCCAGCAACAGAAATATTCAACTATAGATATCCCAAAAATAATAGTCCCACACAGATAGTGACCCCATAATAATAGTGCCAGCAAATATTGCCAATGAATACAATAATGCCAGATAGATAGTGATTCAGAAATGGTGCCCCAGACAGTAATAGTTCCCCTCTTTGTTCCCCACAAAGTAATAGAGCCATTTTATGCCGCACACAGTAATAGTGCCCTCTTCTAGGCCCCACACAGTAATAATGATCCCTCTGTAACCCCCACACATAGCAATAAAGCCTCCTTTTGTGCCCCCCACACATAGCAATAAAGAACCCCCTTTGAGCTTTCTACAATAATAGCCAAAACCCTTAAAAAAACATGAAAAGTGGAGCAGCTGTGGCCTTTCTGGCCTGTGTTGTGACACTGAGAGCAAAAGAATTCCGCAGCCTGGTGCAGTTGGCGGAATGCAGTGATGTCTTCACACTGCCTGTGCTGTTTTGCTGGGAGTATTGGGCATCACTTGCATTTTGCATTCTTTCCCGGGCCAAGACCTGTAGGTCACTTAAATAGAGAGAACGGTGAGGCTTAGATCCAATAGCTCCCTGCTCCGCCATAGTCTTTAGCCTAATGAGGAGCACCGATCACAGCCGAAGTTGTAGAGCGCATGTGCAACTTTTTTCGGCAATGGTGGGGGTCTCAGTACCTGAACCCCTATTGATCAAAACTTCTGATATGTCTCTATGACATATCAAACGTTTTGCAAAAGTACAGTTACTCTTTAAATGTAAATCCAGTGGAGGGAGACCTTGCACAATGTTCTCCACCCCACCATCCTATACACACTATTTGTTTTGCATACATCTACTCTTCTTACTTCTCATCCACCCACAGTGACATGGGAAATGATGATACTCCCATAGTATTTTTTCTCATTAGTATTTTTTTAGTTCTGATCTGAATTTTTTGAGCCCTTTATGCGGGTAGTAGAGGCCACCAACTAAGTTTGTTTACTGCTTGGTTAAATTGGTGTATGTTCTGGTTTTTATGAGCTTCCCCTATAAATTACACTTAAGTGGAGCAAAAGTTAATCATTTTTCATACTGATTTCCAACATACTGTTTTCCAGTACTGCATTGATGATCACTGATCTTTCTATCACTGAGTATTTGGTGTTGGAGAGATTTAAGCCCAGATGATCATGCGCCGTCTGGCTCGATCTACCATTCACAGGGCTCCCCCTTAGCATAGAAACTTCAAACTTAGGACACAATGGAGGGGGAACAAATCAAAAGGTCATAACACCCTTCTCTAATAAGGGATGAGCAGGGGTGACAGGTGACAAGACATACTTTTCTGACATAAGGGTGGGGGTTAGGCTGGCGTGAACTAGCACTAGGATAGGGCAACATTTTGAAAATTGCTATGGAGTCCTATCTTCCATGTGTAAATTTCTATTTGGATTGATTGTTTTGAATGAATGAATTCAGTTCACCCTTAAGACTTATGAAACAACATTTTTTTTTTTTTCAATGTCCGTACAATAAAAAGAAGAAATGACTGGTTCAGAGTCAAGTCACGATATACAGAGATTTCCTATTATGTATACTAGACTAACAATCCTTTTAAAACTAAAGAAGAATGTACAGAATGTCCGAATTGTATCCATGACTCATGATACCCTCGAAATAAGATTTTTAATAGATAAACAAATAACAGATAAATATAATGGAAATGGATTAAGCATGCCAAAATAAAAACTACACGGAGATCATATCAAAGATACTACTTTGACCCCAAAACGTTTTTTTTTTTTAGATTTTGTATATGCTGAACGTGCACTGCAAACACAGTCAGACAGGCAACTCTTAGGGCACATGCACATGGTCATACAGCATAGATCTGTAATGCAGCAACCATAGCCTTCTATGGGGCCGTATTGTACCTTTGTGTGCCTCTGATGTCATACAGAATCCATGTTTGGTTTTTTCAAGGTATGTTGTGTTGCGGAGGTATTCTCCCCGGAAGCATTGGTTTGTGTCTGTTCAGGGTCCGGTTCTGACGGAAACTTCAGATGGAACGTAAGAACGGGACCCCAACGCAGATGTGAACGAAGCCTAAGATATTGGACTATTGAGCAACTCTAGAAAAAAAATATATGGTTGGTGCTTTTTATCCATTTTGGGCCATTGGAGGTCTGAAGTTTTTTTTCTTTTATTTGACGGTTTGGTTATTGTGGTCACATGCCAAAATAGTGAGAATGCCAGGCTAATGGCTTCCAGATTAATTTTTATTTTCTTCTTCATGGTATAGATAAAAAATAATCTAAAATAAATTTATATATAAATAAATAAAAATTAAAATCTTCTTTAAGAAGTGAATGCAGATAAATACAGTGGTCCCTCAAGTTACAATCTTAATTGGTTCCGGGGTGGCGATTGTAAGTTGAAAATATTGTAACTTGAGACCATAACTCTATGGAAAACTAGGAATTGGTTCCAAAGCCCCCAAAATGTCAACCACAGATAAGAAAAAAATATAATTTAGCAGATAACTAGTACAGATAAAGCAAGTTCTTACATATAAAAGTCAGAAATACTGCAGCTGCTGGAGGCTGTAAGTCACCTTCTATGAAGACAGGAGCCTGTACAGTACACAGTGTACCAGAAATATAACATGGAGTCGTCCTCACCTGGTGTCCAGAAGAGCAACTCATCCTGGCGCAGGTAAGGAGCAGTACAGAACATCTACTGTAGAGAGGCGCTACTAGACAGCCAATCAGGGCGTGCACCGCATTAAAGCAGGTGTTTTACGATTGGCTGGTTCCAGACATTTTGTGGAATTGTATGTTGAATGTGGTTTCAAGTTACAATGGCCCAGGAAAGACCATTGTGTGTTGAAAATATTGTAACCTGAAGCCATTGTAACTTGAGGGACCACTGTATATGATATAGATTTTCATGTTTTTTATGGTGTCTTGGTTGATTATTCAGATGGATTTTTCTTTACAAGAAATGAAGATTTTAAATCCCTGGACGGTACAACTGGCATTCGGCCCAAAGCCACAAAGTGGACAAAGTTGTATAAGGTTTATTCTGACTGTAAATAATATATATTCCATTACTGATAATGTCATAATGGATTTTGACACTCCATTTGTACTGTATGTAGATTGATGAGCACACGTTGCCTGCCTGTAGGACTATACACAGATTATAGTTAATATCTACTCATGGTATGTGGCAAATTAAACCCCAACATATGCACAAAATCCGTTCCACTATGTCTCAGCGCTTTGCAATAATTCTAGTCCTAGTTCATGGTAAATAAAGTTCAATAGACCACAAACACGATAAAAAAATATCTTATTAAATGTCAGTTACCTTTAAAGTTTGAGATATGATCGCTTGAAGTTGCAGGCCAAAAGACTGAGGCTGCACTACTGAGGATTTCTGGTGACAAGTCTTAATCAAAGGCGGAGCCTATTTGCCAGGAGTGATCACTGACTGTTCTGCTAAACGGAACACTTTCCCATTGCTGATCTTTGCATTGAGAGATATAGTGACATTTAAAGAGGCTCTGTCACCACATTGTAAGTGGCCTATGTTGTACATGATGTGATCGCCGCTGTAATGTAGATTACAGCAGTGTTTTTTATTTAGAAAAACGATCATTTTTTACTGAGTTATAACCTTTATTAGCTGTATACTAATGAGTTTCTCAATGGACAACTAGGCGTGTTTTACTATATGACCAAGTGGGCGTTGTACAGAGGAGTGTATGACGCTGACCAATCAGTGACCAATCAGTGTCATACACTTCTCTCCATTCATTTACACTGCAGATAGCGATATAGCTATATCGCTATTTGCAGTCACATAAACACACTATAACGCTACTCATGTGTCATGACAATCAATATACATTACCTCCAGCCAGGACATGACATGTATTCATTCTCCTGACCACTTCTGTAGCGTCTGTGTGATTTACAGCACAGCAGGCGTAGTCTCGCGAGATTACGCTGTGAACTGTCATTCACAGCGAGATCTCGCTGTGCTGTAAATCACACAGACGCTACAGAAGTGGTCAGGAGAATGAATACACGTCACGTCCTGGCTGGAGGTAATGTATATTCATTGTCATGACACATGAGTAGTGTTTTAGTGTGTTTGTGTGACTGCAAATAGCGATATAGCTATATCGCTATCTGCAGTGTAAATGAATGGAGAGAAGTTTATGACGCTGATTGGTCAGCGTCATACACTCTTTTGTACAACGCCCACCTGGTCATATAGTAAAACACGCCCAGTTGTCCATTGAGAAACTCATTAGCATAAAGCTAATATAGGTCATAACTCCGTCAAAAATGATTGTTTTTCTAAATAAAAAACACTGCTGTAATCTACATTACAGCGCCGATCGCATCATGTACAATATAGGCCACTTAAAATGTGGTGACAGAGCCTCTTTAAAGAGGCTCTGTCACCAGATTATCAAATCCCTATCTCCTATTAAATGTGATGTGCGCTGCAATGTAGATAACAGCAAACTTTTGTTTTTTTAAAAACAATCATTTTTGCCCAAGTTATGAGCAATTTTATATTTATGCAAATGAGCTTTTCAATGGACAACTGGGCGTGTTTTCTCGTTTTACCAACTGGGCGTGTATTGTGTTTTTACCAACTGGGCGTGTATTGTGTTTTTACCAACTGGGCGTTGTGAATAGAAGTGTATGACACTGACAAATCAGCATCATACACTTCTCATCGTTCCCACCCAGCTTCTTTCACAGCAGACACAGCGTGACGTCACCCACATGTCCTTCAACCTTGTCATCGGACAAAGAAGATACATCGGCTCCAGGCGTCCAAAAGGTTAATATGCTCGTCTCTAGGGAGTTTGCTATGCTTACCTGCACATACCCTGCACTGTACTCTCTGACGCCTGGTGCTGATGTGTCTTCTCTCTTCCGACACCAAGGTTGAAGGACCTGTGGGTGACGTCACGCTGTGTCTGCAGTGAAAGAAGCTGTCTGGGAATGATGACGTCCCCCACAGGTCCTTCAACCTTTGCGTCGGAAGAGAGAAGACACATCAGCACCAGGCGTCAGAGAGTACAGTGCAAGGTATGTGCAGGTAAGCATAGCAAACTCCCTAGAGACGAGCATATTAACCTTTTGGACGCCAGGAGCCGATGTATCTTCTTTGTCTTTAAGCTCTCATGTTATCTCCTGGCAGCCTGCAGAGTAGCTGGAGTGAGGAGAAGGCAATGTTTTTTTTTTAAATGTCAAGGTATTGGCTGACACGGTTAACCCTTTCCCACAAAATGACATGTCAGGTATATCATAGTGTGGGGGGTGATGTATAGAGCGGACTCACGCGCTGAGCCCGCTCCATATGCTCCGGGTGTCAGTTGTGTAACACAGCTGACACCCGGGACTAACGGGCAGGAACAGTGATCGTGCTGTTTCTGGCTGTTTAACCCCTCAAATGCTGCCGTCAAAGTCGACCGCATCATATGAGGCGTTAAAAAGAGGGGGCGGCCCACTCCGACAGCTCTTTGGCCCCTCCACGACACGATCATGGGATGCTGATGGTTGTCATGGCAGCCCAAGGGCCTAATGAAGAGCCCCAAGTCTGCCTTCACTCTGCTTGTGGCAGGGCTTAACAGAAGCCTGTGCGATCACTTGTTCAAGTCCCCTAGGGGTACTAATAAAAAGTGTAAAAAAAAAGTTAAGTAAAGTTTTCAGTAGTGAAAAAATATTTAAAATATTAAGGGTATGTGCACACACACTAATTACGTCCGTAATTGACGGACGTATTTCGGCCGCAAGTACCGGACCGAACACAGTGCAGGGAGCCGGGCTCCTAGCATCATACTTATGTACGATGCTAGGAGTCCCTGCCTCGCTGCAGGACAACTGTCCCGTACTGTAATCATGTTTTCAGTACGGGACAGTTGTCCTGCAGCGAGGCAGGGACTCCTAGCATCGTACATAAGTATGATGCTAGGAGCCCGGCTCCCTGCACTGTGTTCGGTCCGGTACTTGCGGCCGAAATACGTCTGTCAATTACGGACGTAATTAGTGTGTGTGCACATACCCTAAAAGTTAAAAAGAAAACCTTTTCTCATTTTTTACCTGAAGTAATGTTAGAAAAAAATAAAAGTTTACATAACTGGCATCGCCACATCCGTAAAAGTCCAAACTATTACAATATAACGTTATTTAACCTGCTCGGTGAACACTATAAAAAAAAAAAAAAAAATCATTAAAACCGCCAAATTGCTCCTCACCTTAGCTCCCCAAAATCTTTTAATAAAAAGTGATCAAAAAGTCATATGTACCCCAAAATACTACCAATGAAAACTACAGCGAGCCACGCAAAAGAAGCGCTCAATCAACGGAAAAATAAAAAAAGTTATGGCTCTTAGAATGTGGTGACACAAAACAATTTTATTTTGAACAAATATTTTTCGGAAATCACACACTTCTTACGCAACACAGAGCAGTAGAACGGGGTTCTAGAGATAGGTGCAGATCCTAGTGGCGGGACCCGCATCTATCTGACATTTATGAGTTATCCTGTGGATGTGTCATAAATGTCTCTGATGGGAAAACCCCTTTTTAAAGTGACAGTATGCAACTCCAAAAACAGCGTCATTCAAGGAAAATGTACTGTCCAGTTAAAGGTTAATTCAAGCGATTTTCCCTTCGTTCCCTGGTAAATGCAGCATAGTTGACAGTTTTTCTTTTTTTAAGTTTCCTGGAAACTTTTATACTGGTGTTTTAGTATAAGTTTTTGACTTAAGGTCTCCTGGCTCTCTAGGGTATTGAAAACTGAACTTTCTTTTCTTTTTTTTTTTCTTTATCAAAGCATTTTTATTAGAAAATAAACAAAGCATATAAAACATTACACAAAATTGCAAAAATTGGCACATAGTGCAATGCAAGAAAGTAAAATTGCAAGAAATGTTACAAAAACATATGAGTAACGGCAGGAGGTAGCCTCCTGAACATCAAAGTGATATGAACTACATAATAAAACCTAATGGTAGGTAATAATATCATAACTATAATAAATGTAGTGCAATATATAGGGAAACCAGTCCCAAAGGCTATACGTAATGACACGCTTAAGTGCAAAGTCTAACACGAAGTTACACAAAAACAAGACAACGAAGGGAAACACAGACGGACAAAAGCACACAGAATTTGGCGAAAGGAATGTTCAATAGAGGCCATCCAACCAAAGAGGCATATCAGGACCCCCCCGGAATTCAGACCAAACTGACCAAGTTCGAACAAAAAACTCGGGCCTACCACAATCAGCAGACATCAGCTCCTCCATCCTCATAATCCCATTCAATTCCGTTACCCATTCCTTCAAGGAAGGCACGGTACTAGACTTCCAATGATACGGAATGACAGTTCTAGCTGCAGTCAAAAACTGTCTAAAAATCCCAGTTTTGAGGTGTGGGAGTGATCCAGGGACCATGGAGAGCAATCCAACAGAAGGCGAAGTAGGAACGTCAGTACCAAAAAGTTTGTTGCCAAGATTAAAAAAAAATTCACAGAAGGGACGGAGCTTGGGGCAATCCCACCAAATGTGCAACATGGTTCCAGGAGCCTCCCCACACCTCCAACAAGCTGCAGACACCTCAGGGAATATCCTATGCAAAAGGGAAGGACAGCGGTACCATCTGGTAAGTATTTTATCGTTTTTCTCTTGAGCAAAACAGGAAGTCGGTAACTTATGGGCCAGGAAAAAAGAAGTTGCCCACTATTCCTCGAAGTGCCAAACCCCCATGTCCTCGTCCCACGCTGTGGTGAATGTTAATTGAGAGGAGAAGCAATCAGGTTGGAGGATCCCATGTAAATAGGACAGCACATGAGAAGGAGCAGAAGTCAAGGACAGATAATGTTCCAGAGGAGTCTTACCCTGCAGTAACACAAGGCAATCACCAATGGAAGAGAGGTAGGAACGTAGCTGAAAATAGGACCACCAGATTGATGACCTCCCCGGGCAGGCCTCAGAGACAGCATTAAGTGCCAAAATTGCACCTTCAGGTGTAAGGGTCTGCGCCAAGTATCCACCATCCTGTCTCCCCCAACAGAGGAATGTGTCAACACCCACCGCCGGAGGGAAGGAAGGGTTATCAAACAGAGGAGTCAAAGGACCCGGACGGTGAACAATGTCCAGGGTACCAATGATCCACTCCCATACCACAAGAAACTGACGTGTGAGGAAAGGCAGAGAGCAGACAACCAAGGTAAAGAGGACAATGCAAGAGATGACATTTTATTCTCGATTCGCACCCATTGCTTACCCGCAGCCGCATGGAACCAGTCAACCAACCTCATGAGAATCGCAGCATGATGGTAGCGCTTAAAGTCCGGTAAGCCCACACCTCCCTTCGTCTTGGGCCTACTGAGAGTAGAAAATCTAAGCCGAGGCCGAGATGAGCTCCAGACAAATTTGGTTATGGCCCTATGCAAGGTCTTAAAGAAGGACGCAGGGACCACAATGGGGACAGTTTGGAATATGTACAAAAATTTAGGTAAAATATCCATTTTGACCCCGTTTATACGTCCGAACCATGACATGTGCCGACCCCCATATACCCTCCAACTCTCGCAAGGTACGCTGAAAGAGAGGTGTGTAGTTCAGGGTAAACAGATCAGACAACTGTGTGGGGATATGTATCCCTAAATATTTTAAAGATGTAGTTTGCCACTTGAACGGGAAAACCCGAGCAAGATGGGTAGCCAGAGAGGCGTCTAGAGATACATTCAGTGCCTCCGATTTAGAATAATTGACCTTGAAGTTACTCAAGTGACCAAATCGTTCAAACTCCCCTGTCAAAGATTGCAAAGAAATCATTGGAGTCGTGAGGTACATTAGAAGATCATCAGCGTACAGTGCTAACTTGGGATGTTGAGCCCCAACGCAAACACCTTGAATGTTAGGGTTATTCCGCAGTGCCACGGCCAGATGTTCCATGACTAACACATATAACAGAGGTGAAAGTGGACACCCCTGTCTTGTTCCATTTGCAATAGGTAAAGAGTCAGACAAGAGACCATTAACTCGTACCCGAGCTGTAGGCCTGTGATATAGTGCCATAATCCTGGCCACCATGGTAGAGCCAAGGCCAACCTGATTCAGGACACTGCGGAGAAACACCCAGTGTACCCTATCGAAAGCCTTTTCGGCATCGACAGAAAGTAGACACATCGGTATCTGTCGTTACTGACAATAAGATGTTAAAAGCAGGGTCTTGTTAGTATTGTCCCGGGCTTCTCTACCCCATACAAACCCTACCTGATCATCCGTGACCAAGCCCTGTAATAGCGGAGAAAGTCTGGCTGCAATCAACTTCGCAAAGATTTTTACATCTACATTAATCAATGAGATGGGCCGAAAATTTGCACATGTCGTGGGGTCTTTGCCCGGTTTCGGTAGGAGAGTAATATGAGCCTCAAGAGACTGAGGCACAAAGGGACAAGAGGAAGACACAGAGTTAAAGACTTTAGTCAAAAAGGGAGCAAGTTGATCCTTGAACGTCTTATAAAATCTATTGTTGAGCCCATCAGGTCCTGGACTTTTGCCCATAGGAGAATCACCAATCGCCTGTAAGACTTCGGATTCCAAAAATTCATCCTCAAGTCCCAAGGCGTCCCCAGCCTCCAAAGACGGCAAGGCCGTGTCTTGTACATACTGATCGATTTTCTCTCGCAACGCATCCGCCTGCATGTCCTGAAAATGACCTTTGAGGTTATACAAAGTGGAGTAATATTGCCTAAAACATTCAGTAATACCGACTGGGTCATGAATCTCGCCGCCAGTGGGAGATGCAATTTTAGGGATATATGATGCTTGCGTACGGGGATGCAAAATCCGAGCTAAAGTCCGACCACATTTATCCGCATATTCGTAGGAGTGTTTGCGCATCCGATCCCGAAATCTAGCATGTGACTGGTCTAGCAAGGAACGCAGAGATTCTCGCGTCGTAGTGAGTTCAGAAAACACCTGAGATGAGGAAGGAGCACGCTTATGACTGGACTCCAACTCTCGTATCCGCTCCAATAGCCGCGCAATAGCTACCCCTTTTTCCCTCTTCAAACGAGCACCGTTCTGAATCAGGACACCCCTAACCATGCATTTCAATGCCTCCCACTGTAAAGGTAGCGGAGTAGAGTCATGAACGTGTACAGCGAAAAAGGAGCTAAGCGTATCTTTAAGAGCGGACAGACATACCGTATCGCGTAAGAGATTATCATTAAGCTTCCAAGACTGGAACGTGGGCGCCAAGTCAGGGAAGGTAAGAGATAAAAAGACCGGTGCATGATCCGACCAAAACATGGGGCCCACCTCAGAAGTAGGGTGCCAAGTAAGCAAGTGATGTTTAACGAGAAAGGCATCTAAACGACTGTACATATTGTCCAGTGGAGAGAAATAAGTATATTCTCGTACCTGGGGATGGAGAACCCTCCACACGTCAATCAATTGCATAGAGTGCATCGTAGTCTTCAAGGCTGCCAATTGTGTCTTAGGAACAGCAGACCTGCCCGAGGAGGTACCAAGCCTGGAGTCAAAGGTTAAATTAAAGTCACCACCCACAAGTAAAACACCTTCCGAAAACTCCTCTAATTTCCTGAGAAATACACGACACACCCGAGCCAGGTCCTGATTAGGAAGATAAAAGTTAGCCAATGTGAAAATCTTATTCTTAATAGACAACTTAAGAAAGACAAACCGACCACCTGGGTCGATCAGAACATCAATGGTCTTATGAGCAAGTGATTTATGGACACAAATACTAGCCCCTTTGGATTTAGCGTCCGGGTTGGCACTATGAAACCAAACCGGATAATACCGGTTAGTAAACTGAGGGGTATGGCCCACCTGAAAATGGGTTTCCTGTAAGAACAGGATCTGCACCCGCTCTTTGTGCATGTGATATAAGACCTGTGAGCGTTTTTCAGGGACATTAAACCCTCTGACATTAAGGTTTCAGACTTTCAACTGTGCCATATCGCCGTAACCAGAATGAGCAAGCCAATACTGTGTACTATCGTACCAAGGACAAAGACAAGACAAACCAGGAAGGTATAACACGATAACAAAGACAAACAAACCGGGTGAAATTATCACCTACTCCCTGAACTAATCAAGGAGAAACAATTCAAATACAGTAAACACCGGATACAACCAGTGAATCCCTAAGAGGAGAAGTGTAAGGACAAGGTCTAGCCAGCGCCCTGCACCCCCCAACCCAGTAGTAATATAAAACATAGCTGAATGGATAAGAAAGAAATAATGAAGGAAATAAAAAAAAGACAAGGAAAAGGAGGAAAACCCAGGTGACGAAATATTAGGGCCAAAGACCAAGGACAGAGAGCATATAGCCGAAGGCACATGACCTAGTCAAAGACAGTCAGAGAACCCCAATAACGATCCACCCACCATTCAGGTATCGACAGCATATATGTACATTTAGGTATTCAAATATGAAGTAAACATTCGTATGGGATTAACATCAATAATCCAGCAGGAGCTGTGAATTAGCAAGAAATGGCAAATAAGATAAAGTCCACCTAAAAGAAAAAGAAAATTAAGTAGGCAACAGGTGTATCAGAGAAACATGTGATCAGCAGACAACCGCCTCGCAGGGCGTAGGCCGCATTGATGAACCAACAGCAGATTTCACAATATATCTCAGGAAGGACTCATAATGGAGCAGCATCCCGACCCCCATTATGCCTCACGGGAGAAGCAGGGGAGCGGCCACGTCTTCGGAATCGTGGACGCGAGGGCGGCTGGGGAACATAAGGCCCTTCAGGGATAGAGACTCGCGGCAAATGAAGAGAAGCACAAAAATCCGGGATATCCCCGGGATCCCGAACAATCAGCAGCCCACCATCTTTCCGAACCTGTAACTGAAAGGGGTGTCCCCACGAGTTGGAAATTTCATGCTCTCTTAGCACATCCAACAGAGCACGCAGCACTCTTCGCTTGTCTAGAGTCATCCTAGACAAATCAGACATGAATTGGATCTTAACACCATTCAATAAAACGTCGCCTTTGTAACGGGCCTTCCTCATAATCCGTTCTTTGAGGGCGAAGAAGTGAACTCGGCATAAGACATCTCTAGGTCTGTCAGGATCCGGATTACGAGGACCGAGAGTTCTGTGAGCTCTGTCCAGCTCCAGAGGATCATCAGCGGGGCGCTCCAGTAAGGAGTTAAATATAGACTGCAGAGTGGGTATAAGTTGCCCAGGGGAGACATCTTCAGGAATACCCCGGAGACGAATATTGTTATGACGGTTCCGGTTTTCATGGTCTTCCAACAGATTAAAAAGCATGTGAATCTGGTGTGAGTCTTGCTCTAAACGATCAGCGTGTGAGGCCTGTTGTACTGAAACAGAGGAGATATCGCCTTCCATGCGCTGTACTTGATCAGACAAGTGAGAAAGATTATTAGTGAGCGATTGAATCTCAGATTTATAAGTGGTCTCCAGGCGATTAATATAACGCTCCATGTCCTGCTTAGTAGGTAGGGCAGATAACTGTTGCCGCAACCCCTGTAAATCATCCCCTGGTGCGGTGAGACTGTGAGACGAGTGGTCTGCAGTATCGCTGAAGGAGATGGGGGGTAATGATAAAGGCCCCGGCATAGAAGAGGAGAAAGCAGTTGAGACCTGGCCGCCATGACAGACACCACGTGGCGAGCGCTCCAGAGCGGGAAACGCCATGACAGTCCCCATAGAACATTGCTCATCTCCAGCCAACATGGACGGAAACTGACCCACAGGACCACAGGGAGAGGAGAGGGTACAATAACTGAACTTTCTTTTATATAACTTTTTATTTAATTAACCAAAATTTAACGTTTGTTGTTTTTTTTTTAAAGAAAAATTTAATTATTGGTGTGACAATAGATTTTGTGCTCTTTTATGTAGTGCATAATCAATTAAAGATTTGTTCACCCTGTTGTTTGTCTCTTTGTTATTTTTACCCCTTTGTCTGTTATAGAAATGTTTGATTTCATGAGATTTTTTAGTAGGTATGTATTATTTTGCCAATTTTGAGATTATTTATGACCCACTCCTCGCTCTGGCTTCAAAATATGCATCAAAATCTGCACCAAACTACAAAGTGTGAACAAGGCCTTAGGCAGATTTTGGGAAGTAGACTTTTATTTTTTATTAAGATGGTTCAATTGCTGAAACACCTTGTAACTTTTTCGCCTGACATTAATTTCTCTTACACGTCACATGCGGTATGTTTCCAGATCATTGTTCACATTGGATGTTATGTTAATGGACATGTTTCTGTTTCATTACATAGACCCAGTCTTCACTGCCATACACTGGAGAGCAGTAGTTAATGGTGTTGCATCACACAGTAATTAAGCAATGGGTTGACCCCAGAGAGATCTGTGTAATTAATCTTTTTTCATGCAGATATCTTTGTGACATTTGTCCAACTGGGAAATGCTCAATACACAGGTAAATTATGTTGTCACAAGTATACAGACAGATGTCAACCCGACTGGTATCACTGGTTAACAGGTAAACATATCTCATTTTTAGGATTTCCCCCTAAAATGTAAAACATTACTTAGAAATGTAAGTTTTTGGCCTATTGTTTAATGTTCTTTTAGCTGTTTTTGGTCTCGTGTAAAAGTAATAGACTGGCAACCACTGGTGGAAGACATTACACAGTGCCCATAAGGGTTGTTATGCAGCCAGAGATGTTACAAGTAACTATGGGGCCCCATAACAAAACATGGAATGGGGATCCACTCCATCAGTACATTAAAGCCTTATGATTATTTTGGTCTCCACTCTGTCCCCTGCGTCTTTTCCCTTTTTTTCTTGTCTTTCGGGGATATGCATTAATTTTCTTGCTCTTGCCTTCCATTATCCACAGTTATGATGAGCCTCCTTAGTTGCTGGGTCTCATAGCAGCTGCTCTTCCTGCCACCCTGGTAGTTATGCCCATGCAGCAGATTTTCATCCCCGGAATCATATATAAATCTGCACTGCGGAGCAGAATTCTATTCCATAACAATACACATTGATATGCCAATTCGGGACAATGGATGATTGGGTGACAATCCTTATGGGTATCATTTGTGTTGACACCCAACATGTACCAACATGTGGTTCATTGGCTACATTGTTATGGCTTACAATATAACCAGTGGACCCCACTTAATATGTGACCTTCAACTAATTTGTCAGACAAACTGTTTGATCCCTTTCAGTGCTTCTTCCCCAACCTCTTTCTGTCCGATCAGCAAGCAGTCAGGGTACTGTAACTGCGAACAAACAAGACGAGTGGGTACAGACACGGGGCAAGGAACAGTTATAGTACAGAGAACGGAGTGCACAAGGGAGCGTTTATTCTAAGATCAGAAAGTGCAGTGGAGGCTAAATTTGAATATATATATAATATATATATATATATATATTTATTGCCTTACTCTACAAACTATCGCTGCTTACTTGTGTAACAAACTTGGATTGTTTCCTGACCACATCTCTGCCTTACGCTACAAACTGTTGCCACTTAGCGTACTGAACCTGGACTGTTACTTGACTACTCTTGCTATTATCACCCACCTTCCCAATTGTTTCAGCTGATGGACTTCAAATTTGCTTCATACCTTGACACAGAGGAAGCCAAATATTGGTTTGTAGGAGACAGGAAAGCCCTGCTTTTTGGATTGAAGGGGAATATGTAGCTCCTGACCATCTCTCAAAATTAAGTTTGGCTTACAACGTAAAAACCATTAGGTATATTTGTCATAGTTTTTATTTAGTTTGCAAAATGATTGTTTCTAGAAGTAATTATAGTAGTAGTTGATTATATTCATACCACACTCCTTCATTCTCCCTCTGGGATAAAAAGTCCATTTAGAAGTTTATACTTCATAAAGAATTGTGGTGTGTATGGAAGTAGCCATCAGTAAACCATATGTGTTACTGAGGAAATAGCAATTTCCATCTAAAACTAATTGACTATTCAATAACTCATTAAGAGAATGCAAAGATTCCAGTGATGCAGACGTGAAGCTAGAATATGAGTGCAAATGAGATATTCATATCAGCAGGTATCTTTACTAACAATTGTCAATAATTAGTAATCAACATTTTAGAGGATGTCTTTTGAATTAAATCTATGTTGTATCACAATATACGGAAGCTGAATCTCATGATTATCACACGTGGTCTAGATATAGGAGTTTATTAGAGAAAGGGGTAAAGAAAATTGGATTTTAGGGAAAAGATCTACATAATTGAAATGATTGCATTGCCAGGATTGGACAGGCCAACTAAAGGACCAGTGGGACCATATGTCTAGATTCTAGCATGATAAGTCCATGAGGTCCAGGAGTGGACAATCCCATCTGAAGCTGACAGTAATGCGGATCCCTTAATTTTCAAGTTTAATATATTTTACAAATAACCATATCTCCTAATTGATGATCTGGCTTGTGTCTAAGATAATGGCACCAAAGTTAATAATGCTTCGATGAATGGGGATTTTTCTTAGAATAGGCTATCAATATGTACTCGGGAGGGGTCTGACCCCTAACGATCTGACATTTATGGCCTAAGGATAGGCAAATAATTTGTTTTCATGGAAAACCTGATTTAGGCTATGTGTACACAGGGCAGATACTTTGCATAAAAGTATGCAGCGTATCCGTCATAGAAACCGCAGGGAATTCTGGCAGAAAAACTGCACCAAATTGTGGTGCAGATTTTCGGGCGGAATCTCCGCTGCGGAAAACAGTGCTGGGAAAAGAAAAAAAGGCAATACTTAACCCCAGACATTGCCATAGCCCCGCATCCCCCTGTTTTCTGTGCAGACCGACCTCCTGTGATGGCGCTGCAGCCCATGTGATCAACTGCAGTCTGTGATTGGCTGCAGCAGTCACATGGAATAAAACATCCCAGTAGGCCAGGCAGTACGGAGAACAGAGGGACACGTCATTATGGCAATGCCCGGGCGGGAAGTATAGGCTTTTTTATTATATAATTTTTTTCTTTTTTTTAAAATGGGGTTGTTGTTTTTCTGATTTGCAATAATTGCGGTGGATTCACAGATTTTCCACCACAAAAATACCCGCAATATTTGGATTAAATAGGGAAAACCCACGAAAACATTTACATGCTGCGGATTAAAAACACTGCGGCGTGCAGGTCAATTTATGAAAGGTTTTTTCGATTATTTCTTTCTGCATCGTGTGCATGAGATTTGTTCAAAGCTCATGCCCTCTTCTGCCACTGTAATACGCTGCGGATTTTCCACAATGAATTCCTCAATTCCGTTGCAGAAAATCCACAGTTTATCCGCCAACTGTGAACATATACCCTAAGGCATCCTCATAATTGAAAGAATTCAGTGGTATCCATTTGGGAGGAATAATTTCTTCTGATGGGTCCCAGGTTCCCCAGTGTGAGGCCCCATGCACACGACCGTAATTTTGATCTTCAATTACAGACCCGTGTTTGTGGATCAATACGGATCCATTAATTTCTATGGCCCACGGACAACTGTCCTGGCCGTAGAAATGATCCGCAAAAAAGAGGGCATGTCCTATTTTTTTAAATTTACGGACCGTGCTCCTATATTTTATAATGGTAGCACGGACCTGGTGCAGGGGGCCTGATACTGCATATCTCAAAATGATTAGGGACATAAAATGGGACACTTCAGAACATGCAAAATATTCGATTACAATTATCATTAACAATCGTAAAAAAACTCAGATTGTCAATAATAATCTTAATCTTAACATTTATGGCCAGCTACACTCCTTTATCATGCACTATATATATATAGAGAGGAGAAGGCAGCAGCACTCACACAGTAATCATAGGTCGGGTGCCAAGCAAAGACGTCCCGATCCTTGGACGTAATGTCAGATATAGCAAAAGAAACTTCGCAGCACTCCAAGTTGAAAAAAATGGTGGTTTATTCAATCCAAATATAACAGCAACGTTTCAATCTTTCTCAAGCCTAGTGACACATCTAATACTCCAAACATATATAGGGTAGAGACCACTTAACATAATTAGTCTCATTATAATATGATATAGTGTTAAGTGTATAAAAACATGTTTAATAAATGGTTTAAGGTATCAAAATAAACAATACAATGATACATAAAGTGTACATGTGCATGTAAAGTAACGTGAATCACAATAAATAATACAACCCTCATTAAAAACAACTGATTAAGACATAATCATTTATACCACAGTAGTGTTGAAATATATCGTCATACGACCACTCACCAATCAAAACTTCAGGAGTATCATTGGTATATAGAACCATAGAAATACATCGTACTGTTCAGCTGTGTAGCTCGTGGCAATCAGGATGTAGTGCATAAGTGTAATATCCAGAGACGGAAGTATATCGTTGCTAAGCAGCGGGACGCACAAGGAGCGCAATGATGATGTATTGTGTTCCAATGCGTTCCACTGGTGTGGTCATGTGAGCGGCAGTATCTTAAGTTGCCACGCAACCAATACACAGATCATTGATAGCAGAGACCGGTGGCTATATCGTATATAACCGCCATTAAATGGCTAAGCTAAATCCAGTCAAAAAGGTCCAAGATACAAAAAAAGCATATAAATAATATGCAATTAAGTGCTCCTGCTGGTAAGTAACGGAGATATCGTAAGGCAATAAAGAGAGGCGTTTAAACCATTTTTCATCTTTATGGTAACAGTTTGTTGTTGTTGATCCACACGTGGGTACAAAGATCTCTGTCCACAATTACGTGTTCAGAACGACCTTACTCCCAGGGTTTTCAGAACCCACTGGCAACATTTTCACGTGCACAGGATATCCCGATAACCACTCATGTGTAACGGACCAATGGTACCACATTAGCGACATTATATCGTCATAATATTAAAAGAAATATAATTAATACAATACTATCTCGACATCACCTAAATCCAGAAAGGAGACTAGAAATAACTCATTTAAGATAATATATATATATATATATATATATATATATATATATATATATATTATTTTTTTTTATTATTAATATATCTTAGGACCAAAGAAGACGTGATATAGCCATGAAGAAAATCTGTTTCACATTATTTTTATTGTTGGAAATAGAAATCAGAGATCCTGAAGTTCTGTTGGGAGTGGTATTCTGATCTAAAGAAATACAAAAAAATGTGAGAACCATAGTATTCATCAAACATTTTTTTTACAAAAAATTAGGAAAAATTTAAAAATGAACATACATGTGTCATTAATAATTACAGAGAAGAGAACATCAGAGAACCCAAAGGATAGAGCGGAGACATGAATGTATCACATTGCAATCCTATCTATACCAAATTCTATATTTAGGCCAGATGGTCTCAGTGTATTCAATAAGAATATCCATCTCAATTCTTTTTTGTGTAAAACCATATGCCGGTCACCACCATATTGTAATGGTGGTATGTGATCCAAGATCATGAATGTTAAATCCCTTTCATTATGGCCATATTCTGAGAAATGTTTAGCAACAGGCAAATCAAGTTTCTTTTTACGAATCGAGAAGCGGTGATTATTTAAACGGGTTTTGAAGGCACAGGTAGTCTCCCCCACATATAAAAGGCCACAGGGACACCATAGGACATAGATGACCCAATCCGAGTCACACGTAAAATTGCGTCTGATCTTAAACTGTTGTCCAGTTAATGGATGTATGAAAGTGTTGCCCCTGCACATCAAGGAGCAATTAACGCACCTATGGCACGGAACATTACCAGGTTTTAGAGGTCTAAGAATGGATTGTGACCCTTTTTTTTGTTGTCCTGACACCCTAGTTTTTACCAATCTGTCACGAATATTTTGTGAACGTCTATAGGACATTAAAGGATTGTTATTCAATTCATCAATATGACCAAAACTATTTCTAATAATTGGCCAATGTTTGTTCATAATCCTAGACAAATCTCCACTTACATCATTATAAGTCGAGATAAAAGTGATTCGTTTTTGTTTTCTATGTGTCGAAGACTTAGCAGACTGAAACAAACTATCTCTTGCAGTATTCTGAATCTTATTCTTGTGTATCAACAATAGTGATTTAGGGTAACCCCTCTGTAAAAAATTCCTAGTCATGATATCTAAGGATATGTCCAAATCTTCTTGTTTGTCAGTGTTCCACTTAGCCCTGATCATTTGCCTATACGGTAAAGATTTGACCATACTCTTTGGATGACAGCTGTCAAACCTTAATAAAGTATTACGATCAGTATCCTTAGTATACATTTTGGATTTTAGTGTGTTATTTTCAATCAATACTGTAACATCCAAAAATTGAATATTATCCATTGAATATGTCATGGTAAATTGGATGTCCGCATCCAATGAATTGAGAAATTGGTGAAAGTCAGTCAATGCAGTAATGGAATTAGTCCAAATGAGGAAAATGTCATCTATGTATCGCCACCACCTCAATACATGTGAGAAGTGGTGGGATACATATATCGACATCTCCTCAATGGAGTCCATAAAGATATTGGCATAGGTTGGAGCCATGTTGGACCCCATGGCTGTTCCTTTTAATTGAATATAGTAGCTGTCATTAAATAAAAAATAATTGGAAGTCAAGATAAGTTCCACCAGAGACATAATGAACTCGCATGAAGTAGTATCGTAGTTTGAAGTAATTAGTTTACATCTTATAGCATCAAGCCCTTTATTATGACTAATTGATGTATAGAGGGAGGTAACATCAAAGGAGACCAAAATAGATCCCTCTGGTAAGGCAATTGTTCTAATTTTTTGTAAAAAATCGGTAGTGTCTCTGATATAGGATTTGGCATTGATGGCAAAATTTCTCAAAACCTTGTCAACAAAGATGGAAATATTACTCATCAGTGGACCCCTACCCGAGACAATGGGGCGACCCGGAGGGTTAGTAAAATTTTTATGTATCTTTGGCAATAAATACAAGCAAGGGGTGACTGGAAACTCTATAATGAGAAATTTATGTAGCATCTGATCAATTATACCTTCATCCAATGCTGCATTAATGAGTGAAGTAATCTTGTTAGTGATATCCTGTCTAGGATCACAGTTTAGCATTCTATAAACACTTTTATCTGATAGTTGTCTACTACATTCTCTCATATACAAGTCTGTATCCATAACCACGATTGCTCCGCCTTTGTCAGCAGGTTTTATTGTGAGATCATGGTTATGGATCAACTCTTCCAATGCTACAATGTCAGAAGTGGTCAAATTAGGCTGTTTGAACACATGCTCCCCTGTTTTGTACACACATAATACACGCCCAGTTGTACTTTTACTGTAAACACGCCCAGTTGTACTTTTGCAAGCCTCATTTGCATAAATACAAAAAAGGACATAACTTGGCCAAAAATGCTCGTTTTTAAAAAATAAAAACGTTACTGTAATCTACATTGCAGCGCACTCACATGACCACACCAGTGGAACGCATTGGAACGCAATACATCATCATTGCGCTCCTTGTGCGTCCTGCTGCTTAGCAACGATATACTTCCGTCTCTGGATATTATACTTATGCACTACATCCTGATTGCCACGAGCTACACAGCTGAACAGTACGATGTATTTCTATGGTTCTATATACCAATGATACTCCTGAAGTTTTGATTGGTGAGTGGTCGTATGACGATATATTTCAACACTACTGTGGTATAAATGATTATGTCTTAATCAGTTGTTTTTAATGAGGGTTGTATTATTTATTGTGATTCACGTAACTTTACATGCACATGTACACTTTATGTATCATTGTATTGTTTATTTTGATACCTTAAACCATTTATTAAACATGTTTTTATACACTTAACACTATATCATATTATAATGAGACTAATTATATTAAGTGGTCTCTACCCTATATATGTTTGGAGTATTAGATGTGTCACTAGGCTTGAGAAAGATTGAAACGTTGCTGTTATATTTGGATTGAATAAACCACCATTTTTTTCAACTTGGAGTGCTGCGAAGTTTCTTTTGCTATATATATATATATATATATATATATATATATATATATATATATATATATATATATATATACATATATATATATATATATATATATATATATATATATATATATACATCAGTACATAGTGAGGTGTAGGGCTCATGCACATGGCTGTACTACAGCTCCAAGTGGTATGGAGTACGGAGCTGTAGGGACTCCATGCACCGCTTACAGCAGCGGTCTCAAGCACTCGGGCCGCGGGCCGCATGCGGCCCCTGGGGCTGTCATCTGCGGCCCGCGGGACACAGAGCCGCTAGTTGAGGCTCTGCTCCGAGACTCTGGAATTCCCTGACATCGCTGTCCACATATGAACAGCGATGTCTGGGGCTTCCCCAGAGCCGGAGTCCCGTGCAGAGCGCTAGTACAGGCTCTGCTTCGGGACTCTGTGGAATTCCCTGACATCGCTGTCCATATATGGACAGTGTGTCAGGATCTTCCCCAGAGCGGAGACCCGGGCAGAGCACTATTATTGGCTCTGCTCCGGGACTCTGTGGAATTCCCTGACATCGGTGTCCATGTTTGGACACACGATGTCTAGTGCTTCCCCAGAGCCAGAGTCCCGTGCAGAGCACTAGTATCGGCTCTGCTCCAGGACTCCGTGGAATTCCCTGACATCGCTGTCCATATACGGACAGTGTGTCAGGGTCTTCCCCAGAGTGGAGTCCCGGGCAGAGCGCTAGTATCAGCTCTGCTCCGGGACTCTGTGGAATTCCCTGACATCGGTGTCCATGTTTGGACACACGATGTCTGGGGCTTCCCCAGAGCCGGAGTCCCGGGCAGAGCGCTAGTATAGGCTCTGCTCTGGGACTCTGGGGAAGCCTCTGACATCGCTGTCCATGCATCGACAATGATGTCAGGGGCTTCCCCAGAGCAAGAGTCGCAGTGAAGTCAGTAGCACAGCTGGAGTCCCAGGAAGAGCCTACTAGCGCTCTGCCTGGGACTCCAGCTCTGGGGTTGCCCCTGACATCTCTGTCCATATATGGACAGTGATGTTTGGAGCAGAGCTGGAATCCCAGGCAGAGTGCTAGAAGCGGCTCTGCTCCAGGACTCCAGCTCTGGGCAAGCTCCTGACATCACTGTGGCAGCATCTGCGGAGGGCACTGTGGCAGCATCTGCGAAAGGCACTGTGGCAGCATCTGCGGAGGGCACTGTGGCAGCATCTACGGAGGGCACTGTGGCAGCATCTACGGAGGGCACTGTGGCAGCATCTACGGAGGGCACTGTGGCAGCATCTACAGAGGGCACTGGCAGCATCTACAGAGGGAACTGTGGCAGCATCTACAGAGGACACTGTGGCAGCATCTACAGAGGGCACTGTGGCAGCATCTACAGAGGGCACTGTGGCAGTATGTACAGAGGACACAGTGGCCTTATCTAGGGGTGTGTTGCATTATCTACAGAGGGCACTGTTGCAGCATCTACAGAGGACTCTGTGGCAGCATCTACAGAGGGCACTGTGGCAGCCTTTACAGAGGGCACTGCGGCAGCCTCTACAGAGGGCACTGCGGCAGCATCTGCAGAGAGCACTGCGGCAGCATCCGCAGAGGGCACTGCGGCAGTATCCGCAGAGGGCACTGCGGCAGCATTCGCCGAGGGCACTGCGGCAGCATCCACCGAGGGCACTGTGGCACTATCTAAAAAGGCGCTGCCCAATCTTGACATGTGTGTCTGCCAAACGCTGCTAACTGAGCCGCCGGACTGCATTTAGCGTCACTTAAACTGGAAAACTGGATTGTTGAAATAAACATGTGGAGAAATATCTAAAATTTTAAACCTAGCGCTATTATTATAGTAATGTAGTATTATTATAGTAGTTCAAATAACTAATTGATTAACAATAATTTTGCATTGTATCAAATTTGAAAGTAATGCGGCCCGTCAACTTCCCATTTTTTCTATATGTGGCCCACTTACCCGGTCGAGTTTGAGACCCCTGGCTTACAGGGTTCATGCACATGGCTTTGCTGTGTGCATGAGGCCTGAGGGTATGTTCACACGCAGTGTTTTCAGGCGTATTTTGGGGCGTTTACGCCTCGAAAAACGCCTGAAAAAATGGAAGCTGAACGCCTACAAACATCTGCCCATTGAAATCAATGGGAAAAACAGCATTTAGTTCATAAGGGGCGTCTTTTTACGCCTCTGTTAAAAAAAACGGAGCGTAAAAAGACGCTCCGTAAAAAAAAGTAGCATGTCACGTCTTGAGGCGTTTTTTGGAGCTGATTTTCCATTGAACACTATGAAAAACGCCTCAAAAAAGGCCTGAAAAGAAGCCTCAGGCCCTGTTCACACAGAGTTTTTTGACGAGTTTTTTGATGCGGAAACCGCGCCAAAAAACTCCTCAAAAACCGCCCGAAAATGCCTCCCATTGATTTCAATGGGAGTTGGACGTGTTTTTTTAGCGCGAGTAAAAAAAAACGCGTCGCGGTAAAAAGAAGCGTCATGACCCATCTTGAGGCGGTTTCCGCCTCCAAAACCCCATTTCAATCAGTCAGAAAGAGAAAAAAAATACCTCGACGAGTGTTTTGACGAGTTTTTGTCAAACCACTATGCAAAAACCTACTGGAGCAGTTTTTGCAGGAGGAATTTTACTCCTGCAAAAAACTCTGTGTGAACACAGCCTAACAAGAAGCTCCAAATTTCATTTTCAGCTTCAAAAACACCTGTAAATCAAAGGCTATGTTCACACGGAGTATTTTGGGGGAGGAATATCTGCCTCAAAATTCCGTTTGGAACTTTGAGGCATATATTCCTCTCCCTGCACGCCGATTTTCACGGCGATTATCGCGCCGTTTTTCGCCCGCGGCCATTGAGCGCCGCGGGCATAAAACAGCGAGAAATAAACTTTCTCATGCCTCCCATTGAAGTCAATGGGAGGTCAGAGGCGGAAGCGCCCGAAGATAGGGCATGTCGCTTCTTTTTCCCGCGAGGCAGTTTTACTGCTCGCGGGAAAAAGACGCCGACGCCTCCCATTGAAATCAATGGGAGGCGTTCTCGGGCCGTTTTTGCCGAGTTTTGCGACGCGGTTTCCGCGTCAAAAAACGCTGCAAAATACCCTGTGTGAACATAGCCAAAAGCTGTTTTCTCTGAAATCAGCTCCGTGTTTTCAGACGTTTTTTGTTAAGCGTGTGCACATACCCTTAGGCCTGATTTACACGAGCGTGTGCGTTTTTGGCGCGTAAAAAACCCTGCGTTTTGCGTGCGCAAAAGGCACTTGACAGCTCCGTGTGTCATCCGTGTATGATGCGCGGCTGCGTGATTTTCGCGCAGCCGCCATCATAGAGATGAGGCTAGTCGACGCCCGTCACTGTCCAAGGTGCTGAAAGAGCTAACTGATCGACAGTAACTCTTTCAGCACCCTCGACAGTGAGTTCCGAACACAATATACACCAACCTGTGAATAAAAAACAAGACGTTCATACTTACCATGAACTTCCTGCTTCCTCCAGTCCGGTCTCCCGGCCGTTGCCTTGGTGACGCGTCCCTCTCTTGTCATTAGGCCCCACCTCCCAGGATGACGCGGCAGTCCATGAGACCTGTGATTGGCTGCAGCCTGTGATTGGCCTGTGATTGGCTGCAGCTGTCACTTGGACTGAATTGTCATCCCGGGAGGTCGGACTGGAGGAAGAAGCCGGGAGTTCTCGGTAAGTCCGAACTTCTGTTTTTTTTTACACGTACATGTATATTGTGATCGGAAGTCACTGTCCATGGTGCTGAACCAGTTTAAAGAGGCTCTGTCACCAGATTTTGCAACCCCTATCTGCTATTGCAGCAGATAGGCGCTGCAATGTAGATTACAGTAACGTTTTTATTTTTAAAAAAACGAGCATTTTTGGCCAAGTTATGACCATTTTTGTAGTTATGCAAATGAGGCTTGCAAAAGTCCAAGTGGGTGTGTTTAAAAGTAAAAGTCCAAGTGGGCGTGTATTATGTGCGTACATCGGGGCGTTTTTAATACTTTTACTAGCTGGGCGCTCTGACAAGAAGTATCATCCACTTCTCTTCAGAACACCCAGCTTCTGCCAGATCATGCTGTGACGTCACTCACAGGTCCTGCATCGTGTCAGACGAGCGAGGACACATCGGCACCAGAGGCTACAGATGATTCTGCAGCAGCATCGGCGTTAGCAGGTAAGTCGATGTAGCTACTTACCTGCAAACGCTGATGCTGCTGCAGAATCAACTGTAGCCTCTGGTGCCGATGTGTCCGACACGATGCAGGACCTGTGAGTGACGTCACAAATCTGCACTGCCAGCGTGATCTGGCAGAAGCTGGGCGTTCTGAAGAGAAGTGGATGATACTTCTCATCAGAACGCCCAGCTAGTAAAAGTATTAAAAACGCCCCGATGTACGCACATAATACACGCCCACTTGGACTTTTACTTTTAAACACACCCACTTGGACTTTTGCAAGCCTCATTTGCATAACTACAAAAATGGTCATAACTTGGCCAAAAATGCTCGTTTTTAAAAAATAAAAACGTTACTGTAATCTACATTGCAGCGCCGATCGGCTGCAATAGCAGATAGGGGTTGCAAAATCTGGTGACAGAGCCTCTTTAACTCTTTCAGCACCGTGGGCAGTGACTGTCTCCTGACGTCGCGTACCCGAACATTTTTTGCCGGGTTCGGTCAAAACGAGTTCGGCCGAACCCGGTGAAATTCGGTGCGCTCATCTCTAATTTGACACTCCGTTTGGATGTTTGTAAACAGAAAAGCACGTGGTGCTTTTCTGTTTACATTCATCCTTTTGACAGCTCTTGCGCGAATCACGCAGTTCGCACGGAAGTGCTTCCGTGCGGCATGCGTGGTTTTCACGCACCCATTGACTTCAATGGGTGCGTGATGCGCGAAAAACGCACGATTATAGAACATGTCGTGAGTTTTACACAACGCACTCGCGCTGCGCAAAATTCACGCATCGTCTGCACTGCCCCATAGAGTAATATAGGTGCGTACGACACGCGTGAAAAGCACGCGCGTCGCACGCGCGTATATTACGCTCGTGTAAATGAGGCCTAAGGCTGGGTTCACACGACCACATTAACGTCCGTAATGGACGGACGTATTTCGGCCGGAAGTCCCGGACCGAACTCAGTGCAGGGAGCCGGGCTCCTAGCATCATAGTTATGTACGACGCTAGGAGTCCCTGCCTCTCCGTGGAACTACTGTCCCGTACTGAAAACATGATTACAGTACGGGACAGTTGTCCTGCAGAGAGGCAGGGACTCCTAGCGTCGTCCCCGTTTGGCATATTTTCGCGCCGTTTTTCGCCCGCGGCCATTGAGCGCCGCGGGCATAAAACACCGCGAAATACGCTTTCTCTGCCTCCCATTGAAGTCAATGGGAGGTCAGAGGCGTAAACGCCCGAAGATCGGGCATGTCGCTTCTTTTTCCCGCGAGGCAGTTTTACTGCTCGCGGGAAAAAAACGCCGACGCCTCCCATTGAAATCAATGGGAGGCGTTTTCGGGCCGTTTTTGCCGAGTTTTGCGACGCGGTTTCCGCGTCAAAAAACTCGGCAAAATACTGCGTGTGAACATAGCCTTAATTCCACAGTGTTAGCTGCAAGCAAGCAAGCAGGCCTGGCTATGTTCAATGGTTTAACTCTAAGGCTGGGTTCACACTGTCCGTTTTTGTTGCGTTTCCACATGTGCCTTTTTTTTTGTTTTGTTTTTACTCTCTCAATGGGACAAAAAAAAAACACGCTTAAAAATGCAACAAAAACACACCGTGTGAGTCCAGCCTAAAGGCAGATACAGACGGACGTTGCGTTTTTGCGCGCGCAAACAACGCAGCGTTTTGCGCGCGCAATAACCATTTGACAGCTGCGTGTGTCATCCGTGTATGATGCGCGGCTGCGTGATTTTCGCGCAGCCGCCATCATAGAGATGAGGCTAGTCGAAGCCCGTCACTGTCCAAGGTGCTGAAAGAGCTAACTGATCGGCAGTAACTCTTTCAGCACCCTCGACAGTGAATGCCGAACACAATATACAGCAACCTGTTAAAAAAAAAGAAAAAGTTCGTACTTACCGAGAACTTCCCACCCGTTCCCTTGGTGACGCGTCCTTGGTGACGCGTCCTTGGTGACGCGCCTCTCTTGACATCGGGCCCCACCTCCCTGGATGACGCGGCAGTCCATGTGACCGCTGCAGCCTGTGCTTGGCCTGTGATTGGCTGGAGCTGTCACTTGGACTCAATTGTCATCCCGGGAGGTCAGACTGGAGGAAGAAGCCGGGAGTTATCGGTAAGTCAGAACTTCGTTTTTTTTTACAGGTTCATGTTTATTGGGATCGGTAGTCACTGTCCATGGTGCTGAAACAGTTTAACTCTTTCAGCACCCTGGACAGTGACTGTCTCCGGACGTCTCATACCGGAAATTTTCTTGCCGGGTTCGGCTTAAACGAGTTCGGCCGAACCCGGTGAAGTTCGGTTCGATTGTCCGGGTTCGCTCATCTCAAAGACACTCCATTTGGATGTTTGGAAACAGAAAAGCACGTGGTGCTTTTCTGGTTACATTCATCCTTTTGACAGCTGGTGCGCTGTTTCAGTCGGTTCGCACGGAAGTGCTTCCGTGCGACCTGCGTGGTTTTCACGCACCCATTGACTTCAATGGGTGCGTGATGCGTGAAATACGCAGAGTTATTGAACCTGTCGCGCTTTTTGCGCAGCTGACAAACGCTGCGCAAAAAGCACGGACTGTCTGTACTGCCCCATAGACTTGTATTGGTCTGTGCGTGGCGCGTGAAAACCACGCGGCCCGCACGGACCGAATACACGCTCGTGTGAATCCCCCCCTAACAATCAATAAAATTTGGCCAGCTGGTTAATTAGCTAAGGAGTAGCTACTTTTTCACCTGGGTGATATAGAAGTTTGATAACTTTACTCCTTGAATTAATGCAGTAATAGGGTGAATTTCCATGAGTCAATTTTGTCATATTTTTTGTGCCATGATTTTTGTAAAAAATTTGACTTGCCATGAAAATCAGAGAGAAAAACGTGTTGGTTCTTACAAAAATGTCATTGTTTTGTGGCAATTACAAAAATTGCAACAAATATACCCATACAGCTGTCTTTTATTAGACTATAAAGTAGAATAAAAGGCATTAAAGCTCAAGTAAAAGTGTAAAATACTCACCAAGAATTAAATCCGATTGCGTTTTCCCTGAAATTCCTGCGTAATCTGCATTCTGTGGGTTTTAGACTTTCTCACATGATATATACTGTATGCTTTCAGGCTCGTGAAATGAAAAGGCACTTTAGAGGCTCAAACCCCTATGGCACTGCCAAAGGGGTCTCTGAGCAGTACCTAGAGGGTAAACCTCTATAGAGTACTTTTATTCTTGACATCAGGGGTGGTCTGAGATCACAGACTTCACCAATGTGATTTTTTCTCAGTATCTATGACATCAGAAGATCATCTGCCTGCTTTGCCTGCCCCGCGTGCCTGTTTTGCCTGCCCCTCGTGCCTGTTTTGCCTGCCCCTTGTGCCTGTCCTGATCATGTCAGCAATATTCAACCGTTACAATAACCTTAAAATTGAGGTTCACATAGACACTATATAATGTCAATCTGACTATTGGGAGGGTAAACTTAAAATCTTATTAAACCAATAACATATACAGTACATACATGGAAACTCCCGTACTTATCCCTCCCTTTAATTTCCTGTGCTTGGTCACATTGACCGGCTTCTTGTATGAATCAGTCCATCAAGTACCTTGATAGATGCAGATTGTAAATCAACTAATGGTGTTCACTTTGCTTTACTGTTGCCCAGTCCAACATAAATCAATATTTGGGCCTCACTTTTATGGGATTCGAGACAATCCACTGGCCAAGGATCACTTTGTGGCGTACTGCTGCAATTGACTATAAAAGCAATTTTTCTCTTTAATGGAATTGTGTAAGAAAAAGGGTTCTGCTTTTTTTTAAAGAAACAGCGCTACTATTGTCCATGGAAGATGTATGGTATTAGAGCTCGGACTGAGCTTGCAGGAGGTTGAGCTGACATACCAGACACAGTCCATAGACAAGAGTGACGCTGTTTTTTTTTACCTCCGACAACCCCTGTAATGCACTGTTCACATCGACGTCAGAGGCTTTTTGGGGGCCTCCGTTGCAAATTCCTTAGTTTTAGCTGGAAAAAAAATAGCGCAGCATGCAAGGCTATTTTGTCAGGCAAAATAATGGAAAGTCAATAGTTGCTAACCAATGTTATTTATTGCCATTATATATAAAATCTATATATACACTATCTGGCCAAAAAGAAATGCAACACCTACACATTATACCTACAGAATCTTTAATGACATCCCATTCTAAATCCATAGGCATTAGACTCAGTCATTATTCAGATTAAAATTGTAGTTTTTTCCTCCCGGCCTTCCAAAGGCCATAATTTTTTGACTTGTTGACATAGCTGTATGAGGGCTTATTTTTTGCGGGACAAGTTGTAGTTTTTCACGGCATTATTTAGTGTGCCATATAATGTGCTGGGAGACTGAAAGAAAATTCTTTGTGGGGTGAAATGGGCAAAAAATAGCGGTTCCACCTTTGTTTTTTGGGTTTCGTATTTACGATGCACATCATGCGGTTAAAACAACGTTAACTTTTTTTTTTACGGGTCGATACAATTACGGTGTCACAAAATTGATATGGTTTTTATCATGTTTTACCACTTTTATAAAGAAAAATCTATTTTTTAAAAAAAAAATTGTTTTGTGTCGCCACATTCTGAGAGCTGTAACTTTTTTTTTGTTTTTATTTCGATTGAGCAGTGTGACGGCTTAATGGGTCTTTCCACCTTCTGACAACTGATAACCGATCGACCGGATAGGTCATCAGTACATGATCTGTGGGGGTCCGACACCCGGACCCCGCATAGTTCAGCTGGTCCGGTGCCTCCGTGCATCGGTCGTACATGCCAAAAGCAGTTGGCTCTGGCCACGGAATAGCGGCCGAACAGCGGTACTGCAGCTCTGCTCCTATTCAAGTGAAAAGGAGCAGACCTGCAGTTCTGCAGCACAGCCGCTATGCTATGCACAGAGCCAACTGCTTCCAGCTCCGTACATAGCATTATGTGCCATAACAACCGATCCTCGCAGGACACTGGAGCGGCTTAACGGTGCAGGCTCCAGGAGTCTGATGATATACTGATGACCTATCCGGTGGATAAGTCATCAGTTTTCAGAAGATGGAAAACCACTTTAATTTTTGCAGGGCGAGCTGTGGTTTTTATTGGTACTATTTTTGGGTAAATTCAACTTTTTGATCACATTTTATTAAAAAATTTTAGGGAGCTAAGGTGGCCCAAAAACAGCAATTTGTTTTAAAAAAAATAAATAATAATTATACGGCGTTCACCGTGTGGGTTAATAACATTATAATGTAAGGGTATGTTCACACGGCGGGGGTCCGTAACGGCTGAAATTACGGGGATGTTTCAGCCTGAAAACATCCCCGTAATTTCAGCCGTACCGGCATGTGCAGGCGCTTGAACGCCGCGTCAATTACGGCCGTAAGCGCTGCTATTCATTGGAGTCAATGAATAGCGGCTCCAATTACGGCCAAAGAAGTAACAGGTCACTTCTTCTACGCGGGCGTCTATTTACGCGCCGTCATTTGACAGCGGCGCGTAAATATACGCCTCGTGTGAACAGACAAACGTCTGCCCATTGCTTTCAATGGGCAGATGTTTGTCAGCGCTATTGAGGCGCTATTTTCAGACGTAATTCGGGGCAAAAACGCCCGAATTACGTCCGTAAATAGGCCGTGTGAACATACCCTTATAGTTTTGACTTTTACAAATGCTAAACAAACCATAACAAACCAGTTATGTTAAACGGGTGGAATCAAACTGATCTTCGATTTCGCTCGTTGCATTGGGTGTCCGCTGTAAGATATAGCCAACATCCGCTCAGTATGGAGCTTGCTTTTGAACTTGCCTTTGAGCTTGCTCCATACTTCCCCTTGGCGGCTATCACATACAGTTACTTGTCGCCAAAGGGGTTTATGTGGCATTGGTCACCCCTTTGCAGCTAAAACAACTTCCACTCTTCTGGGTATGCTTTCTACAAGATTTTGGAGTGTATAAGTGGGAATTTTTGCCCATTCCTTTAGAAGAGCATTTGTGATGTCAGACACTTATGTTGGAGGAGTGGGCCTAGCTCACAATTTCTATTCTAGTTCATCCTAAAAACCATGTCTTTATGGACCTTGCTTTGTGCACAGTTTTTGTGCGGATGTTAATGCCAGAGAAGGTTTAGAGCTCTGCAGTTATTGGTGACTTTTATGCACTATGTGTGTAACTTTACATTGTCTGACACTTTATGGCTGAGTTCCTGCTGTTCTATTACACTTCCACTTTGCAATAATACCACTCACAGTTGATCGTGGAATAACTATGAGGGAAAGAAATTCACGACTTGACTTGTTGCAACGGTGCCCTCCTACGGGACCACGCTGTAATTCAGTGAGTTCAATGATTAAGATATATATATATATATATATATATATATATATATATATATATATAGTAAGCCTGTGGCTTGGAAAGTACTGGAGGAGCTGTATATCTCTCATCTGGCTTGTTTAGAGGGGTGAGATGAGGAATCCAGGAAAGTTGGGATTTTCAGCAAAACTTGGCTTGTTGAGGCTTTTTCAGAAGTTGTCTAGGCCTGGATTTCTTTGGAATGTCAGGTAGGATTGGTAGGGGGACATGCCACTTCCTCCCCGCTCCAGTACAGGGTTTTCCCCTGGGCTTCTTAGGGCCGCAGTGAATACAGTCCAATATCAGAGCCTGGAAATCCACACAAGGATAGTGTGAAATGCCTGATCCAAGGAACACTGTACTTACGGTTTATCATTGGTGAGAAAAACTGCTGTTTAGGTGTTTGTTTTCTTTACATGCTGCATGTCTTGTATGTTGGATAAGCACTTGCTTATTTTTGCACTGCAATAAAGCCAAGAGGGGACTTTTAAAATTGACCAGTATTGAAATTTTAATTGCCAGCCACAACCCCAATATACACTGATCCCAACAACTGGTGTTGGTATGTGGGCAAATGTTGCTAGGGGCAATGGTATGACAGCTGGTTTGCTTTGAGGACCAAAAAATTGCATTTGTCCTACAAAGCCAGTCAAGCGCCATGGAGGAGCTTATTAAAGGTGTTTTCCCCACAAACACATGTATACTCTATTCGCAGTATGAGGAGAAAGTCCCGGAAGTCTGATAGAAATGAATGGAGCGCTGGCCAAGCATGCGCATCAGCGCTCTAGCCTTATGGAGCACTTCAGGGGACTTTCAGTCCCTCTTTCTCCTCATCGCTGGGGGTCCCATCAGTCATACCCCCAGAAATCACAAGTATCCCCTATCCTCTGGATAGGGGATACATATGTTTTGTGGGAAAACCCCTTTAAGCAACTGGTACAGGCCAACGTACACCAGCAACAAGCGTTGGAACAGCAGCGCCCGGCTCAGGCAGAGACTTTTGCTCGGCAACAGGAAACCAACTAGTCGCTGATGGAGCAAATTGCTGCACTAGGAGAGACTCAAATGATCCATCCAGAAAGAGTGGAGGAAAGAGCTCCTGAGACTTTAAATTTGAAGACGGCTGTGCAACGTGCCATGCAAAAGAGGACACCAGATGATGAAATAGACGCCTACCTCACAGTGTTTGAAATAGTTGCTGAATGTTGGAGGCTCCCGGCTGCTGAATGGGCAGACTTTCTTGCACCTTACATGAACGCTGAACTCCAGTAAAGCCAAGCGTGGACTTTAAACTTGAACGGTATCGACACTCTCATTGCCTACCGCAACTCCTATACGCACAGATCCCGACAATTAATAAATATATATGTGTGTGTATATATATATATGTATAGTATGTTAAAAGATAAAGGTAGAATACCCCATTACGTCTTATGTCTACAGTACAATATTATTCACAAGAACAGTCTCTTCAGGACATACCTATCAATGCGTGTTCTTGGTGTTGAAATATTAAACAGGAACCTGGCGTACAGCTGCTTATGCCATTCTGGGCAGAGGGCAAGGAAAGTGAGTGATTTATAGCCACACCCACAAGCATCGCAAAATCCATAATTCTCCTGTTCGGCTCTATAAAGATTACACAGACCATTACTATATTAATGCCTGCAACATGCTATGAAAAGACACAAGTTGGTTTAAGGAGATTAATTCTGAATGGGAAAATCCAGCCCTGCTCACAACTCGTGTGCCAGGCAGTGGGGCAGGGGATGGTGTGGAACAGTGGGGGCTGGGAAAATCTGATATTAAAGGTAGAGCACCCATGAAGGAAAAAAAAAAAGAGCGCTATATGGCAAGTATAATGATGAGCATTCATTTTATAAATCAATACATATCAAAAATGGACATTGAATACATTTAAAGTAGTTGTCTGGGATTAGTGACAGTGCCACTCTTGTCCATGGGCTGTGTCCGGTACTGCAGCTCAGCCCAATTCTAGTGTAGTAATGAATGGACATCCTGCAGTTTATTGAACGTGTCTTTCTTGTTATTGAATTGAACTTCTGTTGAGTGTTGCTGACGGCTTTATCCTAATTGACCATGTGCGTTTCTTAAATGGAAGTCTTGTAGATACATGTCTGTAGGTAAATCAATCGATAAATCAATATGTTTAGTGCTAGCAAGGACTTTGAAGCCTTTACAGAATCTTACATTGTATTGTTAGGAACATTGAAATATGAAGGGTGTGTTAGAATAGGACAATGGGGTGAGGATGAACTTCCATACTTCATATCTAGAGAATGGACACATGTAAACATAACAAAATTATATATTATAGATGTCCTGCAGATATACATACTTTTATATCTCTGTCTTCGATCAATGTTGGCGATCTGGCTTTGAGTGAGACTCAATGCTCATGTCTGGCTAGGTCAAGACCAAGCCCTTTTGGGGCAAAAACTACCATAGCCATCATTGGACTTGCATTCCTTGGACACATCAGAAGAAACTTTTCCAAAAGTCTACAATCAATCTATATAGAATATTTGTATGTTCATATGTAATATCCTAAATCATGCTGTCAGGGGTGTAGCTATAGGGCTTTGTTCCCCAATCATTGGCATGGCATGGGTGCCACATGTGGGACCCTGAAACTTGACACTAGGGTCACAACTCTATCACTGGCAGTTAATATTATGGTAAGAACCTTCTTCTGATTTGGTCATATCTTCAATAGACTTGTTCTTTTTTTCATTTGGACTCAACTCCACCTTGTGGCTCACCATCTAGAGAAGGTTGGAGACCTCTTCCATAGGTAGTGCAGAGGTAACAGTTGCACATGGTGCCTGAGGAAGCCCAAAGGCCCCTCTGCAACATAGGAAGACACCAGTATTATAAATGACACATGGTTGGTGGGACGGCCTGTCACAAATAGTTGTCTCTGCATGCTGTTAAATTCTAGTAAGTTCGTTGTTGTTACGTCCACAGCTGCGGACCGTCGTGCTTACCTGCCCCCCGACGGCCATGGCCATGGACATGTGAGAGACGCATCGCTGCACTAGTTCCCGTAGGGTGCGCGCGCGCTTGTGCCCGGCCTTAAAGGGCCAGTAAACACACATGAGGAACATATGTAATTAGCCCATGATCACCCTGGACTATAAAAAGGACTCTGCCCTTTCATTCATTGCCTGAGCGTTGTTGTGTTTACCCGTGTTAGTCGTTCGTTCGGTCGTTCGGTCGTTCGTTCGTTCGTTCGTTCGTTCGTTCGTTCGTTCGTTCGTTAGTGTTCCCGTACCTGCTACTTGTATCCCGTGCTACCGTTGTTCCTGTGCCTTTGAGTCGTGTCAAGCCACCGGTCACGCCTGCTATGTTACACCACGCCTGGTGTCTGCTGCCAAGGTCCCATCTGAGCCTAGCCATTACTACTGTCTGAACTGCTTGGACTTCATTGATATTGACTTGGTACACTGTTTGGCCAGCTGCTATCCCGCTACGGCGGTATGGCCCAGTGGGTCCACATACCCACAGATCGTGACAGTTGTGAATCAACCCTTAAGAATTGTTCTTAGCAGCAAGTGATTGGCTCAGAATAAGCTTTAAATAAGATTGTCTTCTGCTGGACCTTTAGGCCCTGTTCACACAGTTTTTTTGACACGTTTTTTGCCGCAAAAAACGGCCGAAATTGCCTCCCATTGTTTTCAATTGGAGGTGGAGGCGCTTTTTTCCTGCAAGCAGAAAAAAATACTCACGGGAAAAAGAAGCAACATGCCCTATCTTGAGGCGTTTTCCGCCTCGAAAACCCCATTGAAATCACTGGGAGACGGAAAAGACGCTGACGCATTTTTTGACATGTTTTTTGACTTTTTAAGTTTTTGAAGGTTTTTCCTTTTGCCTGTTGAAGAAATAGGTCAAAAACCGCGTAAAAAAAATATTAAAAAACGCAGCTGATTTTTCCAGGCAGAATTTTCAGCCTGCAAAAAACTCCATGTGAACACGGCCTTAGAGCCCAATATTGTGTCAAAGCTTGGATCTTCAGACAGATCTTCTGGTACTCTGCGGGCCAGTCCATCCCTGACCAGTTTTCTAATACTCTTAAAAGTAGTCCTGGTATCGATACTTCCAGGATCTATCCCCTTGGCTAAAAATACTATCCTAACATACTATGTGATGATATTACAAAAATCCACATTTGATGGTTTACTAGATTAGATGCCATTGTTCATAGGAATGGCCCTAACAATCTTCCCTATTACCCCTTATCTCCACCTTTCAACTATATTCTCTTTCTTTCCTTCTCGGTTACTTTTTTAATTTCCTCTTTTCCTTCTTATAGGGTGATGTTTGTACTTTCTTAGAGGTGATTATCCTCTGATTTCTCCAGGTCTCTGACTTAGGCCTTATTCACACGAACGTGTCCATTTTGTGCGCGCAAAAAATGCAGCGTTTTGCGCGCGCAAAAGCTCAGTGTGGCATCTGTATATGGTGTGTGGCTGCGTGATTTTCGCACAGCCGACATCATTATGACACTCTGGTTTTATGTTTACAAACATAAAAGCAGAAGGTGCTTTTCTGTTTTCATTCATTCTTTTTACTACTGACGCGGAAGTGCTTCCGTGTGCCGAGCGCGATTTGCACGCACCCATTGACTTCAATGGGTGCGTGCTGCGTGAAACACGGGCAAGTATAGGACATGTCGTGAGTTTTAGGGCAGATTCAGACGAACGTTGCGTTTTTGCGCTCGCAAACAACGCAGCGTTTTGCGCGCGCAAAAACCATTTGACAGCTGCGTGTGTCATCCGTGTATGATGCGCGGCTGCGTGATTTTCGCGCAGCCGCCATCATAGAGATGAGGCTAGTCGACGCCCGTCACTGTCCAAGGTGCTGAAAGAGCTAACTGATCGGCAGTAACTCTTTCAGCACCCTCGACAGTGAATGCCGAACACAATATACAGCAACCTGTTAAAAAAAAAGAAAAAGTTCGTACTTACCGAGAACTTCCCGGCCGTTGCCTTGTTGACGCGTCCTTGGTGACGCGTCCTTGGTGACGCGCCTCTCTTGACATCGGGCCCCACCTCCCTGGATGACGCGGCAGTCCATGTGACCGCTGCAGCCTGTGCTTGGCCTGTGATTGGCTGGAGCTGTCACTTGGACTGAATTGTCATCCCGGGAGGTCAGACTGGAGGAAGAAGCCGGGAGTTATCGGTAAGTCAGAACTTCGTTTTTTTTTACAGGTTCATGTTTATTGGGATCGGTAGTCACTGTCCATGGTGCTGAAACAGTTTAACTCCTTCAGCACCCTGGACAGTGACTATCTCCTGACGTTGCGTACCGGAAATTTTTTTGCCGTGTTCGGCCAAAACGAGTTCGGCCGATCCCGGTGAAGTTCGGTTCGATTGTCCGGGTTCCCTCATCTCAAAGACACTCCATTTGGATGTTTGGAAACAGAAAAGCACGTGGTGCTTTTCTGGTTACATTCATCCTTTTGACAGCTGGTGTGCTGTTTCAGTCGGTTCGCACGGAAGTGCTTCCGTGCGACCTGCGTGGTTTTCACGCACCCATTGACTTCAATGGGTGCGTGATGCGCGAAATACGCGGAGATATTGAACCTGTCGCGTTTTGTACGCAGCGAACAAACACTGCGCACAAATCACGCACTGTTTGAACTGCCCCATTGACTTCTATAGGGCTGTGCGTGGCGCGCGAAAAATACGCGGCCTGCACGCACGAAAATCACGCTCGTGTGAATCCCCCCTTATGCAGCGGACATACGCTGCGTGAAAATCACTGACAGTCTGAACGGCCCCATCCACTAACATAGGTCCGTGGGAAGCGCGTGAAAATCACGCGCGTATCACAGACGTATAACACGTTCCTGTGAATAAGGCCTTAGGTTGTTATATTCTGCTGGATGACATTTACACATTTTTTGTTTGGTTCTGTATGGATGGAACTTGGTCTCATTTAATTTTACTTCTGGTGGAAGTGTTGTGGAGATGTTTGTTCTATACATAACGAAGCATATTTAGGGTCAATGCACACGATGCATATTACTTGCGGTTTTGCCACGTGTATTTGCGTGCGGCAAAACCGCAGCATAATACAGTACCAGCATAGTTAATGAGATTCCAAGGAAAAATGTAGTATTACATGATGCCATCTATTTAAATTAATGTTTGACCATGTACACATGGATCTTAAAGCCCAATAAGATTATATCGACTTTAAGGCTGGGTTCACACGACCTATTTTCAGGCGTAAACTAGGCGTATTATGCCTCGTTTTATGCCTGAAAATAGGGCTACAATACGTCGGCAAACATCTGCCCATTCATTTGAATGGGTTTGCCGACGTACTGTGCAGACGACCTGTAATTTACGCGTCGTCGTTTGACAGCTGTCAAACGACGACGCGTAAATTGACTGCCTCGGCAAAGAAGTGCAGGGCACTTCTTTGCAACGTAATTTGAGCCGTTCTTCATTGAACTCAATGAAGAGCAGCTCAAGATTTACGAGCGTCACAGACGCCTCGTATATTACGAGGAGGAGCATTTACGTGTGAAACGAGGCAGCTGTTTTCTCTTGAAAACAGTCTGTCTTTTCACACGTAAATGCCTGCTATCGTGTGCACATACCCTTAAATTTGCTGAGGCTGTAACGCCAGCGAAGGGTCCCGCTCCTGCTGGTGGTCCCCACCGGGTCTCAAACCTACTCTGGCGGCCTGCCTCTATCTCCGGTCACCGGCGTCTTATGTTCTCCTCCCCTCCGGCCGCACTGTCTCTCACTCTACAAGTCCCTGTTGCCCCGAGGACTATTTAAAGGGAACCTGTCACCAGCATTTCACCTATTAAACCGACTATACCTGGTGGTAGTGGGTGAAAAATCATTTCTATATAACCTATAATTGTCTTCTTAGTCGGCTCTGTAGCTTTAGTATTTAGCTTTTTAGTGTTCCCACACCGTATGCTAATGAGCAGAAAAGAGTCAGATCTTCATTTGAAAAGAGTCAAATCTTCGTTTGGAAAGAGTCATATCTTCATTCCTCAAGTCTTTCCAAGTTTACTTCGCCTCCTTACTTTTGATTGACAGCTCCTCGCCTTCCCCCAGCACACAAAATCCTGCGCTTGTGCATTGATGTCCTCTTTTGGTGTGTGCGCACAAAGGGACACCGCATAATTACGATAAAAGGCGCAAAACGTTTGCAGACCGATATTTACAGTCGAGAGAGGCGTTTAGGGGAGGGGATAACGGCAATGAACTTTTTATAGCAGAGGCCAGTGAGGGAGAAGTAAAGTTCAATAGGTGAAATGCTGGTGACAGGTTCCCTTTAAGGCACCTCTACTATCCACCTGGTGCCTGAGCAACATTGGAACAACCTAGTTGTATCTTGTGAAGGTACCTGTGTGCATCTGATTCCAGTCCACTATTGCTATCTGTTGTCAGCCTGTATACAGTTATCCGTTACCAGCCTGTATCCAGTCTGCTATTGTTATCTCCTGTCTGCCGGTGTCCATCTTCCCGCTACCTGCCTGTGTCCAACTACCTGCCTGAGTCCAGCTATCTTCTATCCACCTGTGACCAGTGACCCGCTATCAGTTTCCATCCTTCAAGGTACCATCTGCCAATGCCTGTTTCTAGTCTTTTTGGCCAGCAGCTACACCGCTGGGACTACCTGAAAAAGTAGCGATCTTGTAGCCGCCCTCCATCAAAGACCAGATCCCTGTATAGGGATTAAAGGGTGAGTACCGGGAGGCAACCTGCTGGTCATAATAGTTGCCCTGTTTTTTGTTCAAACCTTTGTCACTGTATGCTAATAACAATACATTAGTGGATAGTGTATAATGCTGTACCCCAATATTTTAGGTACCTCAAAACCACAGGTACGCATTGCATTCAATGTTCGTGGTCATGCTATAGGTAATCACTTTCAGAAATCAAATGCTGGCAGCACAAGACGTGGTATTCGCAGCTCTGGTTGCTGGTGCACAGAAGAGGTTGAGTTAAAGAATGAAAGGAAGCAGGTGTCATTCAAGGCGGTTACTGAATTATGTATACACACAAAGGAAAAACCAGACTCTGCTCTCATCGTCTATCGATTTTCACGCTCAAGGACTGATGCAAGAATTCTTCTTTTTCTCCTTGATTAAAAACGGCATAAATGGTCACAAAAAATATGTACGAAATAATTAGCTTTGAGTGTAATGTTGGATTATTAAATAGGAACTTGTAGTTAGTATTAGGACAGTGTCACGGTCTGTGGGTATGTGGACTCACCATGCCGCACCGCCGTAGCGGGGAGGCAGCTGGCCAAACAGAGCCACCAATCAATACAAAGTCCAGCACAAGGGTACCTGAATAGTCCAGACAGTGGCAGAGGCTTTAGCACTGATGGGGCTGGATGTGGCAGGTTGCGCCAGACGTGGCGGATGACAGCAGGTGCAGCAGGTTGCTCCAGATGTAGAGGATGACAGTAGGTGTGGCAGGTGCGCCACACGTGGCAGATGGCATTAGGTACAGCAGGACCCGACTCCAGCACTAGACAGGCTCAGGAACAAAGTACGGCACGGGATAGAGGATACAGGTAGCAGGACACGGGAACACTGGGAACAGGATAACACTGAGGGACCATTTGCAAAGACTAACATGGGAATTTCTAACAACGCTCAGGCAGGGAGAGAAGGTGCAGGGCTCCTTAAAAAGTCCAGAGTGATTGGGGCTAATTCTTGTATGTCCGGGCATGAGCTTGTGCGCGCACCCTACAGGACAGTGCTGAGCGGAGTGGAAATGAGTGCTGGCGTCTCCTAGGAAGGAGATGTCGGCCAGCACTCACAGATCCATGGGCGCGGCCGCCGAGGGTTGAGTAGGAACAGCGGCCCGGGCCATGGATGCTACAGACAGCAATAGTGGACATAATTTATACAAGGGCAATAGGATCTGGGCAGTTTATGTAATAAGGTGGGACACCTGGACCCCACACACCGATCAGTTGTTCTGGCTGTCTCTTGGCACCAGAAGTTATGCAAGGGTCGGTGCCTGAAGCAGAAGGCTCCTACCACTGTATAGTGGCCATGCTGGGTTATTGCAGCTCTTCTCCAATTCATTTGAATAGGAAACGTACTGCAGCACAGGTGCTATATGGTGGTCAAACCTTCTGTTTCAGGCACCGACCCCTGCATAACGTCCAGCACCCGGAGGCAGACAGAACTGATCAGTACAGGGCACGGGTGTTGGACACCCACTGATCCTGCACTGATTAACTATCCTGTAAATAGGTGATGAGTATAAAAAACAGGCCCCAAACTGTACAACCCCTTTAAGAGTGTGGTGGTATCAAGCCGAACCCAAAAGGAGCCTATTTTTTATTTGCTATTGGGTCTGTCATCCTCTTTGGACACCACTGTTTCTACTCCATGTTGGCGGTAGTGGGATGGTGCCACTATAGAGTGATCTATTAATCCTACAGTTACCAGAAAATTCTAAATGAAAAAAACATATTAATTGGCTTACGTCCTTTGAGCCCTTTTGTCATCCACTGCCCCCTCAGGCCCTGTACCGGGCATAACAGTTAGGGTATGTGCACACACACTAATTACGTCCGTAATTGACGGACGTATTTCGGCCGCAAGTACCGGACCGAACACAGTGCAGGGAGCCGGGCTCCTAGCATCATAGTTATGTACAATGCTAGGAGTCTCTGCCTCGCTGCAGGACAACTGTCCCGTACTGTAATCACGATTAATTGAACATGTAACCTCGATTACGATTAATAAACGCTTATTTATGCCACACCCCTTTTTGCATGCCACGCCCTCTGTTTGCATGCTACGCCATTGAACTAATATTTAACCCCTGAGCCTGCTGTATACTACAGTATATAATATACCCCGAAACTGCCCCCACATATATTGCGCCTATAGTGCTCCCAACAGTATAACGCCCCTATACAGTGAAGGAAATAAGTATTTGATCCCTTGCTGATTTTGTATGTTTGCCCACTGTCAAAGACATGAACAGTCTAGAATTTTTAGGCTAGGTTAATTTTACCAGTGAGAGATAGATTATATTTAAAAAAATACAGAAAATCACATTGTCAAAATTATATATATTTATTTGCATTGTGCACAGAGAAATAAGTATTTGATCCCTTTGGCAAACAAGACTTAATACTTGGTGGCAAAACCCTTGTTGGCAAGCACAGCAGTCAGACGTTTTTTGTAGTTGATGATGAGGTTTGCACACATGTTAGATGGAATTTTGGCCCACTCCTCTTTGCAGATCATCTGTAAATCATTACGATTTCGAGGCTGTCGCTTGGCAACTTGGATCTTCAGCTCCCTCCATAAGTTTTCGATGGGATTAAGGTCTAGAGACTGGCTAGGCCACTCCATGACCTTAATGTGCTTCTTTTTGAGCCACTCCTTTGTTGCCTTGGCTGTATGTTTCGGGTCATTTTCGTGCTGGAAGACCCAGCCACAAGCCATTTTTAATGTCCTTGTGGAGGGAAGGAGGTTGTCACTCAGGATTTGACGGTACATGGCTCTATCCATTCTCCCATTGATACGGTGAAGTAGTCCTGTGCCCTTAGCAGAGAAACACCCCCAAAACATAATGTTTCCACTTCCATGCTTGACAGTGGGGACGGTGTTCTTTGGGTCATAGGCAGCATTTCTGTTCCTCCAAACACGGCGAGTTGAGTTAATGCCAAAGAGCTCAATTTTAGTCTCATCTGACCACAGCACCTTCTCCCAATCACTCTCAGAATCATCCAGATGTTAATTTACAAACTTCAGACGGGCCTGTACATGTGCCTTCTTGAGCAGGGGGACCTTGCGGGCACTGCAGGATTTTAATCCATTACGGCGTAATGTGTTACCAATGGTTTTCTTGGTGACTGTGGTCCCAGCTGCCTTGAGATCATTAACAAGTTCCCCCTTGTAGTTTTCGGCTGAGCTCTCACCTTCCTCAGGATCAAGGATACCCCACGAGGTGAGATTTTGCATGGAGCCCCAGATCGATGTCGATTGACAGTCATTTTGTATGTCTTCCATTTTCTTACTATTGCACCAACAGTTGTCTCCTTCTCACCCAGCGTCTTACTTATGGTTTTGTAGCCCATTCCAGCCTTGTGCAGGTCTATGATCTTGTCCCTGATATCCTTAGAAAGCTCTTTGGTCTTGCCCATGTTGTAGAGGTTAGAGTCAGACTGATTAATTGAGTCTGTGGACAGAAGTCTTTTATACAGGTGACCATTTAAGACAGCTGTCTTTAATGCAGGCACCAAGTTGATTTGGAGCGTGTAACTGGTCTGGAGGAGGCTGAACTATTAATGGTTGGTAGGGGATCAAATACTTATTTCTCTGTGCACAATGCAAATAAATATATATAATTTTGACTATGTGATTTTCTGTTGTTTTTTTAATAAAATCTATCTCTCACTGGTAAAATTAACCTAGCCTAAAAATTCTAGACTGTTCATGTCTTTGACAGTGGGCAAACTTACAAAATCAGCAAGGGATCAAATACTTCTTTCCTTCACTGTAGCTGCCCCCTCACAGTATAATACCCATAGCTGTCCCCACGTTGTATAATGCCCACACAGCTGCCCCCACACAGCCCTAATAGTGCCCAATAAAAATAATAATATACATACTCACCTAACCCCGTTCCAAAGACGAGTGGAGGAGATCCCTCTGGTCTGTGCAGCTTGGCGCAGACAGACTCAATGACATCACTGCATTTCGTTTGGTGATACATACTGAATGGTAAAGCAGGGACCTTATGGCCCCCTGCTCTACTATTGGATTCAACTGCAGAAAAAATGGGACATAGATAACTTCAAAACCACAAAAAAGGCCATTCTTACTAAGTGGGTGGGTGAAAACCCGTTCCCAGCAGGACGCAGACAGGTAAAAAAATGCTGCAGAAGGAGGGTGCATTAAATAGTGATAGCCACTCCCACTAGTCTTGGGGGGAGTGGCGAACTAAGTGCTCACAAGTGTGCGATAAATGAATGTCTGTGTTATTGTAGTGCTAAGGTGTGAATGTATGGTAAAAAAGAAAAGTGTATGTATGGAAGTGTCAGAAATGTGTGATAATGTAATAAAAAGTAAATGTGTGATGAATGGGGGTCAGCGCTGTGAATAGTACATGGGGTGTCAGTACTAAGTGTAATCGAATCACAGCCTATTTGTAACGCCGCTACTGTTAGCTAAGGCGGGCTGCTCGGCATGCCAAGCCAAACGCCAGCACATCATGCCCTCCCAGCATATAAGACCTGGCTGCGTCCTGAAAAAAAGTATACATAGTAAACATATCCATGAAACATGGGGTATTAGTTGTTATTTTGGCCAAAATACGCAAAGCTCGCAACCCAACGTCAAGGGTCCCCAGTGCCTTGCGAGTCCCTAACTAGAACTTTTCGTTCCTAATTTAAAAAGACCAGCAGAAAAAATGCGACATAGATAACTTCAAAACCACAAAAAAGGTCATACTTACTAAGTGGGTTGGATTCAACTGTATCTGCGTCCTGAAGATGCAGATACAGTTTAAATTCGGCAACTAATTGAAAAAAAAAACGAAATGTGCAAGATGATATTGATTAATTGCGCTGAATTTCGGTTTCAGTTTTTTTTTTCCCAATTAATTGCCCAACCCTATTAACAGTGTATCAATTTTTCTTGGAGTATTCCTTAAAAGAGCGAAAATCATTCAATATGACAGATATACAATACAAAACGCCAGATACGATACGCGTGGGGAAGGGACTCAGGCCACTTAGTGCCCACCCCGCTGCTTTACCCAGTACAGGCTTTTCTTTTGTACTTTTTAGGGCTTATCTATTACACCCCTTCTGTGTGCCCACTGTATTAATGTTTAGGAATATCACAACAGTTGAGAACTGCCAATGTTCTCACTTTTTATATGCATTTACATTGTTTAATGATGAATGTTCATTATCGGATTTTATTTTACTTGTAGCCAAAATCTTATATCTATTGCGACCGTTACATATTAAACAATGGTAGTTTTACAGAATTGTTTGCATCAATCTGTCTTCCTGTTATGTTAACAGATAATGTAATGGAACCATATGCTTGGGTGTCGTGCCCCTCCCCCCTCGACCAACATGACCACTAAATTAGAAACAAAATAGCTATTAATAGAATTCACTTAAGTTTACGTAAATGTTTCAGGAATTAAACGGGGGATATATAAGATAAAGTAGGCCGATGTTATTTTAGACTTCCTGCCATGTAAACTTTTAGATCCCCAGAAACAATGCCATATTGCTTTGTCAAAGCAAAGATCTTGATGCATTTGCGCAAATTGTGTCAAAAAGTAAATCAGTTTAAAAGAAAAAAAAATCCTGGGTAACATTTAATTCTTAGTTAACTATAAAATTACAACTATAAAACTATAAATCCATTCTGGAGGTCTGAGCCAGGCACAGTGCAATGTCATCATGGATTTATCTGTAGGCAGAGTAGGTTTCTACCTTTATATAGGCAGCCCTGAGGGAACGGTGTCTGCTGAAGGGTAATTTACATACGAGTGCACATTCATATCTACATTGTGTGTATTTTCATGTTATTTAGGCAGTCACAGTGCTGTGTGGTTCAAAGGAGGACAAGAGATCGACAAGGGCAGAGGCGGACATACCTTATGTGCAATCTGTGCAGGGGCTTAGGAGGTAAGGGGGCCCACTGTCACCTTAAAAACAGCTTCCTACTGTCTTTTAGATCGCTCGTAAGAGACTGAGCTGATGAATTTCATTGCTTACAATTACTGGTGGGTTGTTAGAGAGACATACGGGTGCTCTATGCTGAATTTTTTGACAGCAAAGAGCCAATATACTGTTCTTGCACGTGGGCCCTCTGCTGTCGATGTCCGCATCTGGTCAAGGTGAAGGCTGCGGTGTGGGCCTGATATTGTGAGAAGCACGCTGCAATGCCCTGTTTTTCTTTGTAAATAAGAGGAGCAGATAAGCATTTTACAGTCAAACATGGTAGTCATTTTTTCCCCCAGAAATAGAGTCATTCTTGTCCATGGGTTGTGATTGGTATTGAAGCTTTGCCACATTTATTTGACTGCTAATAAGCTGCAATACCAAACACAACCCATGTGACTGTTCATTTTCCACTGTTGGTAAGTATGCTATGGCTATAGTAGCTTAGAGCTAAATTCACAATTCTACTAGTTGCTATTGGAAACCGTCAACAATCAGCTGAGCTTCTTTAATGCAGGGGGGGGGGACATTTAGTTTTTCCAACATCAGATCAGATACTGAACTGGTGTCAAGATGACACTTCCTAGAACTCAAATCACGAGAGCGAGCTTTGTGCAGACAATTTTTTCGCAGAGAAAGCTAAAGATTGTAGTATATGTTGTTCATTTATTTATTAATTCTATAGGTAAACTGTAAGATGGTGTTCAAACATGAACATACACTTAAACACCTTAAGGTCGTAGCATTTTGGTCCTTGAGGACACAACCATTTTTTCGCACTTTCATCCCTGCGTTCCCAGAGCAATAAATTCTTAATTTTTTCGTCAACGTGGCCATATGTGGACTTGTTTATTGCCGGATGAGTCATATTTTTGAATGGCTCCATTTACACCAAAGGGAAAAGAATAGGCCTACAGACATATGGCAGACCTGGGAACCCTCTTAAGTCCCCCAGCTGCCATGACAACCCTTAAGTACCCAGTGATTGACTCATGGGGCACCGATGGGGAGACAGAGGAAGCCACTTAGATACCACAATCGCTGTTGACCACGACATCTGAGGGGTTAAATGGCCGGGATCGGCGTCATCTCAAATTCTGGGCATTGCACCCGCTACATAGAGCCAACACCGTAAACGTACAACAAGTGGTTAAAGACTTTCTGTGGCTTGTGAGAGGCCCTTCTCTGTGTGGCCCTCAGAAGGTGGGCCTGATACAATGCACAGTTCTAAGTATTAAAATACATTAATGCACAGGTCCATGGTGTATTGTGACTGGCCAGGGGCCACACAGATTAGAATACTTATGTATGTGTGCCAGAGGAGTTACTTGAAGCTCGGGGCCCTAATGCAAAATCTGTAACAGGACCCTCCACCTACCATGGCATAATACTGGTGACTTCTTATGTAGCAGAAGGGCCTTTGGCCCGTTTAAGCACCAGTGCCCTAATGTGACTGCTACCTGTGCCCCCTCTATACATACACCCCTGATGTGTGCTATAAACAGTTGAGTGTATACTGATGCTATACAGTGTGTTATCACATACAGTGTCATTTGAAGTCATCAGCTGGTAGGTGTGGGCTCAGGTACAGCATATGCAATGGGCACCCAGAAGCTCCTTATTTTGCGATGATATTTTACGATAACCGGCAAGTAATAACGACCTTATAAACTCTGTATACACTATGTGCCAGCCATTTCTATCCTCTGTGTATTTGCATATATGGAGCTCACAGCTAAGTGCCTGCTTTGTGTTCATAATGCCAGTTGCATGCACCTCCCGCACCTTGTGCCAGTTCTTTGCTGTTAATACTGCATTATAAGGATTAAATCATGCCATCTGCATATAAGCTGGCAGCACGCCATTAGGGAAGGAGTTAACCCTTTAATGGGCAGCACTAGTTAGGAACATAAATTGCCATTCAAGCAAAATTGAGATCAGCAGAAACATGACTCAGCAGAGAGGGAATCCCCAGTTACATCCCAGGGGTAGCAACGTCCTCACTTTCTTTATTTAGGTTAATGATATTCTCTTTAGAAAAAGCACATACTAAATCTCTCTGAAATTAGTCACATGTCACCATGCCACGCTCTGCGTCTGATGCTTATCAATTCTCAGTGGCACGTGGACTTCAGCCTGCCTGGATTTTATCACTGTACATCACTATAGGAAAGGTGGACAAAAGAAGGAATAAATTGTATGTTCACCTTTGGTAATCCTACATGTATACAATAGAGAAATGCATATACCGTACAAATATGTTTCTATTGTAGGAATTTCTTCCTTTATAGGTATTATTGTTCTTATAAAAATTGGATCAGCAAGGGTAAACGAAGAACTTCCTCCTATTTCTGGAGCTTAAAATTTTTTTTTTTAAATAATTTAAAAAATAAATAAATATAAAATAAGTATATACATATAGTGTGTCTGTTTTTAACCATAGTAACTATACTTAAGGCTTCAAGCATATAGCAGAGCTGGATGCACGGAGCTAGTACAATGGCACACAGCATTCATATGGCTCCATATTACGAGCCATAGGCACTCCATGTGCTGATGTATGGTGTCGCCACGTGGCACCCTATTACGGGGGTATTCTCCCCTAGAAGCAATTGCACCGACTGACGTGAATGCTCTTTTTTTTAAAGGCACCTGACTGGTTACATTTTCTCATAAAACTCAAAACCTGAGAATTCAGGTTTGAGTGCAGCTAAGCACTACGGTCCCAGATTTCCAGTTCTGAGCTTATAAATGACATACATCAGGACATATAGGTGCCGTTTGTCTGCTATTTATTTTCCTGCTTGCTACTTGGCTGAGTTTTAGCTTCGCTCCATTAGGACAGAGCTGTGATCTATGACTGCAGCTCCACTACAGCGTGTACAAGGATTTAGTCTGAAATCCACCTCCTGCTCCATTATTAGTTGAGGATTTCTTCCTTCGTCACTGCAGCTCTTCCTCTTCAGAATGGCCTCTGTGTATTAACACCAGCCCATCAAAAGTGTACAATAAGTTCAGGCAGAATTCCACAACTCCAGGCAGAATGTTTATGAATCTCGGTCTACTGATCAGGCTCTGTTCACACCACGCTTATCATGCAGATTATCAGGTAATTAAAACACATATACTATGGTAATTGAGACTTAGTAAGAGGGGGAATCTTGGAATATTGATATTAAAGAGATTGTCGAGAGAGAGAGATGTGGATGGAATATCACTAGGATATACTAATACTGTCAGAGGTCTGACTGTTAGGATCGCTAGAACAAAGTGGCAGTACAGCTAGCAAAGGACTGTCTCACTTTGTCTTCTGTTGGCTCTTCTCAGCTTTCCCTGGAGGTTGCATGGTTGGCCCAGTATAGCCAATGGCCAATGGTGTGGCATACCTGTAAAAGCGGAGCGGAACCTACAGGATACAAAAGGGCATGGCACCTTCCTAGCACTGCTGCCACCACCTTCTAGCGGTGATCGGGAGTCACAACGGACACCCGGCGTTTTGACATTATATATCATAGTGAAGACAAAGAAGAAATGGAGACAGCACTACCGAATTTTCAAAGTGAAGATCCTTTTATTCCACGGTGCAACGTTTCAGCTCAATACGAGCCTTTCTCAAGCATAATAATGTGACACACAGAGCGCATATATATGCAATACAGGGTCATAAAGCCAATTACATACATATAATAAACTTGTGCAATAATGCTACAACAGGTATACAAAATTTTTATATCAATAGGATCCCCTATGAATGTGCTAATACATGAATAGAAAAATAAATTAAAAAACATTACATATACATAGTATAAATAGTGCATTCACTGTAATAAGGCCAATCAGTCAGATGGGCTACATGTGTATAATGACATGTGATAGTATATAAAAAAACAGGTGTATAAAATAAAGTTAAAAACATCTTACCCTCGCTGGATCGGCTGATAGCGTTGTGCACTTTCTTACTACATGAAAACTAAGCATTGCGTAATCCTAGCACCTGTGTGTATGAGTCATCGCATGATACGTCATTATACGCATGCGCATTGTCTACCAGAGGCGCTAGTCGCCATGTTGAAAGAGTGCTATACACCCATAAATGTTTCCCATGGATGACGTCGGATCCTGTCCGTCTCAACTATGAGTCATTGGACATATCGTAGATTCACATCTGCGCAATGCCCATAAAGGATCGTCGGACCCATTTTGAAAGAGGGCAACATCACTCCATATGTTGCACATACATCCCATCCACTATAGAGTCTAATTGGTCAAATATAAAACGATGTGAACTATATATACTATCTCCGTAAACTGAGAATAAATATTATGTCTCAGACCAATAATCCTTATACCTCATCTATGATGATGGGGATTTAGGAGCACATATGGGTATATATAAAGCTCATAATATACAGACACAGAGATTTACACATCGTCTTAGAGATACTGTGGACGGAAGACATGAATAACATATATGGGAAAACTTTTCAAAAAATAGGATGCATATAATCAGGTATAAGAGTAGTGCAAATATACAGCCTCAACCGATCCTTGAGGCAAATCTTGAGAGTAATATCTAGGATAAAGAGAAAAAGGAGAAAAATATATAAAATAGTTTATAGGACATTGACAATATATATCAGACCTAAACATTGTAAATAGCATATAAAATATAATTATAATATAGATATGGTCAAATTATTTCCTATTCTCCTAATGCACAGAGGAGGGGGAGGAACAAGGGGAAGATGATAAATGCACGGGCAGATGTTCAAATCAGAATGTACCACTCGGTTATCTAGAGAAACTTGGAAAGATTTTGAAGTCTATATTAAGACCTCTAGGGGATAAGGTGTCTAATTTAAAAATCCATTCCAACTCCAATCTTTTCAGTTTGGAGATCCTATCTCCACCTCGTCTATGGCGCGGTACATGATCAACAATATATAACTTAAAGTCATTCTCACCATGGTTATTTTCCACAAAATGTTTAGGTAATGGTAGGTCAATTTTCTTGGTACGAAATGGTGGACTTATGGTTGTTTATACGCTTTCTGCCAACTAGAGAGGTTTCACCTACATACAATAATTTGCAAGGACATTGGATGATATATATTACATGGTCCGATTTACATGTAAGATGATGTTTAATTTTGTAGGTAGAACCTTTAATAGGATGGGTGAACACCTCGCTCTTAACCATATTCCTACAATTATTACAACCTAAACACGGGAAGCAACCAAATTTTTGGGGGGCTAATAAAGACTGATAATTCTTAGTCAAAGAGCCCACATCAGCATGTACTAAACGATCTCTCAAATTTTTGGTCCTGCGATAGGCTATACGTGGTGGGACCTCAAATTCCGGGATTTTATCAAAAGAACTCCTAAGTATCCCCCATTCTTTTTTAATGATGTTGGCAATATCATTGCTCTTATGAGAGTATGTAGACACCAGTGTTAGTCTATGGGAGGGCGATTGTTTACGATTTTGCAGAAGATCATATCTCGAAATCCCCTCCACTTTAGATTTTTTATTGTCCAATAGTTTTTTAGGGTAACCCCGATTCCTGAATTTCTGAGACATATCACTCAACCTGACGTCGAGAGTTGAAGGATCCTGCACAATCCTTTTCACCCTCAACATCTGGCTATAAGGGAGAGAAGCGATCATAGGGTGGGGGTGACAGCTTTCAAACCTCAGTAAATTATTACGATCCGTAGGTTTACTGTACAAATCTGTGGTAAGTTTATGTTCCTGAATATAAACTCTAGTGTCAAGAAAATTTAGAGATGTTGTTGAAGAATCCATAGTGAATTTAATATCATCATCTATATTATTCAGAAAGCTAAAGAAACACTCCAACTCCACTTGAGTGCCTGTCCAGATGACGAAGACGTCGTCTATGTATCTCCACCACCTCAAAACCTTAGTGAAGTGGGGAGAGACATAGACGGCGCCTTCCTCCAAAGCTGTCATAAACATATTTGCGTATGTGGGAGCCACGTTAGATCCCATGGCCGTACCCCTCCTCTGTGCATAGAAGGAGTCACCAAATAAGAAGTAATTTTCTGTAAGGACAATTTCCAAGAGACACATAAGAAAGTTAATACATTCATGGGTATAGTTAGACTGTTGTAACGCTTCAGATACAGTATGAAGGCCTCTCGTGTGGTTGATTGAGGTATAGAGACTGCACACATCAAATGATACAAGTGTGCAGTCCCCCATCAACTCAACCTCATTCAATTTAGTCAAAAAGTCAGTGGTGTCCTGAATATATGATTTAGCATTGGTGGCAAAATCACGTAACATTTTATCTAGAAAAATGGCTATCGGTGAAAAAATGGAACCGCAGCCCGATATAATCGGTCTGCCCGGGGGGTCTACCAATGACTTGTGGATTTTTGGAAGACAGTACAGCACAGGAACCACCGGATGCCGCACCGTCATAAAATCCAACAAGTCACCATCAATGATACCCGCATTATGGGCCTCAACCAATATTGTATCAATGGTATTTTTGATTCTAAATTTAGGATCCCCGGGAAGTGGCTCATAAACATTGATATCTGACAATTGTCTAGCTAATTCAGCCAAATAGCGCGGTGTCCATGACCACCAAGGCACCACCCTTGTCCGCGGGCTTGATGGTCAGGGACACATCACGAGAAAGGCCATCAACCGCCACTATCTCATCCCTCGTCAAGTTGGGAGGACCTACGAATCTACCATTGTCACTCTCTCTCAAGGTACGAATACGATTTTTCACAATATCAATAAATGTATCAATTGCAGGTTCATTAATAAAGGGTTGATGTACACTTTTTTTATGTAGCCCAATCTCTCTTAGCCCTCGTTTACACGAGCGTATTATACGTGCATGCGACGCGCGTGCTTTTCACGCGTGTCGTACGCACCTATAATAGTCTATGGGGCTGTTTAGACGATGCGTGAATTTTGCGCTGCGTGAGTGCGTTGCGTAAAACTCACGACATGTTCTATAATCTTGCGTTTTTCACGCAACACGCACCCATTGACTTCAATGGGTGCGTGAAAACAACGCATGCCACACGGACGGTCCTGCGTTGCATGCGCGAAAATCACGCAAGAGCTGTCAAAAGGCTGAATGTAAACAGAAAAGCACCACGTGCTTTTCTGGTTACAAACATCCAAACGGAGTGTCAAATTAGAGATGAGCGCACCGAACTTCACCGGGTTCGGCCGAACTCGTTTTGACCGAACCCGGCAAAAAATGTTCGGGTACGCGACGTCAGGAGACAGTCACTGCCCACGGTGCTCAAAGACTTAAACTGTTTCAGCACCATGGACAGTGACTTTCGATCACAATCTACATATACGTGTAAAAAAAAACAGAAGTTCGGACTTACCGATAAATCCAGGCTCCTTCCTCCAGTCCGACCTCCCGGGATGACAATTCAGGCCAAGCACAGGCTGCAGCCAATCACAGGCCAAGCACAGGCTGCAGCCAATCACAGGCTGCAGCGGTCTCATGGCCTGCCGCGTCATCCTGGGAGGTGGGGCCGGATGACAAGAGAGGGACGCGTCACCAAGGCAACGGCCGGGAGACCGGACTGGAGGAAGCAGGCAGTTCATGGTAAGTTTGAACGTCTTTTTGTATTCACAGGTTGGTGTATATTGTGATCGGCATTCACTGTCGAGGGTGCTGAAAGAGTTACTGCCGATCAGTTAGCTCTTTCAGCACCTTGGACAGTGACGGGCCTCGACTACCTCATCTCTATGATGGCGGCTGCGTGAAAATCACGCAGCCGACACGGAGCTGTCAAATGCCTTTTGCGCGTTTAAAACGCAACAAGGCTGCGTATACGCAGTGCATACGCCATACAAACGCGCGCAAAACGCTGCGTTTTTTGCGCGCGCAAAACGCACACGCTCGTGTAAATGAGGCCTTAGTGTGATTTCAGTATGATGTACAGATCTAGTGTCAAAATTTTTACCGGCAAACAATACCTTGAATTTTATTTTACGAAAAAAATCAAAAAGATCCAGTTCTAATTGGTACCAATCCACACTGGAAGTAGGACTAAATGATAATCCCTTATTCAGGGCTGAAATTTCCACATTAGATAAGTCACGTGATGATATATTTACCACAAGATTTTCTATGGATTTTTGCTGACTTTGTGTTCCTTGTTGACAAATTGACGGTCCCTCTTTGCTCTGAAGGCTCGGGTCCTTGCGCCACCTTCTGTGTTTGTGTCCCCCTCTTCTCGGACGTCGATGTCCAGATTGACACCTAAAAAACCAGTAGATGTTTCAATATTATCAATATCGGACGTGTTGGAGAAGCGTTTTCTTCTTTTCATATAGTTGGTATTTGTATTACCCTTATTGATGGTAGGGTCTCGTTGCCAATTATAGATCTTCCCGGATTCATAATCCTCGATGTCTCGATGCCATTTCTGGCGTTTGGCGTTCTCACCATTTAGGCGAAATTTCTGCATTGATTCCACTATACGTAACTTGAAATTCTTCAGATCATCTTCAGACAGGAGAGTTTTGAGTGTATCATCCACAGCTTGCATCCGCATCCTGATCTCACATAGCTCTTTTTGGAGAAATTCAATATTCAGCAACATAATATCTCGTGAATATTTATTTGCGATCTGTATTGATCTTTGACAGAAATCCGCATTATTGGAAAATAGATTTGGTGCCAGGTGTGAACGCATCCCACGGGGTATGCGATTGACTTTGCAATACTCGCCCAAGGTAATCAAATGCAATTCCACTGTAATGGCCTTTTTGGACTCATTCTCCCATTTCCTTTTAATGCTTTCCACAGCCGGTACACTGAGAAACGACACCTCTCCCGGTAATCCCCGTAAAATTCTACTCACATCCTCCTCAGGGTAGGAAAATAAGGTGGATTGACTTTCCATGTAACCTTCAGGATCTTTGCAAATGAGTATCCGTGCACGCTTTTGGGACTCAGCAATAGATAGGTATAGATCAGCAGCACAGGATAAATTTTTCAAGAGGGTGCACGTCTCCTGGGTCACAGGACTGTGACCCAGGAGACGTGCACCCTCTTGAAAAATTTATCCTGTGCTGCTGATCTATACCTATATATCATAGTGACATGACATCAATATCTCTCATGAGACAACCCCTTTACATACTTCTTTCTCAAAGTCTTTCATGAAGAAACACTACACCCATTAGGCTGGCTATATGTAGACCAATTAGATTGCTCCTACGTGATAATTTGATGAAATTCGGGATTAGAAATCGGAAGTGCTCAGATTACTGAACGTGTGTGATATACACAACCCTGTCCTTGTCACATGCATCAGCCGTGAAGAAAGGCATACAGAATAAAGGCCGATGGCTACAGACCACCCAGGGAAATAGGCCGGTTTAATTTCCCTCTATGCGGTGACGGTCAGAATTTTCCAAACCTGCATTTCATGAAATAACACACTGCACCAAAATGTCCGTTACTCTGTAGTCCATGCATCCGTCTGTGCATTCTCTGTGCTATCTCACCGATTACTTTTCATGTTGAATAATTTCCTATATTTGCTACATCCGGCCACAATTAGCAACACATCAGAAATGAGATAACATTGAGGGAGCCGTACAAACTCCTTACCCTGTAAATAGATACATTGAGACATTAGCTGACTCTGTGAGTTCAATGAGCCTTGTCTTGAGAAATCTGAATTCAGCAGTTTACAGTTCAGTCTTTGAGTTGAATTCTTAATACACGATGCCTAAAGATGTATAATTCTGGGACATACAAGTTTACTCACCAGCCGTATATTACAATGCACGGCAAAAATCTCTTATGAAAAGAATATTTCTCTAATGTCAACTATTCCAAATCATTATTTCTTCTACAGTGTTAAGACTTATGACTAACATGAGCCCCTTCCCCATATATTGTAGCTATGAACATAGAGTTAGGCCCCATGCACCGTGGGCCGCCGCCCTCATTCTCGGCCCGCACTCCCATAGGAAGTATGGGGGCACGGCCCGTAAAACGCAAAAGATAGGACATGTCCTATCTTTTGCAGTATACTTCTACGGCCTGGACATTTTCCCGTAAATAAATGGGAAGGTGTCCGTGGACAATAAAAGGGAATGGGTCCGCAATTACGGATGATTTATATGGTCGTGTGCATGGGGCCATACTTAGTTACTTTTTTATGTTTTCCAACAATTTTATACACTGCCGCACTACCCTATTTGGGGTTGATCTTTATTACCGCTCATCCTGATCGGTTCATGAATATGATGCCTAAATTTCCAATTTAATAAAATAGTGTGATATTTACATATTGATAATCACAGAAGGAGCAGGAAGAGATGCATATATTCTGCAGAGCAATCCAAATGTATATGCCAATCAAGGTCTGTGAAAATGTGTGTGACAATGGTGTACCTACCATAGAGGCAACCCATGCAGCTGCAAAAAGGCCCATTGAAAAAAGGGGCTCCAGCTCAAGTTGACCCGAGCCCTCCAATAGGGAATGTGTGAACCTGAACAGGGCTTCCCTTCTCTATAATCACAGCAATATTGCAAACAAGTAATGGGGAAATGGCCAGAGAATAATGATGTCCTTCTCTCCAACAAGGAATGAAAAAAGGAAGGGAAGCACTGGCCATAGTGAATTTTTATGACAAGAACTAGCACCAGCAGGGGGCCCTATTTCTAATTTTGATATCAGACGCCTTGTGGTCTACATAATGTCACGGCTGGGTGACAACCCATGAGCATTGTAATGGTGTCATTAGTGGTTGTCACCTTTGGAGAACAAGTATCTTTTCAGGAAAAAAATAAAATAAATGAAGGTTGAATAGAATATTTAAAGACGTTTCACAAGAGAACAACACAGGGGCTTATATTTCTAGGTGCTTGTCGTTGGTGAAACAAGTAGGACTCCTAGCGATCCAATATAATCTATGGGGAAGCCCGCCTGCAAATGTTCAATTCCCCTGCAGCACATGGAAAATAAAGCATTACCCAGTTCCCACTGAAATCAACGGCTGTCAGTGTAATGGACTTTTCTTTGAATGCCCCCACCATTTCATCAGAATTCCCATATAGGATATTTGAAAACTGTTCTAAACCAGACAAATTCTTAAACTAAGAAAAACCGTCTGTGGCTCCCTATGGTGCAGTTGTGTGAAGTATGCAAACTGTGCACCCAATGTGAAGAGGCTTATTATAACCCAACCATGGGGTTTGCAGTGGCGCTCAAGTAGGATCAGCCTTTTTGGTCAAGGATCATATTAGAAATAATCTTCAAGGTTCTAGGATATAACTAGATGCATTACAAATAAAAATTCCCCTAAAATCAAATCAAATGATACAAGCTTGTGCTGCTATTTCAGGCATTAATGGGGTTGTATGAGATTAGAAAAACAGGTCTACTTTCTTCCAGAAATATTGCCACTTTTGTCCATGGGCTGTGTGGGGTATTGCAGCTCCTCCCCATTCAAATTGCTTTGTGTGTGTATATATTCATATATAGATGTAAATCTTGAGCTCAAATCGCGGTCAGATGTCTTATTATATAAAGCAAATAGACCCGGATTCCTAAGGGTGAAGTTATCCAGGACATTGGATATACATTTACCGTCCACATTCTGATCTTTTTTTCTGATATGAAGCCTATTGTATATATGTATTTGTACAGTTTATGGAGAGGGTCTTGGAAATGAATACAAGACATGAAGCAAATTTGGTATATTAAACAGAAGTTGTGTGGGTGTTCTTCTCTGTTTTAAGTCCTACAAGCTGAAAACACTTTAAGTGAATACCATGTTGCTGTGGGCTTAACAGTCTACTGTCTGCAGTCATGTATTAGAACAGTAAGAGTCTGGTTTCAGTATTTCCATGACCTAATGCTGTGTATTTCATTAGCTCTTTCCAATGTTCTGCTATTTAAATAAAAAAAAAATCATCAATAAATATGGATTATTCGTTTTGTTAAAGGAGTATTCCTATCAAGACATTTCCTGTCCATCTGCCGGTTTAGGGCTTATGGAGGTCAGGACTCCCCCCACTCAGGAGTCCACTCTAAGAGCCAGTGCAGAAGGCTGCTGTATACCTGGCCCGTCCATGTATTACAAGTTCCCCCTGCGATCGCTGGGGATTTCAATACGCCGAGAGTCCCAACGTATACCTCCCACTGTAGGTAAAAACGCCATATGAATGGGGCCTAAGTTGACAAACACTCTAACGTCTTTCTAATATCTCGTGCTGATTTGAACATATGTTATTATTGCGGACAGTCAATGGCTCTATACCTGCTGCGAAAGGTAATTTGCCTTAAGTGTATTCTACAATTGTCTCTTACTTTGTTGGCCCCAATATCTTCCTCATTTTTATTTTTTGTAACCCTGTTTCATACCATTTTTATTTATCAATAAAGCTTTGAATACTTAAAAAAAGAGATGGTTTTCCCATCAGGGACATTTGTGACATATTCACAGGATATGTCATAAATGTCATATAGATGCGGGTCCCACCTCTGAGACCTGCACCTATCTCCAGAACGGGGCCCCCTAAACCTAGTTCTACCACTCTGTGTTGTGGCTGAAGTGTGTGATTTCCGACTATGAAGAAGAAAATAGCGTAGCTCGTTGAGCTACGCTGTTTCCGTAAGTTCCATAGTAGTGAATGGCAGTTACGGAAGCAGTAGCAGTTCTATGAGACTTATGGAAACATCATAGCTCAGTGAGCTACGCTGTTTTCTAATTCATGGTTGGAAATCACACGCTTCACCAGGCTTCCAAATACTGATGCAAAATACTGACCAAAAAACTGCCGTGTGAAAGTGGCCTAAGGACTTATTCACACAACAGCGAAAAACAGCCCTTTTCAGAACAATGATGTTCTATGGGTGTATTCACACGGCTATTTTTTTAACGGCCCGTGAATATGGGCCGTCAAAAATAGGACATGTCCTATTTTACGGCCCCCATAGAAGTCAATGGATTCATTTTTAATGGCTGTCAATACATGTAACAACCGTTAAAAACGGATCTGTGACATGGGGATTTAAGAGGCAAGGGAACTATGGGCTCCCTTGCTGGCTATCGGTGGCGCAATGACACATACTCACCGATGCAGTCTACTTCACGTGTGGTCTCTAGTCTCATGGGTTCTGCGAAGGCGACAAGATGACGTCATTGCGCCACCCGTGAGACTAGAGACCACACGTGAAGTAGACAGCGCTGCATCGGTAAGTATGTAGGGCATTCAGGCGGAATAAATGTTGGGTATTGTTGCGCTCACTACAAGGGTAGTGCGGCGCTAGTACAGGGGGCATTGTTGTCAACTGTAGCAAATTTTTTGGGACTGTCCTGAATTTACAGAGACAGTCCCGGAAGATTACTACACAGAGGGGGGCTGTGTGCCATCATCTACAGGGGATCTGTGTGCCATCATCTACAAGGGGTCTGCGTGCCATCATCTACAGGGGGTCTGCGTGCCATCATCTACAGGGGGTCTGTGTGGCATCATATACAGGAGGTCTGTGTGGCATCATATACAGGGGGTCTGTGTGGAATCATATACAGGGGGTCTGTGTGGCATCATGACAATGACCTTCCTTTGGGTGTTTTCAGGGGGTTGGGACAAAAAAAGCCTGACCAATGAAATTCATCAGTTTTTTTTAACGGCCATAAAAACGGGTGTAAAATGGATGTCAAACGACCATTAAAAAAACGGACAGACGGACTGAAAATGGATGACAATTTGGAGACACACTGATGCAAAACGGCCACGAAAAGCTAACAGTTGATCGGTATTTAATGGCCATCTTTTTTCACTGTCGTGTGAATGTAGACTAAGATTCACACATTTGTTGTAGCTTTTGTTGCAGATTGTTGAAACCAGAAATGGTTTTAAAAGGAATGGGAACTCTCAACATTTCCTTATCTTCTGAGACACTGGAGCTCTTAAAGTCATCTTTTAATTTTAAATGGCAGGCGAGGTCAATCAAATATTTGGGAGTCCAGATTCCTAGGGACCTAGTAGATCTTTACACTCTCAATTATCAGCCTTTACTGCAAACCACTCTTAAAAATCTACATTCATATGATCGAGCGCAGCTCTCATGGTTTGGTCGCATAAACGCTATCAAAATGGACATCCTCCCTCTTTTTTTATATCTGTTTCAGGCTCTCCCAGTATTAATCCCCGGAAATTTTTTGAAGGCATTGCAGAAAGCCTTTCGGAACTTTGTGTGGGCCACTTTGAGGCCACGCCTTAATCTGAAGTCATTGTCCCGTCCAAAACTGAAGGGGGGAGCTGGACTCCCGGACTTGATCACTTATCATCAGGCCGCAGTACTCGCAATGGTGGTGGACTGGTTTCATAATGGATCCAAGAAACAGTGGGTAGAGATTGAGCAGTCCATAGTCGCGCTCTCACTTAGATCGTTGCCATGGATTCTTCCTGATTATAGGCCGGCGCTTGCGACCCTGCCATTGCTAACCCAGCACTGCCTCACTTTATGGGACAGACTGATGGTTAGAAAGGGCCTTTCACATAGACCCGGGCTCCTTAACCCGCTGTTTGATAACCCAGAATTTTTACCAGCTGTCAATACGAAACAGTTTATGATTTGGTCCTCTTCTGAAAACACGAGATTATGTCAGGTAATGTCGGATGGGGGGAGGCTCCCTCCTTTGTCCGAGTTGCGCGGGACTTGCCCGGGGAGGACGCTTTCTTGGATGGAACATGCCCAATTGTCCACCTTCTTACTTTCGGCCCTACCGGGCAGGATGCATATCGTCACTAGCACTGCATTTGAGTCGTTGTTGCTTCAAACCGAGCCTCCGGCCCGGGTGATATCTAACCTGTATACCTTACTTCTAGAGGCCTGTGATGATCAGCCTCCTGCATACGTAAGCGCATGGGAGCGAGAACTGGGAGTAACCCTGTCACTGGCTGATTGGGATCGAATATTTTTTCTGTCTCACAAAATGCCGGTGGCATGTCATGCACAGGAAAAAAACTTCAAAATACTGACTAGATGGTACCGTTGCCCACAGATTCTGAGCAGAATGTACCCTGAGGTGTCAGATTTGTGTTGGCGGTGCGGGACTGAGACCGGAACAATGTTGCACATCTGGTGGTCATGTCAAGTATTGCAGACCTTCTGGAAAGCGATTTTTGAAATCTATACAGAAGTGGAAGGTACACAGATGGTGCCCACTCCTCAGATGGCTTTGCTATCCCTAATTCCGGGCCCTTTGCCGAGTATTAGGAAGGGGCTACTACGGCATTTTCTGACTGCGGCACGAACAGTTATTCCTAGACATTGGAAGTCCACTGTGCCGCCTTCAGTTGTCGAATGGGTAGCGGAGATGGATTCTTTATGTCGAATGGAATCTCTGGTTGCAGAGGACAGTGATCGCTTTGGTGCGGTTCTTTCTCTGTGGAGTGCATGGTCATCCTTCAAATCTGGTCCACACTTTGCTAAATGGCTAGGCGGAACCCCCCCATAGAGGGGTCGATCATGAGCAGTCTACTAATTCAGGGGCTTCCGTCTGGGAGAAGGGAACCCCTTCTTTCCTTCCCAGTCAATCCTCTCATTGCCCCCACTGGGTAGGTGGGTAGGTGGGACACGGGGAGTTTCTGGGTGGCCCAGGACATTTAGCTCTGGGCGTCTATCTCTTTCCTTGATCTTTCCCTATCTCTCTCTTTCCCTCTTCTTCTTCCTCCCTCCTTTATTGGGACTTAGAATGATATCACACACTTTACACAAAGCCTTGGATATACTTTTATGATGAGATCTTATCAAGGAGAGACAATGCCTATAGCCTGGGATGTGAATTTCGCAGATAAGGTGTGTGTGTAATATGTTGAAACATGCTAATGTCTTACCTAAGAGAACTATAGACAATGCAAATAATAACATGTATGTATATTGAGATGTTTTCTTTGGCTTGTTTGCTTTTGTATTTGCTAAAATTCTTAATAAAAATTTAGATTATGAAAAAAAAAAAAAAAGAAATAGGAAATAAAAAGGAAAAAGTTATACTTCTCCTTCCTCCTGGATCCACTTCTGGCTTTGGTTAAAAAATCTGCATCAAAATCTACAACAAATATTTGATGTGTGAATCCAGCCTAAGTGTAGTATTTTGCTATGCGCGGAGCTGAGGTAGGCCTGGCTATGGCACCCATCTGAGACAGACCTTTTCGTTAACATTGGAGCCTCTGGCTTAAATAATCAGAACAAATCACTATTTTCTAAAGATCAAGTCTATTTAGATATATCCACACCCAGGAATATCCAGATACCTGCATCGATATCACAACAATGTGGAAGTGTCAGGAAAACCCCTCAAACACTGAATACAAGTCAGACCATGCAACACGGCACAAATAGCATCTCAAGTCACAATGAACCTAGAAGTAGCTATTGAACACACAGCATTATTGCCACTTATGTTGTATCTGCTGTACGTACTGTACATGAGTCTTCTTTGTACACACAATAGCAATACAGTTACAAGACAGCTATGAATGCAGGAGTAGGAATCACTACATGATGTCTCAGATTGAGACTGCTAATAATTTGTCACATAATGTACAATTCTTGTGGATTGCAGAATTATTGTTTATATGCATACTGTATATAGAATAACCTGGTTGTGTCTTCTATATACTGTAGAGTTAATCACAGGCATCTAATTTAACATGGATAGCATTGGCTTTAGGGTAGAATATGGTGCCTCACAAAGTGCCTATGGGTACCTAGTGTAGACCAGTAGTGCAGTCCATGCACCACCTTAGGGGTCCAAAGGTTTGATAGGCAGCAATAGTGGCCCTGAAAATAATAACTCATACTCACCTAACCCCTTTCCCACGACAAGTAGAGTGGCTGAGCTCTCTTTCTATCGGTGCTGACGGCGGCCTAGCACAGACAGCATAGAGCAGTAATGTCATCACATTGGGTGCACTTGTCTGCTGACCTCTAAATAAATTTGTCATTTAATTTTAAAGAGAACCTTTCACCTGCCCATACATGTGCAGCTGAGTGCAGCATGTAATGGGGAGGGCTGCACAAACCCTGGAGCACTTTAAAAAAAAATTATACCCTCCTCCGTTATTTAGATATCGGTGCCGTTATATTTGGCGTCCGATATTTAAATAACCCCATAACTGTCGATGGGGCGTGTACTGGCAAGGGGGCGTGTTACTATGGCTGTGAAACTGTCCAATCAGCTACGGACAGTGGTACAGCAAGAGCGAGGAGAGAAAGTGTACGCACGCCCGCACGCAAACTCTCACTCTTTAGCTGTCGGCAGACAAGGACAAGACTGATCTCTCGAGAGGTCACACAGTTTTGTACTGGTCTGCTGAACTGGCAAGGGGGCGTATCACTGCTACGGACAGTGTAAGAGCTGGAGAGAGGAGAGTGCGCATGCACACACTCCTCCTCGCTCTTGCTGTAACACTGTCCGTAGCTGATTGGACAGTGTCACAGCCATAGTAACACGCCCCCTTGCCAGTACCCGCCCCATTGACAGTTCAGGGGGTTATTTAAATATCGGGTGCCAAATATAACGGCACCGATATCTAAATAACGGAAGAGGGTAGAAAAAAAATGTAAAGTGCCCCAGGGTTTGTGCAGCCCTGCCCAATACATGCTGCACTCAGCTGCACATGTATGGGGAGGTGAAAGGTTCTCTTTAATATCTGGTGAAACAATAATAATGTAAAATGTAATTATTGTCAAAATTCAATATTGTATAGCTTTGCTTTATTTATTGCACATAATGAACTCCCTTTGTACAATTGTACAGTGATACAGAGTATCAGTTTAGGCAGGTTGGATTATATAGCTGGTGTAAAAGGGGCATTTGCTATGGAGTCTGCACCACCCCATCCACAACAAGCATGTGGACAGTGCAGCTATTCCGTTTTAACAGTCCCAGCCTATCCAGCGGGTTGGTGCACTTTATAAAAAACAAACTCTATGTGTTCTAGAAAACCTTTGACTGAGCATTTGTAGGCTTCTCACTTTTGTAAAGCAGGCTTATATCTCCTGCCTAATTTTCATCTTTTATGCGCAGTCTAAATTTTTAGCTAATCTCTTTTTACACAAAACCAACGAAGGGCACATAAAAATGATATACCCAGAGGCCTCCCCTGACCTTGATCCAGTCACAAGTTCATGCCATACTAGTGCAGTTTATCAGGATGCATCTCTTTTGACTGTGTGATGGGAAGGATTGAAGAGTTTTATTCTGTTCCTTGCTAAGGGCACTTTACTATATATAACCTTGCAAACAAAATCTGCAAAAATTTTATTTGAATTTGCAAGGTGACATTATTCAGATGAGATAAAGAATGAAAAGTCACATTTAAATGGAAGTTCTCTCCTCCCTAAACTTGTAATAAGACATATTTTCAACAGCAAATGTCCACTTATAAAAGACACGCAAAGGCTGCAAAAAAACAGTTGCTTTTGGGACGAAGCGTACAGACTTAAAGCAGTTGTCCACTACCGGACAACTGATGACCTATCCACTGTCATCAGTATATGATCGGTGCAGGTCCGACACCTGAACGCCGCACCGCTGCTACGGTGGCCTGCGGGCACCGAATGTTATGGCAAATTATGAAATGTACGGAGCCGGAAGCAGTTGGCTCCGTACATTGCATAGCGGCCGTGCTGCCGAACTGCAGCTCTGCTCCTATTCACTTGAACAGGAGCAGAGTTGCAGTACTGCAGCTTGGCCGCTATTCCATGACAGGAGCCATCTGCTTCCGACATGGACATCCGGTGCCTGGAGGCAGCCAGTTCGGCTTAACGGTGCGGGGTCCGGTTGTCGGACCCCCACAGATCATGTACTGATGACCTATCCGGTGGATAGGTCATCAGTTGTCCGATAGTGGACAACCCCTTTAAAGTGAATGCCCACCCTTGAACACATCAGCTCCCCCTAGTGGTGGATGTAGGCAGCCAGAATTTAGTCATTTAAACAGGTATTTATGTTTCAAAATAAATTAAATGAAAAATGATAACATTTTCCAATATGCTTTCTGTATCAGTACTTTGCATTTTTGCTTGCTGTCAATAGGAGCCTTCATTGTTTACTTCCAGTGGATAAAAATCTGTCCTGGTCATGTGATGGACACACAGGTGCAAGACTGATTACAGTTATATTATGTGTATCAGGGCTGTCTTGTAACGAGCCGTGCACCTGTGTGTCCATCACATGACCATGGACAGTTTGCATTCCCTGGGAGAAAACAATGAAAGTTTCTATGAATTAACTGCAAGTAGAGATTTTAAAAGCTGCAACATCTATGCTGGTTTTTTTTCTACTGCATGTGAATGGGGTTTTCTAAACCACATGCAATGGACTGTACTTTGTTTCTGATTTTTCAGTGTGGAATGTGCACAAAAATTTGACAAATACACCACGTGTGAATATGACATAACACGCACTAATAAGCTGCCAGGAAATCTGCTGGGCATTTTAATTATCCCACAGCCCCACTGGAATGCCTCTAAAGAGAGTAATTTCAGTACTAAGTATATATTAGGTGCTGTTTATTCATGCAATTCTCTAATATATCCATATAAGTTTACAAAAGGGAATAAGAAAAAAATTAGTTCCACACAATAATAGGGAAAAATCTGGTTAGTGGATGAACTTTAATAAGACATTTTACTTTTTCCATTGTGCATTGCTAGGTAACCAATGTGAAATAATTTTGAGGCATCATACACATGATTGGGACTGCCCGTTTGGCACTTCCAATCTCGGACCGAAAATCGATAACGAATGGCACATTTAGACGTGGCGGAAATTTTCTGCTGCAGATTTTGCTGCAAATTTGCGGCAATTACGCAGCGAATCTGCAGCAAAATTTGCATATTTGACAGTTTGTCCAGTTTGTTTCGAATCGGACTTGCCACAGATCTCAGGCCACAGAAATTCTCAGTGCAAAACCTGCTGCTATTCCGCAACACGCTATACATGCTGCGGAATGATAATTCAGCACCGCAGATTATTTTCTGCAACTACTTTTTCCACAATATCTGCACTAAGTAAATTAAGAAACAATAGAAAACCCCCCCCCCCCCCCAAAAAAAAGGCTTCTGCGTATCTCCTCTGCAGACTGACCACAGCGGAATTCTACTGCAAATCTGCTACGTCTAAATGTGCCCTTAATGTGTATAGAGTCCGATGCACAACTGGCGTTGTCTTCAGGTATTTGTATTCATTTGAACTACCACCATTTATTAATGCAGGTAATGCACATACACTCTATATATGATCCGAAAATTGCTGCTCATGACTTTGAAGCTACAGGCCTTTGAATGTCACTGCTACATCTGTGCATGTGCTGGGTATGTATTGCGTGCTGCTTGTTTTATGAGATCTTTGTATTTACCCCTGGGACACTGGGCCTAAAGACAGCATGGCATTGTGGAAACCGAGTGTTTGTAATGACTGTTAGCACATTGCCCGGGGTCTCCCATTCCTGGCGGTGACCGGATGCCCCAACGTCCTTTTCTTAGAGTGGTTTGCAAGGCCACGTGAAGTCACATATACCAAACAAATAAAGTAGGTCATAGCAGAACCCCCAGCTGAAATATGTCATTATGGGTTAGCGTCAGTGCACAATGCTGACAAAACTATTGCCCTCCTTAACCCTTCTCCGGTTTGACAATCTGCACAACCAATCAAGGACTCTGCAAGAAATCCCAAATGTATAATATACAGAGGTTCAGGACCAATCATTGAAGGGATCAGCAATCCATACATGGATTACAATATATGCTAATCAGAAACACATTAATGTCATAATTGCAAAATTGTACGCACCAATTTACATTATTCGCACAGTAGGGGTAAATTCACACGCGGCAGATTAGTTGCAGAAATGTCTGTGACTGCCCATTCATCAGAATGAGCTACGCACATGCTGCAGAATCAAACCCATTCACATGTCTTGAATTTTACAGTCACATAAATTTCTGCAATGAATCTGTCGCATGTAAACCTAATATAGAATGGCATATTGTATCATAGGTACATCCAAGGATATCAGATATACCTAACACTGCTTGCTGGGGTCCATCTGAAATGAACCCATCCTAGCTCAGTGTATGTCAGTGATGCTCCCCTTTTATTTTGTGGCCGCAGGTACACTTTAACACGTTATAGTTTATATAGAGTGATAATACACAACATATTTTATAACAAAGATTACATTGGAGAATGGCAAAAATAACAATTCCATAATACAATCTTATTATTAGAAAATTATCCTATACATCAATTTCATATTTAAATCCCTGTTCTTGCCCTGCAGAGGTGTCAGCAGAATACAGGCTGCAGTTTCCAGTTACTTCCCACAAGCCAACATTACACTCAGAGCCCATCAGAGTGCCTCAGGATCCCCCGGTGGGTCCAAGCTTTGACATAATAATGGGCCCCATAGGTCCGGCAGTAGATATCCTCATTTTTAGCTGAATTTTGAGCTAATCACTTACCACTAGGGTCTATTAATTAGGGTTGATTCACAAATAATCGACAGTCGAGTCCAGAAGTATTTGGACAGTGACACAATTTTCATATTTTAGCCTCTATACACAACCACAATAAATCTTAAAGCAATGAAGATGTGATTGAGGAGTAGACTTTTAGGTTTCACTCACTATTGCATTAACGATTTAGTAATTACAACCATTTTTTACCGAGTTCCTCCATTTTCACAGGTTTAAGAGTTGAACAAACTAACATAATTATAAATATAAGAATTACTTTTAATTCTTGGCTATAAATCCTTCGCGGTAAATGACTGCCTCAAAGGGAACCTGTCATCACAATTTTCCCTTGCCAAATGACTCCCAGCGCTTGGTAGGCAACTTTAAACCACGTGCTCACATACCTTTGTCTGCTTTCCTAGCATTTTCTTTTCTGATATAATGCACTTCATAGCTGTGTGTAAATGAGTTTGGAAGTGCCACATGGGCAGTCCCAATCCTGGCAAGTGCTCTAGGGTCTCAGCATTTAACCCTGCCTAATTCCTCTCCCTCCCTCATGATTGATGGGTCCAGGCTATGGAGACGCCACTGTTACCTTCCCAGACATCTTGCGCTTGTGCCGTGCTTTATCTGTCCAGCGCATGCTCAGTACGCTTCATACTGTGGGCAATTTTCTCAAAGGCCTACAGTGCATAGTTGTGTTGGATCCGCCCAACCTCTTTAATTCTTGAGTCCTCTGTGCGGCCTTTTCCGAGTGTACTGCTGATGGTGCGATGCAAGCGCTGTAGGCCTTTAAGAACGTTGCCCACAACAGGGAGCGAATTGTGAATGCGCCGGACAGAAAAATACCTCCACAAGCGCGACATGTCTGGGTAGGTAACGGTGACGTCGCCACAGACTGGCCCCGTCAATCATGAGGAAGGGAGAGGAGTTGGGCAGGATTAGATGGTGAGACCAGGAGCACTTTCCGGGATTGGACTCGGCCACGTAGCACTTCAAAACAATTTACATACAGCTACAAAGTGCATTATATCAGAGAAGAAAATGCTAGGAAAGCAGACAAAGGTATGTGTGCACATGGTTTAAAGTGGCCTACCAAACACTGGGACTCATTTAGTAGTGAAAATTGTGATGGCAGGTTCCCAAGTCTGGAACCAATGGACATCACCAAGTTCTAAGTTTCCTCCCTTGAGCTGTTTTTCAGGCCTTTACTGCAGTTGCCTTTAGTTTGTGGGTCTTTCTGCCTTCAGTTTTGCCTTCAGGAAGTAAATAGCATTCCTAATCTGGTTGAGATCAGGTGACTGACGACCATTGAAGAATATTCCGTTTCTTTGCCTTAAAGTGGCTCTGTCACCAGATTTTGCAACCCCTATCTGCTATTGCAGCAGATAGGCGCTGCAATGTAGATTACAGTAACGTTTTTATTTTTAAAAAACGAGCATTTTTGGCCAAGTTATGACCATTTTTGTAGTTATGCAAATGAGGCTTGCAAAAGTCCAAGTGGGCGTGTATTATGTGCGTACATCGGGGCGTTTTTAATACTTTTACTAGCTGGGCGTTGTGTATAGAAGTATCATCCACTTCTCTTCAGAACGCCCAGCTTCTGGCAGTGCAGACACAGCGTGTTCTCGAGAGATCACGCTGTGTCGTCACTCACAGGTCCTGCATCGTGTCAGACGAGCGAGGACACATCGGCACCAGAGGCTACAGATGATTCTGCAGCAGCATCGGCGTTAGCAGGTAAATCGATGTAGCTACTTACCTGCAAACGCTGATGCTGCTGCAGAATCAACTGTAGCCTCTGGTGCCGATGTGGCCGACACGATGCAGGACCTGTGAGTGACGTCACAGATCTGCACTGCCAGAAGCTGGATGATACTTCTCATCAGAACGCCCAGCTAGTAAAAGTATTAAAAACAACTCCGATGTACGCACATAATACACGCCCACTTGGACTTTTACTTTTAAACACACCCACTTGGACTTTTGCAAGCCTCATTTGCATAACTACAAAAATGGTCATAACTTGGCCAAAAATGCTCGTTTTTTTAAAAATAAAAACTTTACTGTAATCTACATTGCAGCACCTATCTGCTGCAATAGCAGATAGGGGTTGCAAAATCTGGTGACAGAGCCTCTTTAAGAATTATCCATCTATACTGTGAAGTGCCATCCTGCAGTTTTTTGCTGCATTTGACTGAATCCGAGCAGAAAATCTCGCTCTATAGACTTCTATAGACTATAGAATTCATCCTGATACCTCTATCCACAGTCACATCATCAATAAACACCAGTGACCCAGTTCTATTAGCAGCCATACATGCCCATGCCATAACACTGTCTCCACCATGTTCGACAGATGATGTGGTATGTTTTGGATCATGAGCCCTTCCTTTCTTTCTCCATATTGTTTTCTTCTCATCATTCTCATTTTATATGTTTTATAGTAAAGTCTAATCTGGCCGCTCTGTTCTTGAGTGATACCAGTGGCTTTCATCTTGAGATAAACCCTCTATATTTACATTCATGAAGGCGTCTCATGATTGTAGACTTTGACAATGATTTTCCTCCTACAGAGTGTCTTGACTTGGCTAGATGTTGTGAAGGGGTTTGTTTTTACTAAGGAAAGAATTCTACAATCATCCAATTTAAAAAAAAAGAACCAAGGAGTCTCTAAGTCAAAAATTACATAATCTTTTTATTAGACAATATTACACTGTTTACAAAAAACAAGTTTCTAAAAATGAATCACAAATAAAAGCATGGCCGCCACATGGGTCAATATACATCAGATATGGTCATATATGTAAAGACACATTACAGTATACCTCAAAGACAACAATGTAGGTAGTGTGATGTAAATAGGATGAGGTATACAGGCTACAGGTAATATGTTAAACTGCTTCAGGAAAACGGTAAGAGGGATGAGACTCCCATGTATGGAAAATGCAAAAGAGAACAGGACTGAGAAACAACGTGTTATAATGTCCAAAAACGAAAAGCTCAAATATGTGTAAATATCGGGGAGTTATTCATGCATATATAAGAGAGCCCAAATACCATGAACCAGCAAACACTGAACCAAGGAGCACTATCAAAGTACTAACCCATGTAGCTGAGACTCCAAGAATGGCGGCCGGCCCCAACGCGTTTCGGCTTCCGCCTTCGTCTGGGGGTGACATCTACAAATATGTCCCTCCTATTTATCTAGCCTAAGGACCAATCAAAAAATGATTGGCCAGGTGAAAAGCATTGTATAATACACATACCTCAATCAGCTGTGGCGTCATGTCCGCGTTTGTCAGTAGACAAACATCACATGGTGTGGGCATCATGTGATACGCGATGAGTGCGCCGCGTGATGATGTCACAGCGGCGCCCTTCATCCCGCGCACATCAAGATGCCGACTCCTAGTGAGTTGCCAAGGACGCCAGCGCATGCGCACTAGATTGAGGCATGTTGATAATAGATCCACCAAGTGTAATATGTACGTATAGAGAAAGATTACACATCGTGCAGTGAGAATTAGATGTTCAATGTTCATAAATGTTTATAATTATACAAAAACCATAGTAATCTAGGAATATATATGGTTTTTAACCCAAAGGAAATACCCATGTGATATATCGCACAAAATCTTCAAGAAAATGCATAATAGATTTATATTAAAATACATGATTTTATATTAAGACATAAAAAAGAAATTAAAAAAGAAATTAAACGTGAATTAAACCATTATGTCACAAAATATACTGTGTTGAACAGTACAAATTAGTGTATGTACATATATCTTTTATAGTGAAGAAAGAAAATAAAATAAATAAATGAGTAAGTGTTATATATAACAGACAAAAATTATTATATACACATACATACACATACATCCAAGTATATATCTCAAACGCATAACACCATACCATATAAAGTAAATATAGAGATAAATATATATGCGTTTATTGTCATGCTCATGTATCTGTATGTACATAAATCATATGCACATATAGTCAGGTGAAAAGATATATATATATGTATATATGTATAGAAATTTTCTGTATGTAAAAGTGCTAACATAATAAGTACTTAAGAGTATAGAAATATATATTTCAATACTAAAGTGCAATAGTGCAAAAATTCATAAAATCTACAAAATTGTTTAAAAATTATACATTTCATTATTTTATTATTATTCTACGCTGCCATATATAGATTCCTATAGAAGTAAGACAACATCTGAAGAACAAATTGTTCTATATATATCAATCACTGTAACACAACGCTTCAGCATACATTAGTTTCTCTTCCCTAGTCTACCAGATGTAGATGTGTATGAAATACCATCGATATACAGTGATGCATTATCTATACAGTGAAAGACAACAATGTATGCTGAAGCGTTGTGTTACAGTGATTGATATATATAGAACAAAAATTTCTTTTTTATGTCTTAATATAAAATCATGTATTTTAATATAAATCTATTATGCATTTTCTTGAAGATTTTGTGCGATATATCACATGGGTATTTCCTTTGGGTTAAAAACCATATATATTCCTAGATTACTATGGTTTTTGTATAATTATAAACATTTATGAACATTGAACATCTAATTCTCACTGCACGATGTGTAATCTTTCTCTATACGTACATATTACACTTGGTGGATCTATTATCAACATGCCTCAATCTAGTGCGCATGCGCTGGCGTCCTTGGCAACTCACTAGGAGTCGGCATCTTGATGTGCGCGGGATGAAGGGCGCCGCTGTGACATCATCACGCGGCGCACTCATCGCGTATCACATGATGCCCACACCATGTGATGTTTGTCTACTGACAAACGCGGACATGACGCCACAGCTGATTGAGGTATGTGTATTATACAATGCTTTTCACCTGGCCAATCATTTTTTGATTGGTCCTTAGGCTAGATAAATAGGAGGGACATATTTGTAGATGTCACCCCCAGACGAAGGCGGAAGCCGAAACGCGTTGGGGCCGGCCGCCATTCTTGGAGTCTCAGCTACATGGGTTAGTACTTTGATAGTGCTCCTTGGTTCAGTGTTTGCTGGTTCATGGTATTTGGGCTCTCTTATATATGCATGAATAACTCCCCGATATTTACACATATTTGAGCTTTTCGTTTTTGGACATTATAACACGTTGTTTCTCAGTCCTGTTCTCTTTTGCATTTTCCATACATGGGAGTCTCATCCCTCTTACCGTTTTCCTGAAGCAGTTTAACATATTACCTGTAGCCTGTATACCTCATCCTATTTACATCACACTACCTACATTGTTGTCTTTGAGGTATACTGTAATGTGTCTTTACATATATGACCATATCTGATGTATATTGACCCATGTGGCGGCCATGCTTTTATTTGTGATTCATTTTTAGAAACTTGTTTTTTGTAAACAGTGTAATATTGTCTAATAAAAAGATTATGTAATTTTTGACTTAGAGACTCCTTGGTTCTTCTTTTTGGTGCAATATATTTTGGGAGTACAGTCGTAAGTTATAAGGGATGATATACATAATTTGTGTCAGATGATGCAGCATGTATGCCCTGTATATAGGATTTATTTTAATCATCCAATTTAGTTGTCTTCCATGGTCTTCCTGGACTTTTGGTGTTGCGGAGCTTGCCATTGCATTTCTTCTTTTTGAAGAATTTACCAAATTGTTGATTTGGCCACTCCTAAAGTTTCTGACATCTCTCTGATAGGTTTGCCCTGTGTTTTCAGTCTAATGACAGCCTCCTTTAAAGAGGCTCTGTCACCAGATTTTGCAACCCCTATCTGCTATTGCAGCAGATCGGCGCTGCAATGGAGATTACAGTAACGTTTTTATTTTAAAAAAACGAGCATTTTTGGCCAAGTTATGGCCATTTTTGTATTTATGCAAATGAGGCTTGCAAAAGTACAACTGGGCGTGTTGAAAAGTAAAAGTACAACTGGGCGTGTATTATGTGCGTACATCTGGGCGTTTTTACTACTTTTACTAGCTGGGCGTAAGCTGTTTGATCGCATACGAGGGGCCAAATTTTTTCTAAGCTAGACCTGCGTGGGGCTTACAATCTAGTACGGATTCGCCGGGGTGATGAATGGAAGACGGCATTTAACACCCGGGACGGGCACTATGAATACCTAGTGATGCCCTTCGGACTGTGTAACTCTCCTGCAGTGTTTCAGGAGTTCGTTAACGATATCTTCCGGGATCTACTCTATGTCTGTGTTGTTGTTTATCTCGATCATATTTTGATTTTCTCCCCAGATCCGACGACTCATCGGAGGCATGTCCGTCAGGTTCTACTACGATTGAGGGAGAATCATTTATACGCCAAGTTGGAGAAGTGCGTCTTTGAGAAGAGTTCTCTGCCCTTCCTGGGCTACATCATCTCGGATCAAGGCCTCAAGATGGATCCTGAGAAAGTGAAGGCTGTCCTGGAGTGGCCACGTCCCCAAGGCTTAAGGCCATACAGCGGTTCCTGGGATTCGCCTATTTCTACCGCCAGTTTATTCCTAACTTCTCTTCTCTGACGTCTCCCATCTCGACCCTTACCAAGAAGGGTGTGAACGCCAAAGTGTGGACTCCAGAGGCAGAGTCTGCATTTATTAGCCTCAAGAGAGCCTTCACTTCAGCCTCGATCCTCCATCATCCTGTCGTATCTCGGCAGTTCTCACTGGAGGTGGACGCTTCCTCTGTTGGTGCAGGTGATCTTCTGTTCCAGAGGAGCTCCAAAGGAAAGGCAGTAGTATGTGGCTACTACTCTAGACTGTTTTCTTCTGCTGAGCGCAATTACTCCATTGGAGATCGGGAGCTGCTGGCCATCAAATTGGCTCTGGAGGAGTGGAGACATCTTCTGGAGGGCATTGCTCACCCCATCCTGATCTTCACCGACCACAAGAATCTTACTTACCTTCAGTCCGCTCAAAGACTGAATCCTTGTCAAGCCAGGTGGTCGCTGTTCTTCACCCGTTTTCTGTTTGTGCTCCACTACCGTCCCGCGGACAAGAATGTGAGGGCCGATGCCCTGTCCAGATCGTTTGAGACGGAAGACACGGTGGAGTCCCTTCAGACCATCATAGGCCCATCCTGCATTGTCACTGCTAATCCTCTGCAGGTTAGAGACATCCCTCCGGGGAGGACTTTTGTTCGGTTGGCAGACAGGAGAAGAATTCTCCGCTGGGGACATAGTTCTAAACTTGCTGGGCACGCTGGTGTCCGTAAAACCCGAGACCTGATTGCTCGTCACTTTTGGTGGCCCACGCTACCCAAAGACGTTCTGGACTTTGTCTCTTCTTGTACGGTGTGTGCCTCTAACAAAGTGACTCACTCCAAGCCTGCCGGCCTTCTTCAACCTCTGCCTGTACCCAATGCCCCCTGGCAGCACATTGCGATGGACTTCATCACAGACCTTCCCCCCTCAGTAGGATGTAACACTGTCTGGGTGGTGGTGGACCGGTTCTTTAAGATGGCTCATTTTATCCCGCTGACCGACCTACCTTCTGCTCCTCGTCTGGCGAGTCTCTTCATTCTACACATCTTTCGCTTGCATGGCTTGCCTCTACACATCGTGTCAGATCGGGGTGTTCAGTTTACCTCTAAGTTCTGGAGAGCCCTCTGTAAACTCCTGGATGTGAGTTTGGACTTTTCCTCTGCCTATCACCCCCAGTCCAATGGGCAAGTTGAGAGGATCAACCAGATCATGGAAAATTATCTCCGCCACTTCATCTCTTCACAGCACGATAACTGGGTACAGCTTCTTCCATGGGCTGAGTTTTCTTACAACAACCACACTAGTGAGTCCACCACTTCCACTCCGTTTCACATCGTGTACAGTCAACATCCCAGAGTCCCTCTTCCTGTATCAACTTCATCTCAGGTACCCGCTGCTGACTCCACATATGGGGACTTCCTGCAAATCTGGCAACAAACCCGGTCCTCTATTTTGCTGGCGGTAGATCGCATGAAGCGAAAGGCAGATACTAAGAGAAGAGAACCGCCTCAGTATCTTCCTGGGACTAAAGTCTGGCTGTCCTCTCGGAACATTCGCTTGAGGGTGCCTTCATACAAGTTTGCTCCCAGGTTCCTTGGTCCTTTCGAGATCCTGCAACAAGTCAACCCTGTCTCCTATAAGCTGCGGCTGCCTCCTACCCTCAGAATCCCTAACTCCTTCCATGTGTCCCTCCTGAAACCAGTGGTCCTGAACCGCTACAGCAAGACTTCTAGTTCCACAGTTGCTCCCAGCGGTCCTTCTGATGTATTCGAGGTAAAGGAGATCCTGGACTGCAAAAGGGTAGGAGGAAGGACTTTCTATTTGGTGGACTGGAGAGGGTTTGGTCCTGAGGAGAGGTCCTGGGAGCCAGAAGAGAACCTCAGCGCTCCTGCTCTTATTAAAAAGTTCCTCTCTCACTCTGGCCCCAAGAAGAGGGGGCGTTAGAGGGGGGATACTGTAGCATCCATGGCCGTGGGCCGTCGGATTTACTCACCTCCCGACGCCCGCAGCCATGGATCTGTGAGCGCTGGTCCCCATCTCCTTCCTAGGAGACGCCAGCGCTCACTTCCGCTCCGTTCGGCTGTGTCCCGTAGGGTGCGCGCGCACGCGCGTGGCCGGCTTCAAAGGGCCAGCGCGCGCAAATAGGAGGAAGTCATCATCATCAACTGCCACGATTTCCTGGTCTATAAGAAGGCCCCTGGCCTACTAATCCTTGCCTGAGCGTTGTTAGTTTTCCCAGTCTGTCTTACAAATGGTCCCTTAGTGTTTCCCGTTCCTGTTGTTTCCCGTGCTTTGCCTTAGTATCAAGTCCTGCCACGTCCTGTGTCATCTGCCACGTCCAGAGGAATCTGCCACGTCCAGAGGAATCTGCCACGTCCAGAGGAATCTGCCATGTCCTGTGTCATCTGCCACGTCAAGAGGAATCTGCCACGTCTAGAGGAATCTGCCACGTCTAGAGGAATCTGCCACGTCCGGAGGAATCCACCACGTCCGGAGGAATCCGCCACGTCCTGTGTCATCTGCCATGTCTAGAGGAATCTGCCACATCCTGTGTCATCTGCCACGTCCAGAGGAATCCGCCACGTCCTGTGTCATCTGCCACGTCCCGAGGAATCCGCCACGTCTGGCGCAACTTGCGGCTCCTGTGTCATCCGCCACGTTTGCCGCTGTCTGCTGCAACCATCTCCATCTGTGCCAGAGCTTCGGTCACCATCTGGACTATCCAGGTACTCTTGTGCGGGACATTGTATTTCTGGGGTTTCCTGTGGTTTGGCCAGCTGCCTTCCCGCTACGGCGGTACGGCCTAGTGGGTCCACTAACCCGCTCCGTGACAGACAGAAGTATGACTAATACATGTCAATAGTGAAATCTGAAGGCAAGGTCAAGTGGGATGTGAAACAGAAATATATATAAGAGCTTTTCTGACTGCTGCAGAATTGGAGAATTATGATCATGTGGAAATAATGTTGCTGTCGCTAGGTATTAACACACTGTGCCATTTCCTATCTGAGGTTATAAAAGGAACACCAAAGCCCTTCTCAAATCCCAAGGATATTAAAATGTAATTCCAATGAAAATGATAAAAAAAGAAGCACTTCTTGAATAATTATTCTGATAACTATAATGACTTATGATACTTCATATAAGACATCTACTATTAACTATACTATAAAATATAACTAATCACAATTGATATACTAAAATATGGGCACGTTAGTGGCTTCTCTCAGCACTGATGACTGCACTCCCAGCATCCTCTGCTCCTCTAATCTTCTCAAATTTTGAAGGCTCATGACCTTCAATGCACACTGACAGATCATTTTATTCTTGCTCATTCCCCGCCCCTTAGCATAGAACAGGACGTTATCCTGGTCCAATGTTTCTATAGTGAGTTAAAGGGTTTGCCCATGTTGGACAATCCCATTTTGTTAGAACTGTCCCCTCGAAAAGCAGATCACAGGGTGCTATGCTGTTAGGATACCACCAGCGATCAGCTGTAGTCTGTAGGGAAACCCAGCAGCAACTGTTTTCTTGCAGCGCCACCACAGGGGAACTGAAGAATTACACAGTGGCCATTGAAAACAATGAGCTGTCCATGCAATGCATTGACGCGTTGGGTCCTCCAGACTGAGAGATGCTCTTTGTAACTGCTCACTGGCTAGTAGACGAGGGTTCTGTAAAGGAGACCCCGTATATAAACTCAGAATTACATAAAATGGTGATTAAATGTGGGTTTTCTAAAATCATATTCTAGGTGTTCCTGACCATAACCTCATTCTTTGGGACGGTGACATTTAGTCAGAAGTGCCTACACTGAGGAACTCTAGCACTGCTCACTATACTATCAGTTGAGCAACAGTGTTTTCCCAGCAGGAGAAGTCAATCATATATTATTAAACTGTAATAATAAAGAGACCAGAAAATAATAGGTAAAAGCAATAAAATAGGTGCTTGCTTGTACACAGATAGGACACTAGCCACTACTATAGCTGGACACTGTGGGTACCCTTATTAGGCTAGTATGGTCACTAGTTATATATTTATCTATTACCTATTCAATCTACTATCTATTGTTTTCCAGGAAAACCCCTCTTTGACATGTCTACTATACAATTCATAAAAGTGTAATCAGTCAAAGTCAAACTTATAGGACCCTCACAGGCCCTGAGAACAAAGAAGTACCATTCGCCAGTATTGGTGGATAGGTGCCTTCTAATTCTTGGCCACTATCCACTAAAATGAATAGGAATCATGGTTTATGTAATAATAATAATAATAATAATCTTTATTTATATAGCGCCAACATATTACGCAGCACTTTACAATTTAGAGGGAACATGAAACAAACAATATCAGACATTACATAGTGACAAAGTTAATTTACAATTCAAACCTGAGGAGTGAGGACCCTGCTCGCTAGAGCTTACAATCTATGAGGAAATAAGGGAGACACAAAGTGTAACAGTGTTTGTTCTGTACAATGGTCCGGCCATTTTTATACACATGCGGTGGTAACATAAAGCTGCATGAGCCGGTCACCAGCCAGTATCCGTGTATGACGGACATGAAGAGAAGGAGTGTGAGGGAATCTTATTCTGATGACTAATCTAAAAGAAGGGCCATGGAAAGGAGTCAGATTAGGGAATGTTATAGGCATGTCTAAAAAGATGTGTTTTCAGGGCACGTTTAAAACTGAGGATATTGGGAATTAATCTGATTGTCTGGGGTAGCGCATTCCAGAGGACGGGTGCAGCACGAGAAAAATCCTGGAGACGGGAGTGGGAGGTTCGGATTATGGAGGACTTTAATCTAAGGTCGTTGGCAGAATGTAGAGCCCGAGTAGGGTGGTGGACAGAGATGAGGGAGGAGATGTAAGGAGGTGCAGCACTGTGGAGAGCTTTGTGGGTGAGAGTAATAAGTTTGAATTTTATTCTGAAGGGGATGGGCAACCAGGGCAGTGACTGGCACAGATTAGAGGCGTTGGTGTAGCGGTTAGTCATAAATTATGTTGTTACATTACTTTAATTAATCCTTAGTATAAACTCTTAGAACACAAGTGCTAATGTCACAATGCAAAATAATTGAGGTGGCTTCTATTATCATCTATTTCCTAATGCACAGGGCTTGACATTTGCACAGAACATTTTACAGTCCCCATGAAAACTTTGTTGTTGAGTGTACAGGATGAATGTACAGAGGACACTGTCCATGGTACTGAATAAAGAAAACAAATGGTTAATTCCTATACAATAAGCATTGCATGTTACATAGTAAACTCAACAGTATACACTCCATTGAACTAAAAAAAATACTGTAAGGGTAAAGTACTGACATTGGCCCTAGTATATGCCTTTACATATATCACAGAGATAGGGAAATTAGATTGTGAGCCTTACTGGAGACAGTGACTGATGTAAAGGAATACATTCTGTGTACAATGCTGTGGGATATGATGAGACTATATATATTGTGTAAATCAAGGAGCATAATATGAGGACTGTTTTTTTTTCACTTCTACCTAAGAATGGGGACAACACATTATTTAGCGTCATCAACACCATAACACAGGATCTAGTATCACCAACATCACTACACAGGATCTAGTATCACCAACATCACAACACAGGATCTAGAGTCACCAACATCACTACACAGGATCTAGTATCACCAACACCACAACACAACACAGGATCTAGTATCACCAACATCACAACACAGGATCTAGTATCATCAACACCACAACACAGAATCTATCACCAACATTACAACACAGGATCTAGTGTCACCAACATCACAACACAGGATCTAGTATCACGAATATCACAACACAGGATCTAGTATCACCAACATCACTACATAGGATCTAGTATCATGAACACCTGAACACAGGATCTAGTATCCCCAACATCACAACACTGACTGTAATATCAGAAACACGACAACACAAAATCTATTTTCAGCGACACAACAACACAAAATCTATTTTCAGTGACACAACAACACAGGATCTAGTATTGGCAATACTAAAGAACAGGATCTAGTAGCAGCAATACAAGAAAACAGGATCTATTATCAGCAATACCAGAACACAGGATATAGTATCAGCAACAGCACAACACAGGATTTAGAATCAGAAATAACCACAATACAGGGTCTAGTATCAGCAACACTGCGACACAGGATCTAGCATAAGCAACACCAAAATCCAAGATCTAGTATCAGTAATACAAGAAAATAGGTTTTAGTATCAGCAACACTACAATACAGGATCTAAGAACAACACCAGAAACAAAGTAACACAAGAAGTTTTATCAGCAATACAACACAGGATCTAGTATCAGGAACACCAGTTGATATACTGAATTGGATGAATGTAGATATGATCCAAGCTAAATTAAATAAAATAAATGTGCACAAGGCCCCGGGACCAGATGGGTTACACCCTAGAATTCTTAAAGAGCTTAGTTCAGTTATTTCTGTCCCCCTTTTCATAATATTTAGAGATTCTCTAGTGACTGGTATAGTGCCAAGGGACTGGCGCAGGGCAAATGTGGTGCCTATTTTCAAAAAGGGCTCTAGGTCTTCCCCGGGTAATTATAGACCAGTAAGCTTAACATCCATCGTGGGGAAAATGTTTGAGGGGCTATTGAGGGACTATATACAGGATTATGTGACAAAAAATAGTATTATAAGTGACAGCCAGCACGGTTTTACTAAGGACAGAAGTTGTCAAACTAACCTAATCTGTTTTTATGAAGAGGTAAGCAGAAGCCTAGACAGAGGGGCCGCTGTGGATATAGTGTTTTTGGACTTTGCAAAGGCATTTGACACTGTCCCCCATAGACGCCTAATGGGTAAATTAAGGACTATAGGTTTAGAAAATATAGTTTGTAATTGGATTGAGAATTGGCTCAAGGCCGTATCCAGAGAGTTGTGGTCAATGATTCCTACTCTGAATGGTCCCCGGTAATAAGTGGTGTACCCCAGGGTTCAGTGCTGGGACCACTATTATTCAACTTATTTATTAATGATATAGAGGATGGGATTAATAGCACTATTTCTATTTTTGCAGATGACACCAAGCTATGTAATATATATTTCAGTCTATGGAAGATGTTCATGAATTGCAGGCAGATTTAAACAAACTAAGTGTTTGGGCGTCCACTTGGCAAATGAAGTTTAATGTAGATAAATGTAAAGTTATTGTAATGACGGGGGGTAGGGAAACGGACAAGTGAGCCCTAGTCTACCCGCCACTCTGTCCCTGCCTACTTGCAACGACCCGCCCTAGGCGACGGGGTACAACTGGGCGGCGGTCCCTGCGCTCAGTAAGTGCACGACAAACACGACAAACATACAAGGGAATACAAGCAAGGGAAAGGGGCAGTTGCCCACGGCAACACCGTGAGCAACCAGAGTGGTGAACGAGGCGAGTCAAGCCAGGAGTGTGCGAGGTACCAAACGAAGAGCAGAAGAGTAGTCAGTAAGCCAGGGTCTGTATGGAGCAGGATCAAAATAGAAGGAGCTGTAGCTGGGCCAGGAAACCACACGAAAAGAATCACAAGCACCGAGGGACAGGAAGGGCAGGCTTAAATAGACCGAGGGCGGGAGCTAGCTGAGTCTGGCCAGGTTGCGATAGGCTCTCCCACTCCTAAGCCTGCCAGCCTGAGTGGTGGAAGCTGGAGTCAGTCTCAGGGATGTAGATTCAGGTGCTGACTGATTAATTATGGGAGTTAACCCCGAAGCTGTGCCTGGCAGATCCTTTACAGTACCCCCCCTTTTATGAGGGGCCACCGGACCCTTTCTAAGTGGACCTGGCTTACTGGGGAAACGCAGGTGGAACCTCCTGACCAATACCCCAGCGTGAACATCCCGGGCGGGTACCCAAGTCCTCTCCTCGGGCCCGTATCCTCTCCAATGGACCAGGTACTGGAGGGAGCCTTGGACCATCTTGCGGTCCACAATCTTGGCCACCTCGAATTCCACCCCCTCAGGGGTGAGGACGGGAACAGGAGGTCTCCTCGAGGGAGCCAAGGACGGGGAGCAGCGTTTAAGGAGGGAGGCATGAAACACGTCGTGTATACGAAAAGACGGGGGTAACTCCAGCCGGAAGGAGACAGGATTGAGGACCTCAATGACCTTATACGGCCCAATAAACCGGGGAGCAAACTTCTTGGACGGAACCTTGAGACGCAAGTTCCTAGACGACAACCACACCAGATCCCCGACCATAAACAGGGGGTTAGCAGAACGTTTTCTATCAGCCTGAGTTTTTTGTACGCTCTGGGAAGCCTCTAGGTTCTTCTGAACCTGGGCCCAGACTGTGCACAGTTCCCGATGAACGACCTCTACCTCGGGATTGTTGGAACTACCAGGTGAAACGGAGGAGAACCGTGGATTAAACCCAAAATTACAGAAAAAGGGGGAGACCCCTGACGAGTTACTGACCCGGTTATTAAGGGAAAATTCGGCGAGGGGAATGAATGAGACCCAATCATATTGACAGTCAGAGACAAAACACCTTAAATATTTTTCTAGAGATTGATTAGTCCTCTCAGTTTGGCCATTGGTTTCAGGATGGAAGGCAGAGGAGAAGGACAGATCAATCTCAAACTTCATACAGAAGGCTCTCCAAAACAATGAAACAAATTGTACCCCTCTGTCCGAAACAATATTGACAGGGACCCCATGGAGACGCAGGATGTGTTTGACAAACAAGGTAGCCAACGTCTTGGCGTTGGGTAGTTTCTTGAGGGGCACAAAGTGGCACATCTTACTGAAGCGGTCTACTACCACCCACACCACCGACTTGCCTTGGGATGGAGGCAAATCGGTGATAAAATCCATGGAGATATGTGTCCAAGGTCTCTGGGGAATGGGAAACGAACGCAGTAAGCCCGCTGGTCGGGACCTGGGAGTCTTGGACCTAGCACAAACCTCACAAGCGGCGACGTAGGCCTTAACGTCTTTAGGCAACCCAGGCCACTAATAGTTTCTAGTAATGAGGTGTTTGGTACCCAGGATGCCTGGATGACCAGATAGTGCGGAGTCATGATTTTCCCTAAGTACCCTTAGCCGGAATTGCAGGGGAACAAACAGCTTGTTCTCAGGAAGGTTCCCGGGAGCTGAACCTTGATCAGCAGCAATTTCAGAGACTAAATCAGAATCGATCGAGGAAATGATTATACCTGGAGGCAAAATACAAGCAGGATCTTCCTCCGAAGGAGGGCTGGCCATGAAGCTACGCGACAGTGCATCAGCCTTAATATTTTTAGACCCAGCCCTATAGGTAACCAAAAAATTGAATCTGGTAAAAAATAACGCCCATCGAGCTTGTCTCGGGTTTAGCCTCCGGGCAGATTCTAGGAAAACCAGATTCTTGTGGTCGGTAAGGACCGTTACCTGGTGCCTAGCCCCCTCCAGGAAGTGGCGCCACTCTTCAAATGCCCATTTAATGGCTAAGAGTTCGCGGTTGCCAATATCATAGTTACTCTCAGTTGGCGAAAACTTCCTGGAGAAGTAGGCACAGGGGCGGACATGGGTGAGGGACCTGGTACCCTGGGACAAGACAGCCCCCACTCCCACCTCAGATGCGTCAACTTCCACGATAAATGGCTCCATTTGGTTGGGCTGAACCAGCACCGGGGCCGAGATAAAGCACTTCTTAAGGACCTCAAAAGCCTGGACAGCCTCAGGAGGCCAGTGGAGGAGATCAGCTCCTTTGCGAGTGAGGTCCGTAAGAGGCTTAGCGATGACCGAGAAGTTAGCAATAAATCTCCTGTAATAATTAGCGAACCCCAAAAAACACTGTAACGCCTTCAGGGAGGCAGGTTGGACCCATTCCGCCACAGCCTGAACCTTGGCGGGGTCCATGCGGAATTCATGAGGAGTGAGGATTTGACCCAAAAATGGTATTTCCTGTACCCCAAACACACATTTTTCGGTTTTGGCAAACAGTTTGTTTTCCCGAAGGACCTGGAGCACCTTCCTGACATGCTCAATGTGGGAGGACCAGTCCTTGGAAAACACCAGTATGTCATCAATGTACACTACAAGAAATATCCCCAGGTAATTTCTCAAAATCTCATTTATGAAATTTTGGAAGACCGCAGGGGCATTACACAACCCAAAGGGCATGACGAGGTATTAGAAATGGCCTTCGGGCGTGTTAAACGCAGTCTTCCACTCATCCCCCTCTTTGATGCGGATAAGGTTATACGCCCCCCGTAGATCCAACTTAGAGAACCATTGGGCCCCCTGAACCTGATTGAAGAGATCAGGAATCAAAGGAAGGGGATACTGGTTCCTTACCGTGACCTTATTCAGGCTACGGTAGTCAATGCATGGCCTAAGACCACCATCCTTCTTCCCTACGAAGAAGAAGCCTGCACCTACCGGAGAAGTAGAGGGACGAATGTAACCCTTGGCCAGGCATTCCTGGATATACTCTCTCATGGCTTCACGTTCGGGACAAGAAAGATTAAATATCCTACCCTTAGGAAGCTTAGCTCCTGGTACCAATTCGATAGAGCAATCGTATTCTCTATGAGGAGGTAACACTTCGGAGGCCTCCTTAGAGAAAACATCAGCGAAGTCCTGAACAAACTCGGGTAGCGTGTTTGCCTCCTCAGGGGGAGAAATAGAATTAACAGAAAAACATGACGTAAAACATTCATTACCCCATTTGGTTAGCTCCCCAGTATTCCAGTCAAACGTGGGATTATGCAACTGCAACCAGGGAAGGCCTAGAACCAAATCGTACGATAATCCCTGCATCAACAGTACAGAGCACTGCTCCAAATGCATGGAGCCAACAAGGAGTTCAAAAACAGGGGTATGCTGTGTAAAATAACCATTAGCAAGAGGAGTGGAGTCGATACCCACTACCGGGACAGGTTTAGGCAAATCAATCAGAGGCATAGCAAGAGACATAGCAAATTCCACAGACATGATATTAGTAGAGGACCCTGAATCCACGAAGGCACTGCCGGTAGCAGACCTACCACCAAAAGAGACCTGAAAGGGAAGCAAGATCTTAGTATGTTTCCTATTTACGGGAAATACCTGTGCGCCCAAGTGACCTCCCCGATGATCACTTAGGCGCGGAAGTTCTCTGGCTGCATTCTTACGCTTAGGACAGTTGTTCACTTGATGCTTGTCATCCCCACAGTAGAAGCAGAGACCATTCTTCCTGCGGAATTCTCTACGTTGTTGGGGGGAATCGGAGGCCCCGAGTTGCATAGGTATCTCTGAGTCTTTTGGGGAGGAACGAAGCAACGGAGCTTCGGGAGGCATCATGGGGGAGTCGGAGGAGAAAACACATAAACGTTCACGTTGTCGTTCCCTGAGACGTCGGTCAAGTCGTACCGCTAAAGCCATAACCTGGTCTAGGGAGTCAGAAGAGGGATAGCTAACTAGCAGGTCTTTCAGGGAATTCGACAGACCCAACCTAAACTGGCACCTTAAGGCAGGGTCATTCCACCGAGAAGCTACGCACCACTTCCTAAAGTCAGAACAATACTCCTCAGGTCACCAGCTGACTCTCGGCAAAGGCAGTCCTGTCAGTCTCGTCATAAATAAGTCCGAGAGCAGAAAAGAAACAATCAACGGAGGAAAGTTCAGGGGCGTCAGGAGCCAAGGAGAAGGCCCACTCTTGGGGCCCTTCCTGGAGCCGGGACATAATTATACCCACCCGCTGGCCCTCAGAACCTGAGGAATGAGGCTTTAAACGAAAGTAAAGCCTACAACTCTCCCGAAAGGAGAGAAAAGCCCTCCGGTCCCCTGAGAACTGGTCGGGCAACTTGAGGTGGGGTTCAAGAGGTGAGGTGAGGGGAACTACCAAGGTAGCATCAGGCTGGTTGACCCTCTGAGCCAGGGCCTGGACCTGTAGGGAGAGACCCTGCATTTGCTGAGCCAGGGTCTCACGGGGGTCCATAGTGGTGTCAGGGACCAGGGTAGACTAGGTATGGGCTTGTGATTATGTAATGACGGGGGGTAGGGAAACGGACAAGTGAGCCCTAGTCTACCCGCCACTCTGTCCCTGCCTACTTGCAACGACCCGCCCTAGGCGACGGGGTACAACTGGGCAGCGGTCCCTGCGCTCAGTAAGTGCACGACAAACATGACAAACATACAAGGGAATACAAGCAAGGGAAAGGGGCAGTTGCCCACGGCAACACCGTGAGCAACCAGAGTGGTGAACGAGCCGAGTCAAGCCAGGAGTGTGCGAGGTACCAAACGAAGAGCAGAAGAGTAGTCAGTAAGCCAGGGTCTGTATGGAGCAGGATCAAAATAGAAGGAGCTGTAGCTGGGCCAGGAAACCACACGAAAAGAATCACAAGCACCGAGGGACAGGAAGGGCAGGCTTAAATAGACCGAGGGCGGGAGCTAGCTAAGTCTGGCCAGGTTGCGATAGGCTCTCCCACTCCTAAGCCTGCCAGCCTGAGTGGTGGAAGCTGGAGTCAGTCTCAGGGATGTAGATTCAGGTGCTGACTGATTAATTATGGGAGTTAACCCCGAAGCTGTGCCTGGCAGATCCTTTACAGTTATGCATCTGGGTACCAACAACCTGCATGCATCATATGTCCTAGGGGGAGCTACACTGGCGGATTCACTTGTTGAGAAGGATCTGGGTGTACTTGTAAATCATAAACTAAATAACAGCGTGCAGTGTCAATCAGCTGCTTCAAAGGCCAGCAGGATATTGTTGTGTATTAAAAGAGGCATGGACTCGCGGGACAGGGATGTAATATTGCCACTTTACAAAGCATTAGAGAGGCCTCATCTAGAATATGCAGTCCAGTTCTGGGCTCCAGTTCATAGAAAGGATGCCCTGGAGTTGGAAAAAATACAAAGAAGAGCAACGAAGCTAATTAGGGGCATGGAGAATTTAAGTTATGAGGAAAGATTAAAAGAATTAAACCTATTTAGCCTTGAAAAAAGACGACTAAGGGGGGACATGATTAACTTATATAAATATATAAATGGCACATACAAAAAATATGGTTAAATCCTGTTCCTTGTAAAACCCCCTCAAAAAAACAAGGGGGCACTCCCTCCGTCTGGAGAAAAAAAGGTTCAACCTGCAGAGGCGACAAGCCTTCTTTACTGTGAGAACTGTGAATCTATGGAATAGTCACCGCAGGAGCTGGTCACATCAGGGGCAATAGATGGCTTTAAAAAAGGGTTAGATCATTTCCTAGAACAAAAAAGTATTAGCTCCTATGTGTAGAAATTTTTCCTTCCCTTTTCCCGTCCCTTGGTTGAACTTGATGGACATGTGTCTTTTTTCAGCCGTACTAACTATGTAACTATGTAACTAAGATCACTGGATCTAGTGTAAAAGGGGGTTTTAAACTGGGCGATTATTGGGCAGATGAGCGTTCCCGAAAATTGACCTGTGTAAACAGGGAGACTCGCTGCCAACATGATAATAATGTATGGGGACGAGTGATCGGAGTAACGACCGCTCGTCCCCATCCATAGCTCCGTGTGACAGGAACTAACGAGCGCCGATCAACGAGACATATTACGTTGCTGTCGCCAAGGGGAAGTATGGAGCGCGCTCATGGGCTGAGTATTCTCCATACTCGGCGGGTGACGGCTGTGTTGCACAGCTGACACCTCACTCCAGTGGGCGGAATAAAAGTTCACCTTAAATTCCACGGTCAATCATGACCGCAGCACTTAAATTGTTGAAACACGCTATTGCGCCCATCCGCGGTGTGATCGGCCGTTTACAATGGTTGTTTTATCAGCCTGGGGGCCTTTATTATCTTTGTACTCTTTTAAAGCTCTGCCTCTGGCAGGGCTTCAAAGGAGACTGTCCGTATCACGATATACTGCAATACATTGTTATTGCAGTATATCATGCAAGCGATCCAATGATCGCTGGTTCAAGTCTCCTAGGGGGACTAATAAAAAAAGTAAAAAACAGTTCAATAAAGGTTTTTTTAATGTTTCAAAAAGTATTACAAGTAAAAAAAAACAAAACCTTTTCCCATCTTTCCCCTAAAGTAATGTTAGAAAAAATAAAACTTAACATAACGGTTATTGCCACATCCGTAAAAGACTGAACTATCACAATATAGTGTTGTTAAACTGGCTCAGTGAATGCCGTAAAGATAAATAAATGTTAAAACACGCAAATTGCTGTTTTTGGTCACATTAGCTCTCCAAAAAAATGAAATAAAAAGTGATCAAAAAGTCGCATATACCCCAAAATGGTATAGGTGAAAACTACTGATCTCTTGGCAAAAAATTTAGCCCTTACATCGCTAAATTGACTGAAAAATAAAAAAGTTATGTCTCCCATGGCAAACATAAAACGTTGTTTATTTTTTTAGCAAATAGATTTTGTTTTTTTTTTAAAAAAGTGGTAAAACATAAAACAAAACATATAAATTTGGTATAATCGTATCAACCTGTAGAATAAGATGCACATGTAGCTTTTACCGCCTGATGGACACCGTAAAAACAAAACCCCCCAAAAAATGGCGTAATCGTTGTTTTTTCCCTGTTTCACCCCACAAATAATTATTTTTCAGCTTCCCAGTACATTATGCAGTACAAAAATTGGTGCCATGACAAACTACAACTTGTCCTGCAAAAAACAAGCCCTCATACGGCTGTCAACAAAAAAACAAAGAAGTTATGGCTTTTGGAAGGCGGGAAGGAAAAAACGAAAATGAAAAAACTGAAATTGGCCGTGTCTCCAAGGGGGTTAAAAAAACACAACAACACAGCATCTAGTATCAGAAAAAACACAGCACAGGTTCTAGTATAAGCATTAACAAATACAGAATCAAGTATCTGCAATATTAGAAAACAGAATCTGGTATCAGCAACATCACAGCAAAAGATCTAGTATCAGCAACACCCAAACACAAGATCTAGTATCCGCAACATGACAGCAAGAGATCTAGTATCAGCAACACCAAAACACAAGATCTAGTATGAGCAGTGCCACAAAACAGGATCTAGTATCAGCAATACTAGAAAACAGGATCTAGTATCAGCAGCACCACAAAACAGGATCTAGTATCAGCAACGCTACAATATAGGATCAAAGAACAACACCAGGAATAACATAACACAAAAACTTTTATCAGCAATACAACACAGGATCTAGTATCAGGGACATCACAACACACAATCTAGTACCGGCAACACCAGAACACAGGATCTAGTTCCAGGAACATCACAACACAAGATCTAGTACCAGCAACACCAGCACACTGGGTCTAGTATCAGAAACACCAGAACACAGGATCTAGTACCAGGGACAGTGCAACACAAGATCAACAAGTATCAGCAACAAGACAGAATCTAGTATCAGAAACCCTAAAATACAGGATCTAGTATCAGCAACAAGACAGAATCTAGTATCATAAACACCTACAGGATCTAGTATCACAACACGGGATCTAATATACAAGCAACACCAGAACATAGGATCTTTTATCAGCAGTACAAAATACAGGAACCAAGAACAACACCGGAACAACATAACACTTTTACCAGCAACACAACACAGTATCCAGTATAAGCAACACTACAACACAGGATAGTACTTCCAGTTTAAAGGCTCCTGGACTCATACATTAGGGAACTGCATTATCAGAAATTAAGACATGTCAGAAGATAAATTGTGAGGTTCTGTGTCCTCTGTGACCCTTATAGATTACTAGAATGATGGGGTCATGATACTCCTCCGAGCTCTGTGCCCCTTTGCCTTCAGACTTATTATACACATTCATAAAAACAGCCATAATTGTTTGATTAGTGGGAGCCCACACAAGGGTTTCTGTGTCTCTACGGAAACAGCTGAGCATAGAATATTGTAGAGTGACATGGACATGTACACTCCTCAACATTGAAATTGCAACGCCAAGAAGGAAAGGTTTTGGAATTGTGGAAATCACAGGCTCGATAGACATGTTAATGATATGCAAATAATAAAAACAAAATATTCCAAACATCTTGATTTATGTGCTCGATAGGAGACAAGTCCAGAGACGCTGCAGGTCAAGGTAGCATGTTTAGGCCACACAGGCTGCTCAAAGTAGCACGAGCAAAATGCGGCCTGGCGTTGTTCTGCTGAAAAACGGCTTCAGGGACACTTTGAGAAATGGCCATACCACTGATTCCACAACCAAATCAATGTAAAGCCGAGCTGTTAGTGTACCCGAAATGAAGACTAGAAGGGTCCGTCTACCGTAGATTCTGCCATCCCACACCATGATCCCGGGAGTATGACCAGCGTGATGTTCTTTTGTCAAGGCCTCTTCATGGCATTGCCCACGTGGTCTCCAGAACAATCTCTAGGTATCATTGTGTCCAAGAAAAAAGTCGGACTCATCGCTGAAGAGGATAGACCTCCATTCCAGCCTCCATTTCTGTCTTGCTGTGCACCATGATAGCCTTTGAGAGCGGTGGCGTGTGGTCAGTGGAACACCTGCAGCTGCAAGTCCGGCTCGTAGCCCAATGTCGTGCAAACGCCTTCTGATGGGTTGTATCTCCAATGGTTGCTGCCCTAGGCTTGGGATGTGATGTCTAATTTCACTTGCAGAACAGAATGGATCACTACGCCCCATTCTTACAATCAGACGATCCGTCTGTGCAGATGTTCGCCTCCCCCAACTCTTGCTGTCATTTCCATCATTCTTGTTCTCCCAACCTCTGGGACACACAACGTTGAACAGTGCTGACATCTCGGCCTAGGCGCGTAGCGATCTGCCGGAGTGATAAACAAAGGTCTCTCAGTTCAAGGATTCTATTCATGTCAGTTTGTGACAAGTGGCGATAACTGGTACATCGACGAACCGGAGGCATCGCACAATCATCCCACACCACTCGATCCGATTTTTGATGTTTCATGTGGCTAAAAAACATTCCTTCTGGCTTTTATGCCTCCCACATGCCACAGATTGGAGCTCAGCGCTTGAAAATTTGATAATTTGCAGATCTTAGCAAGAACTGCTACTTCCGATTTGCATAACCTTACGGCTGGTCCTTCTTTGTGTTGCAATTTCAATGTTGAGGAGTGTATTTGGATGATATATTGAGCACTGGAACAATAATAAAGTATCAGCTTTGTAAGTCACATAGTATTGGACATAAATAGGCAGCATATGACAATGTTATGGCAAAAAAAAGTCCAGAGGGCATATGAGCATGTTAAATCCAGTAGGCATATGAACATGACAAATCTGGCCCACTGAATGGAAAGAGATTGGCTGGTGATCTTATTATGCAGGTAATGAGAAGTAAAAGTAGACATGAACCCCATACAGTATATTGATCACTATAACAATAGTGAGGTAATTATCAGCTTTGTCATTCAATAGGACATATGGACAGGGTGCAATAAAGACAACCACAATAATGCACTCTGAGACATTGGCACCCAATCTCAATGGCCACTCCACTCATAAGAGTAAAGAAGATTTCCACCCAACTAACCATAAGAAAATAGCTATTTCTTAGAAAATTTAAGTTTTAGAGAAGATTTTTTTTATATCAATAGAAAAATTAAACCTGTTACAAGGGACAATATGTCAATGGCGCGGTGACACAAGAATGTTGATGGAACTGTAACATTTGTGACGATTTCTGAAATAGTTTGAGCACTTCAGAGAGTGACACAAACCCTGCGGAATCAGTGGAAGTCTGCGCTCATGGACTCTATAATATAATTTTCTATCATTTGAACACGTCAAAAGATACAGGAGATATCCACAGTTTTTACCGACCTCCAAAAAATAAATTATCATTTGGTAATGACATGCCGAAGTATTTAAATTTTTTTTTAATGTTTGGAGCAAAATGTTTGGAGCAAAATCCCATTTCAGGGCTTATTCAGACGAACGGGATCTACGTCCGTGCAATGCGCGTGATTTTCACGCGCGCCGCACGGACCTATATTAGTCTATGGGGCCGTGCAGACAGGTGCGTGATTTTTACGCTGCGTGAGTCCGCAGCGCAAAAGTCACGACATGTCCGTTCTTTGGGCGTATTTTGCGCATCACGCATCCATTGAAGTCAATGGGTGCGTGAAAATCACTCATGCCACACGGAAGCACCTCCGTGTGACGTGCGTGATTCGCGAAACAACTGTGAAAAGGATGAATGAAAACAGAAAAGCACCACGTGCTTTTCTGTTTACAAACATCCAAACGGAGTGTCATAATGATCGCGGCTGCGCGAAAAGCACGCAGCCGCGCATCATACGGGGCTGACACACGCAGCTGTCAAGTGCCTTTTGCGCGCGCAAAACGCCGCGTTTTTTGCACGCGCAAACGCACACGCTCGTGTGAATCCGGCCTCAATGTTATTGTGTTTACAAAAGTTGCAGCCCTCATGTCATGGTCGTATTGGATGACACTTGACCCTAGGACAGTAGAGCACCATTGACCCAAGATAAAGTGGCACATGACGGCTCTATTAAAAGGAGACGTGGCTAGTACTGTTATGGGTTATGTGCTTGTGACTTTTGTGATTCCGCCGCAAAAAACGCGACTCAGAAAAAAATATATCTTATACTTACCCAGGAGTCTGTGTTTCTTCCTCCTGGCCGGCCTCCTGGGAGGACGTTTCATCCCTTGTGACCGCTGCAGCCAATCACAGGCTGTAGCGGCGGTCAAATGGGATGAAACGTCATCCGGAGAGGCTGGCCTGGATGATGTCAGGGAGCCGGCCTCCTGGGATGACGCTTCAGGCGTCACAGGCTACTGCGGTCTCCAGGGATATAACATCATTCCAGTCGGCTGGCCTGCTAGCAGGCCGGCTATGTGCTGCGGTTTTTCGCAGCGGACATTCCGGATGAAAAACTGCACACAGTTTGGTGTGGTTTTTCGGCCGGAATTCCCTGCGGCGAACACGCCGGATATGCTGCGTGCTTTTACGCAGCGTATTCGCCCTGTGTGAACTCAGCCTTAAGGCCAGAATCACACATAATTTTGATGCAGTTTTTGGCTCCGTTTTTTGAGCAAAAGCCAGAAGTGGATTAAAAAGTAAGGAAAGGTATATAGAAAAGGCTGATGCATCTCCTTTCTTTTGTGTCTACTCCTGTGTTTGGCTTAAAACGGCATCAAAATTGTGTGTGAGATCCTGGTCTTAAGGAGGCACCTGCTGACATTGATATATAGTAAGTTGCTGCACTATCAAGGAACAAATGGCTGGCATCGCTGTGAGGCACAATGACATACACAGAAGAGAGGTAGCCCCATAGCAAATGGACCAAGCAGGACTGGGTCCCCTCCCTCTTAGGCTGGGTTCACACGACCTATTTTCAGGCGTAAACGAGGCGTATTATGCCTCGATTTACGCCTGGAAATACGGCTAAAATACGTCGGCAAACATCTGCCCATTCATTTGAATGGGTTTGCCGACGTACTGTGCCGATGACCTGTAATTTACGCGCCGTCGTTTGACATCTGTCAAACGACGACGCGTAAAATGACTGCCTCGTCAAAGAAGTGCAGGACACTTATATACATTGTGTGCAGGACACTTCTTTGGACGTAATTTGAGCCGTTTTTCATTGAATTCAATGAAGAACAGCTCTAAATTACGGCCGTCAATGACGCCTCGCAAAATGCGAAGACGAGCAATTACGTCTGAAATTACGGAGCTGTTTTCTCCTGAAAACAGCTCCGTAATTTCAGAAGTAAATGTCCCATTCCAACCGCATGTTCTATATCTATGGTATGTTTGCCCGTGATGGGGCACTAAGGCTGGAATTTTTTATGGGGACTGTGAAGATGGCACAAGCTGTGACTGTGAGTTTATAACATGCCCAGGTGTTTGTGTCCAAGTACACTGCAATAAAAGGATGTAAACTAGTGCATGTTTAGGAATACATTTAAATGTTTTTTAAAGGTTTTTTATATACAGATCTGTCAAAAATAAAGCGTTTGTTTGGTATACTTTTGATATTGGATCAGATCTGTGTACTGCATTCATGTTTTCTGTGTCTCTCTCTCTCGGATGTAGCTGAACATAAAGTACACAAATATATGAGGCTATACATTGATTTGTCTGCCCACTGATTTCTACTGCAAAAAGGAAAAAACATAACTTGAACGCGTCTCTGTCCAGTAACTTTAGGCCCAGTTCACACAGAGTTTTTTGGCACTGAAGCAGAAACCGCGTTGGAATCAGCACCAAAATACGGCCGTTCCAGCGCAGCTGCTCCGGTGCTCTTTATTTACTGTGCTGCAGTGATGACATGCCGTATACTCATGTGCTAACTGCAGCCAATCAGGGGCCTCAGTGGTATACGTCACGAGAGCTCTGAGGTCAGTGATTGGCTGCATCGATCACGTGGGTATACGGGCATGTCGTGGCATTCACCAGCCTTGGCCAGATTTTTCACGATTCCTGGTTTTATTTTAAAAAATGTATGCAAAATATCGCAACAAAAGTGCAATGATAACGCAGCATAAATTGACATGCTGCGGATTAAAAAAACGCACCGCAGATCAATTTATCGGTCTTCTCAGCAGCTTTCCCCGCAATGAAATCCGTTGCGGAAAATACGCAGCTAATCCGCCGAGTGTGAACGGAACCTAAAACTGCAAGACCGTGCAAATTCATGGTAAAACTTTGTGCATTTTTTCTCGTGCGGTTTTAGGTCGCGTGGCAAGAACCGCACCTCAACCCCATTGTCACGGAAAAGGATCCCTGCAGCAAACTAGTGACGTTTATTCAAGATTTTCCCAGCATATTTTCCTGAATAGAAACGTATGGTAGTATGACATTGTAAACCTTTATTGTTCTCCATATAAATGTACTACGTGATGTGAGTATTATGAATGGTGTGATATCCGGAGCGGCCGGCAGTATCATCAATACAGGACCGTCCACCGCTGCGGCTCCTCCTTGATCCCTGACAGCTCGCCTCACGTGACATGGGCTGGTTGATGGGCGGGGCCTCTCCGGGACCCAGTGCGCGCTCCCGCCCCCTGTGTCTGGTCGCTACCGCGGACGCGCGCTCAGTGACGTCAGAGCGGCAGCGGAGAGACAGAGCCGGGAGATAGCGGGAGGGATACACCGAGAGCGACAGACTGACGGACAGTGAGAAGCGGCGCTACACCTAGCGGGATCTACTCCCTGCCGCCCTCCAACCGGTCCTAGGAAGCAAACCCACCTCCTCCCCCCTCCCTTATCAACACCGGGAAAAAGGACCCGGGACCCCTCCACCCCGCCGGACCCGGGACCCCCCGAGCAGTCATGGGCTGCACCCTGAGCGCGGAGGAGAGAGCTGCGCTGGAGAGAAGCAAACAGATCGAGAAGAACCTGAAGGAGGATGGGATCAGCGCGGCCAAGGATGTCAAGCTGCTGCTGCTAGGTGAGACATCCTCCTACTGTGTGTGAGAGAGAGAGCGAGAAAAAGAGACCCCTGTGCTGTGTGTGAGACCCCCGTCATACGTGCTACATACTGTACATGTATGTGTGTATGCAATCTATCCATACATATACATTGTATCCATCCACACAGACACATCCACACATATACATTGTATCCATCCACACATATACATTGGATCCATCCAAATAGACACATCCACACATATACAGTGTATCCATCCATACATATACATTGGATCCATCCACACATATACATTGTATCCTTATCTGATTTCCTGCGTGACTTACATATACCATCATATCCACACTATAAAATGGACTGCACATCTCATTAAATCCTTGTAAATGTATATATTATATATACTCTCCCAAACCCATGGCTGATCCCCTTCTCTGTGCTCTGTATGGCAGACACCCCTCATTTTCTGTAACCGACACCCCTGATGTGGGATGATCTGTGAGCAGCTAAGGATGTCCAAATTATAACTGATGCCTGAATCCTCTGTGTCTGTTACCTAGATATATATGTGTTTGATATATTGGGGGAGGGGTTGGGGGGCTGCATTTAATGCACTGTGGTCTATTTCAAAGAAAATGCCTGCAGCAATCTGTCAAATGCATCAACATGGTGACAGATTGTCTTATTTTGCTGCTTGCCTATATTTGATGTATGAGGATTATACATGGAGTCGGATGGGTGTGAGGTTATGTTATTGTGGAGTGCACAGGGGTATCTCTTCTGTCTGTAGCCTGTGCTGGCTTCCATCTATTCATCCTGATGGAAAGTCTTTTTTTCCTCTCTGACCCTACAGGGGCCGGGGAATCTGGGAAGAGCACCATTGTGAAGCAGATGAAGTAAGTGCCCTCCTCCTCCCCCTCCCCTCTCTATGCTGTGTGAGCCGCCATGTTTGTGCCTGGCCCTGTGCACTGATTGCAGGGAGCTGTTCACAGCTTGTGGTGCTGAATCTACTATGTGAATGTCTGGAGCTCTGCTATTCTTATCACACTGTTGGCTGCCTCTTTATTAGTCTAGTTGTGGGCAGAGGGCTTGGGCTTCCCTTTAGCATTGTAGATGTGTGTGGCAGCCATTAATGCCCTGGATCTCCTTGCACACAACACAGGCTTCACATTAACACTGATCCTCATTATTCCTCCTGTAAATAGGTAATGTCTGTTTATGGCTTTGACAATATTGCTGAAATAATGACATATAGCAGGGATCTTAGAGCAGTCTCCAGCCCCATCATTCTGTGGGTGGCCAGCAGGGGGAGACACTGCAGGGTGTGTGATAGCTGGGTGGATGCATAGAAGGGGGAAGGGGCTATGATGAGTACTAATTTATGGATTGATCAGCATGTTGGAGATCACCCTATATAGTATATGACTACATGGCAAAGTATAAGATGTTATTTATTTTCTGTTCTTTACTAATCCTTAAAGGCCTATTTCCATGAGTGATATTGAACCAACTGCAGTTATTTCATTTTTTATTCATGCTTAGTCAATCTATTAAATGATAAATGCAAATTTTGTCCTTTTGTTCTTTATTTACATCCATTGATAATAATTACAAACGCTCAGTATCGTTCATATTGACAATAATTCAATAATTGATCTATGTAGAAAGTCCATTGTCTATACAATGTGTCCCATCCTTTGTTATCACTGCAAAGTACAGATTGTGTCCTAGATCTTACATGATGGGATTCTATAATACCAGCATCTGTGGTTGGGTGATCTGTATACTGCTGTGTGACTGGGAGGATATATATATACATGAATATGCAGATAGAAATGTGTTTGCTTTGTAAATGCATTGCAATCTATCCCCCTATGCAGTATTAATGTATCGGTCTGATTTATGGGGGTCTATGTGTTATAGGCTCCGGTGACAGCAGAGCTGCTGAATTCCAGTAATTTGTTGGCCTTATTAAAGATGGCCGCCCTATGAATGTAGCTCCATCCTTCTTCTCTGCTGGTCTGCCAGCCATAGGATAATCCTTGTGCTGCAGAGATGATTGAATGTAGTGGGGGAGAATTGGTGTTTCTCTGCGCAGAGGAAGCGATGCTTTTATTATAGGTGATCGATCACGGCTCTGCACGATTTTACATGGGAGCGATGTTACAATGATATATAATTTGATCAGGATGCCTATACAGCTGCTGATCGTTATATCGGTGCATATGTAATTGTTCTTTTGGCTCCACTGTCGTGATTTTTGCCGTCTTCCCCCGTTCCCACGCTCCTTACACAAGCCGTATTGAAGCGGTTCAGGAGGTGGACAGCGCCCAACCGGGATTCGGAAGTATTGTGGGCGGAGTCTGAGGGTTCGGCTGCTTTCGTGTATTTACGTGGAGGCTTCGAAAGCAGGCGTTCAGCTTCGGCTATTTCCGGATGAGATCGGAGAATCTCGGCAGTGTGGTCTTGCGTGTTCTTCCCAGCTCAGATCGTTGCTAATTCATTGTAACATGCTGTTTTGTAAATTCGACAGCGTTTTTGGAAACAGTTAGGGTATGTGCACACACACTAATTACGTCCGTAATTGACGGACGTATTTCGGCCGCAAGTCCCGGACCGAACACACTGCAGGGAGCCGGGCTCCTAGCATCATACTTATGTACGATGCTAGGAGTCCCTGCCTCTCCGTGGAACTACTGTCCCGTACTGAAAACATGATTACAGTACGGGACAGTTGTCCTGCAGAGAGGCAGGGACTCCTAGCATCGTATATAACTATGATGCTAGGAGCCCGGCTCCCTGCACTGTGTTCGGTCCGGGACTTGCGGCCAAAATACGTCCGTCAATTACGGACGTAATTAGTGTGTGTGCACATACCCTTAGAGGATACTCATATGATGATTTAGTGCTGGAGGTCATAGTGCTTCTTTTAGTGTTTCTTGGGCTATGGATTTTAATAACCTTAGTATACTGCACGTTATTAATTGGGTTATTATCTTGTTTTTTGCTTTGGATTAGGATTCTCAGCAGCACTAATCTAGCGGGTGGGTGCAGAGCAGCCCCATAAAGTGGCATTTGGGGGAACACAATGAAGCTTTCCAACATATGATAATAGCCACTTTTAGTGACCCCTCTGGGCCAATCAGCAACACTGAAAGGGATCATGTGACTCTTTAGAATTCCCAAGGAATCAACAATTCTTAAAGGGGTTGCACGGTTTTAGCAAATTTGAATGTTGATTTTTTTGTTGTTACATAATTAAAGGCTATGTACACTTTTTGAAATCGTTTTTTTAATTTTTTTTAAAATAAAAATATCTATCAGTGTGATTGGTGCAACTTTCAAAATACAATTTTCACTTTTTGAGATACAGCTGAATTGTATCCTGTATACAGAGCAGCTGTATCTACTAGCGCTGAAACCTGAATCAGTCAGGTCCGCAGGACTGACGGGTTCAGTGTCAACAGGTCCTGCACGTCTCTGACATGCAGGATCGAGATGTTACCGATCACATCTAAGGCTTTGTTCACATTTCTCTGTTCAGGCATTCTGTTGGAGCGTTCCGTCAGAACGGAGCCCTGACTGAAACAAACAATAGTCGACTGCGCTATTCATTCCGTCAAAACTACGGAACCCTTGCACGACGTGGACAAATGGAAACCATTTGCATCAGATCCGTCACCATTGAAATCAATGGTGATGCAAATGGGAACCTATGGTTTCCGTTTTTCAGTCGGGCTCTGGAACGCCTGAATGGAGCTCTGACACAGATGTGAACGAAGCCTAATTTCATAACTTAGATGTGATCGATTACGGGTGGATCCTGCGTGTCAGAGACCCGTTGACACTGACCCATCAGTCCTGCGGACCTGACAGATACAGCTGCTCTGTATATACTTTCTGTATTAAGTCTTCACTGGTTTTAAGATCTCTGCTTGTTGTCATTCAGTAGGAACATTCATTGAATCAAATTCTGTCCATGGTCATGTGATGACACACAGGTGCTGGGAACGTTAGAAGACACAGCTCTGATACACAGACTGTAACTTGAACGAGTCGCGCACCTGTGTGTCCATCACATGACCATGGACACATTTTTATTTGCTGGAAGTAACAATGAATTTAGCTACTAAATGACAACAAGCAGAGATCTTGAAAACCATGACAAATTAATATAGAAAATATATTGAAAAATTGTATGACTTCTATATAAAAAATAAATAATAATTTGCTAAAGCTGGACAATCTCGAAGTTCAAGGTAGCAGGTCATGTGATCCCTCTTGTTACTGCCAGTTGGCTGATCGGGACCACTATATATGATCTTTAACATTATGCACCCTTGAATGGCCCTTGGAGAACTGTTTTATGGATAGAGTACTTTTTATTTATTTATTTTTGTTGAAATTATACATCAAAGCATGCAACGTTTTTGTTTTTTTTATTGTTTCATTTCATTCAAAATAAAAAAGCAACTTTGCAAATATTTTTGCTGAAAAATGTCCAACTTTTTTGGATTGTGCCTAAGCATCTGAAATAATAAATAGAGCAACTTTGCAAATAATCTTGATTCGAAAAATTCCAACTGTTTTGTATTCCGCTCCCTTGCGGACCTACCTGTCTCCATAGTTGCACACGAACCCTGTGTGGTCTGATCCTGCAGTGATATTCTTTTCCATCTGTCCCCTACCTTTTGCTAAAATACATTTAGTAGCCCAACAAAAATTTGCGCCTAAATAAGAGTACAGTTGCAGGATCAGACCACACTGCGTTGTTTGAAGTCTGTAACCATGGACACAAGCCTGCATAGGTTTTTAATTAAAGATTTTATAAAGTTGCTTCATATATTAGTTTAGATGTTTTGGTACAATACATTACATTTGATTATAGAGGCGTATATACCCTTTAAGATTAGATCTTCAGAGCATGTCTCATTCTTTGATTCAGTTCAGTTACAGAGGACTGAGTTCAGGGACTATTGCTTTTGGTAAGGTCCATATAGGCAGCTCTAGGGCCTTGTTCACATAGTGCAGATTTGATTGAGATTTTGCATGTATTTTTTGTGACTTTAAAATCTTTATACTGTGTATTCTGCGCAGAGATGCTGCGTACTAGGGCCATAAGCTTGAATGGGGAGCAGAAATCCCTCACTAAAATACACAAGTTGCGGGTTATAAAGCATTAACGCAGCAGAAACGCTGTAAAAATTGCTGGAAATCTGCAGGTGCGCGTAACGTTTGCTACAATCAATGCTTCACACTAAATCTGCAGGTAAACAAACCGAGGAAAATCCGTACAGATTTTTGCAGCTACGTTGCGTTTCGGCAGCAATATGCGCAACAAAAACACAATATTTGCTGTGGATTTCTGTGACTGATTTACCGGCGCTTTTTGAGATTCCGCTGCAGTTTTTCATGGCCTGTAGTAACATACCTACCCTAAGGGCCCTTTTACACCGACCAATTATTGGGCAAACGAGCATTCACAGAACGCTCATTCCCGATAATTGCCTTTTGTAAACAGGGCAACAATCACCTGATGAATGAGCAAACGCGCGTTCAGCTGATTGTATCGTTTTAAATGCCGAAAATATTATCGTTGTCTGCAGCACATTTACGTGATGCCGACGTGATAGAAATGTACGAGGAGCGATCAGAGTTGGGCTGGATTCACACGAGCATGTTCGGTCCGTAAAGGACGTAACGTATTTCGGCCGCAAGTCTCGGACCGAACACACTGCAGGGAGCCGGGCTCCTAGTATCATAGTTATGTACGACGCTAGGAGTCCCTGCCTCTCCGTGGAACTACTGTCCCGTACTGAAAACATGATTACAGTACAGGACAGTTGTCCCGCAGCGAGGCAGGGACTCCTAGCGTCGTACATAAGTATGATGCTAGGAGCCCGGCTCCCTGCAGTGTGTTCGGTCCGGGACTTGCGGCCGAAATACGTTCCGTCCTTTACGGACCAAACAATCTCGTGTGAATCCAGCCTAAAGAGTGCTAATCACCATACATTACTCCGTGTGAAAAGAGCAAACGAGCTCCGATCAACGAGATGTCTCGTTGATCGGCGCTCGTTGTACCGGTCAAAATGGACCTGTGTGAAAGGACCCTTAGGCCGGATTTACACGAACGTGTGCGTTTTGCGCGCGCAAAACGCACACGCTCGTGTAAATCCGTAAAAGGTACTTAACAGCTCCGTGTGTCAGCCCTGTATGATGCGCGGCTGCGTGATTTTCGCGCAGCCGCCACCGTTATGACACTCTGTTTGTAAACAGAAAAGCACGTGGTGCTTTTCTGTTTTCATTCATCGTTTTTACTGCTGTTGCGCGAATCACGCACGTCACACGGAAGTGCTGCGTGTGATTTTCACGCACCCATTGACTTCAATGGGTGCGTGATGCGCGAACAACGCACAAATATAGGACATGTCGTCGTGAGTCTTACGCAGCGGACACACGCTGCGTGAAACTCACGGACAGTCTGCACGGCCCCGTAGGTCCGTGCGAGGCACGTGAAAATCACGGACCTATTATATGTTCGTCTGAATAAGCCCTTAGACCTGGGATATCCATGAAGAGAATTTATATAGACTTCCCTTTAGCGTGTGTGTACATAAGCAGTGAACACTTGGGGCCGAGTTTTTGCATATTATGCGCAATGTAGTGTTCCAGACCTATCAATGTAGACTCTGAGGTTGGTACCAGTGCTACACGTGGAGCTGTTTTTTTTAACAACACATTTGTTATCTCCTAGTTGTTACCTCAAATCTGAAAACTTGTTGAAATTCATGAAATGCGTGTGCGCTGCGATCCCTCCCCCGGCGCTGAGCCGCTGTGGGCCCGGATAATTCAGGAGGTGCTGCTTCTCCGGGGGATCTCATTACTGACTCCTTTCTCTTTGCTCCCACAGGATGGGGTTTGCATGTAATTATTCATCCATTTTTAAAGCCTCAAATAGGAGACGTGAATGTCATTTTCTTCCTGTGCCGTTGACCTGCAGGTGCCGTGTCATATACTGAGCTTTGCCAGCCAAATTTTTCAATATTAATAGAGAGATTGATTCAAAACACGGACTGCCGGTAGCGTCTTTACCACGCCTTGTAAATAAAAAGGGCAATAATAGGTTTGGGGTACGCACTGCTTTATCATAATGGTAGAGTTTCCAGAAGAACATATTGAGGGTCATGCTTTTTATGATACACTGGTTTTCGTTGCATTGCCCTAAAAAGCGGGGTATGTCCATTTATTTTTGTAATGTCATAAATTTATTATATCTAGTCTTCTGTTTGCTGCAACTAACTGACGGGATATATCGAGGGAGATTTATCAAAACTTGTGCAAAGGAAAAGTGGAGTAGTTGCCCATAGCAACCAATCCGTATGGCGCTTTAATTTTGCAAAGGGCCTCTGAAAACTAAAAAGTGGACTCCGGTTGCCACGTATTACACCAGTTTTGGTTAGTTTTCCCTATTGATCTGTATGTGCCAACCTTGCCCCCCCCCCCTACCTTCCTATCCACTCTACTTTCTTATATAAAGAATTGTGTTGGCCCTGTGCCATGTACATCTCTAGTGGCACCATTTTCCAGATTGTGCCATCCTTGTCTATGCTTTTTAGTAAAACACAGCGCTGAGGTCCGGTTTCGTAGCATTTCTGAATTTTTTTAATTTGCTAAATACACAGTGACTCGAGGTTACAGTCACACATGTCGTGATTTTCCGTAGCACAAAAATCTGCCGCAAAAATTTACACCATGTATTCCTTTGGGGTGGAAACAAAATCCGCAACGCATACGGTACGGGGGTATGTTCACACAGGGCGGATATGCTACGTAAAAGCACACCGCGTATCCGCCCTGGTTGTTGCAGGGAATTCTGGGTGAAAAACCACACCAAATTGTGGTGCAGTTTTTCGGCCAGAATATCTGTTGCGGAAAACTGCACGTAAAAAACAAAAATAATACTTACCCGTAGCCATGTTAAAGCATCCCTCTGCCGTCCTGCAGCCCGGCCTCATGAGATGTTTCATCCCATGTGACCGCTGCAGCCAATCACATGGGATGAAACGTCATCCCAAGAGGCCAGTCTGGATGCAGGAGCATAGAATTCTGGGTAATTATACGATTTTTGTTTTCTGAGTAGTGATTTTTTGCGTCGTAATCGCTGCTTTTCCGCTGCAAAAATCTCAACAAAATCCGTTGTGGAAATATGCAGTATTTATGCTACGTGTGAACCCGGCCTTTGTGTTGCAGATTTCGGATGCCGCCGAATTTAGTAAAATTCCGTACTGAAATAAGCAGCACAAATTTACCACAAAATCCGCAAAAAAAAAGTTTGGCTGGAGAATAAAGCTAAGTTCACCCGGGGCGAATACACTGCGCAAAAGCACACAGCATATCCGCCCTGTGCGCCGCAGGGAATTCCGAGCGAAAAACCGCACCAAACTGTGGTGCCGTTTTTCGGCCGGAATGTCCGCTGCAAAAAATAGCAGCACTCAGCCGGCCTCCTGGCATGATGTTTTACCCTTGGAGACGTGGGATGAGGAGTCATCCCAGAAGGACTGCCTAGAGGAAGAAACACGGACTCCTGGGTATAAGGTTTTTTTTTTTCTGGAGTTGCGTTTTTTTGCAGCAGAATCGCTGCGAACCCGCCGCCAAGAAAACCGCTAGAAGAGCTGAGATTATCTCATCCACTTTGCTGCTACTGTATTTGCTGCAAATTTTCAGCAACGAGTTCCGTTGCGGAAAAATACGCAGTATTTACACAAAATGCGAACCGACCCTTACTGTTTTTGTATTTTGTGGCATATTTTTGTGCCATGTGTGACTGCACCCCAATGACCGGAGATGATTTAAAATGTTGCTTTCATCTTGAGTTCTTGCTATATAATAACATTTCATCCTTCCTCTGCCACTTCCTTCCCATGTTTTTGCTATGTATAAACAATCGCTATTCATGTGCGGATTTGACTACTTGTGGTCTCTGCTTGGGTTTTCTCATAAGGATTCTCACTACAATCCAAACAAAATGATCAATTATTGAGAAAAAAATTCTGTATTTTTTTTCTTTTTTTTTTTACCGGGATAAAAAAAAAATTCCTGCTAATTTTTAAATCGAGGCCAAATATCCCTATGGTCCACTCTGGAGGCCTCATTTAACAAATTGTTTTAGAGAAAAAGTTACTTTGTTGCCCATAGCAACCAATACATAATTAGCGCTCAGTTTCCAGCGCAGGAAAAATTAAACATGGATTCTGGTTGCTATTTTGAGCACAGTAGGGGTAGCTGTTTTGTGGGCCCGGACAAAATTCTATTCATATGTATATATATATATACACTTATTATTCTGTGATTCCTAGTTAATAGCAGCAAAACGTGGCGTCAACCCACAGAACAGCTTTCTCCAGGGTGTTAAGACAACATAGTGACAAAAGTTTATGGCTCTGTTCACACCGTGCAGATTTGATGTCCATTTTAAAAAATATATATATATTTTTTTACATTTTCTTTTTTTAGAAGTCAAAACCAGGATGGAACCTAAAACAGAAGAGATATTTAAAGGAAAGCCTTAGGCTGGGTTCCCAAGGGTCAGATACGCTGCGTCAATACCACGCGGCGTATCCGACCTGGAACCTGCAGTACATTCCATCTAAAAAAATCGCACCACATTGTGGTGCAGTTTTTCTAACAGAATTTCTGCTGTGGAAAAAAGCCCTGGGTAGAAAAAATAAAACCTATCATACTTAACACCTCCCTCATCTCTGCGTGTAGTCCAGCCCTCCTGGATGATGTGTCAGGCCATGTGACACTGCAGTTTGTGATTGGCTGCAGCAGCCACATGGGATGCAACGTTATCCCAAGAGGTCGGACTGCAGAAAGAAGGAGAGCGTTCTGGGTAAGTGATAACCCCCATCCCCCCCCCCCCCCCCGAGTTGTACATTTTGTGACGAAATCCCTGCGAAGCTGCCGCAGAAGTCCCCATGGAATTCAATGGGGGAACCCATAACAGAAAAGCAAGGAAAACGCAGCATAAATTGACACGCTGCGGATTTAAATTACGCCCCGCGGGTCAATTTGTTTCAAATCAATTTATTGAATTACAACAAAAGTTGGATATACCGCAGGTCAATTTATTAACGATTACGCTGCGACTTTTTTCCGCAGCGTTTACGATACGTGGGAACCCGGCCTTATATCTCTTCTAGTTCTAATTCTGGTATTGGCTTAGACAAAGCGTGCAAAACCTGCATAAAATTTGCACTGTTTGAACAAGGCCGTAGGGCATGTTCCCACACATAGGATATGCTGCAGATTTTCTGCTGCGGAATCTTAAAGAAAAGTGTTGGTAAATCTGTCACAGAAATCCGCACCAAATAATGTTTTTTTCCGCAGTGATTTTACCACGGAATTAGTGTTATAGCAAAGTATGTCGTGTGTTTTTGTGCCGTTTTTCCTTGCATTTATTTTTTTTTATTGGCCCAAAAAATCATGCGTTTTTGTCTATGCGTTTTTCGGTGCGGTTTTTACAATTTGCGTTAATCGGTGTGTTTTTATGCTGCAGGTTTTGGTGGGTTTTTCCTTACAACTAGACAGATACAATTCATAAGTATAAACACAAGATAAATTGACATGCGTCCACATTTGAAAATACGCACCACAGGTCAATTTACGTGCATGCAAATTTGCTGCACGCAAATATGCGTGGCAAAACCGCACGTGGTATGTGTTATGTGCATTAAGACCTAGAGATCAATGGGAGGCAGAAAAGGCCCTCGGCACTCGTTTCTGAATGTTTTTTTGCGGCGCAAAATTCCACCTCCCACTAATTTCAATGGGAGTCGGACGCTACTTTTTCCCGCTAGCTAATTTTTTTTAACTAGGAAAAAAAGCGTCCTACTCGACCTGCGGGTGGATTCCTTCCGTACCTCTCATTGAAGTCAATGGGAGAAGGAATATTTCTGGCGATGGCAGGAATAATTCTGCGGCGAATTTTGCCACGTGACTCGCCTCGCAAAATCCGCCGTGTGAACAGGGCCTTATACTGGAATCACACATGCAATTTTTTGTACCGTTTTTGAGCCAAAGCCATTAGTGGATTCGAAAGGAATGACTTGTACTTTTCCTTTTAGGATCCACTCCTTGCTTTGGCAAAAAAACTGCAATAAAACTACTTTCAGTCTTAAAGTCCCTCTTTGGGATCTTTAGACTTCGTATTTCATTGCCCTGATGTACACCACCGATAGTAGAAATGATATAGGGGAAAAGGGATGAGGAAAAGAGAAAATAGGGCAAGAAGTTGAGATACTCGATCTCTATTAAAAGACCGGCTGTGGTAATTATGGGTTACCATAAAGGGATAGGGTGAGCAGTCCCTTGTAGAACACCCTATAAAATATCAAATCCCACTTGGCATTTTTCTATAAAGCTTTATATATCATCCAATGCTACGTGGGAATAGAGAGGGATAGGGAGTTGAACCAGTAAAGTGCCGTTAGAACATCGCTTGAGCGAGCGCTGGCAACGCTTGTTACAAATGCTGAGCACTGAGCAAACGAGTATGAATTCAGACTTCCTTCAAGAGGACACACTATGAATGTAAGGGGCTGTTCACATCTGTGTTGCGGGTATTCCGTTCCATCAGAGGAGCAGAACACGGGAATACCGCATCAAACGGTTCCATTGCGCAACGAATACTGCCGGAACCTATTGACTTCAATAGGTTCTGTCGGGGTGTCCGTGACTTTCCGGAAACAATAGTGCAGCATGCTGCGCTATAGCCTCTGGTAATCCCTGCCGGATTTGCGACGGAGACCCCTAACAGAGCCTTCAAAGCAGATGTGAACAGCCCTAATAAAAGCAAAAAAGGGAGTATAGTGTGTTCACATCACCGTTCGTTTCCGCTGAGGGGTTCCGTAGGAGGTTTCCGTCGGCTTAACCCCTCAGTGTAAAGTCAAACGAAAACCTCAGCTTCCGTTTCCCGCACCATTGATCCCAATGGTGACGGAAACCTAGGTTTCTGTCTGTCACTGTTGTGACAGGGTTCCGTAGTTTTGAAGGAATCAATAGCGCAGTCGACTGCGCTATTATTCCGTCCGAAACAACGGAACCCTGTCGCAACGGTGACAAACGGAAAACATTAGCTAGGTTACCGTCACCATTGAGTTCATTGAGCTGAGGTTTCCGTTTGCCTTTCTGTTGAGGGGTTAACCCGACGGAACCACTCAACGGAAGAGCAACAGTGATGTGAACAGGCCCTAATATAAACACGCACACTTGTGTCTTGTTGGAAAAAATTGTTGCTCTTTTACATGAAGCTAGAACATGGCCGTGATTAGTGGGTTACACTTAGGACTGGCACAGAGACCGTAGAACAAGTGCTGTTGTATTAGAGGTTCTCCTATTATGTTGTATTCCTAGCAGACTCATCAGTGTCTGCCTAGATTTCAGGCATTGATCACAGTGAGCCAACTTATGGAGAAGCAAAACAGAAATTCAGCAGTAATATGAGTCGCTCTCACTCATTGGACAGTGAGAGAAGACTCCTAAAGCTTGCGTGTCAGGCAAAAATCACAGCAATTCAGCTGTTTTATAGGAGGAGCGGCGGTTATGTATACCGCTCTCTCCCCATACGATCACTGCGAGCGGGCGTGCAGATCATCAGCTGCAGTTTATTCAGTATATGCATCCGACATACATGGCACTGGCTTTCACAGAGTAGCGTAATTTCTCGCTCGTCTGGTGTGGTGACCCCGCTATGCAAACACTGTGAATTAAGCAGAGCGGGATCAATATGGTTCAAAGCTACGAGCATGTGTCACTATCCCTCGATTAAGCTGTCCCTAACCTACAGCCGGGTTTTACCCGACGCGCGTTTCGCTGACGTCAGTCAGCTTCTTCTAGGGGATTCCAGTCATAGGCTGAATTCACACACAGTGCTTAGGTCAGGTTTTTGTGGTATTTTTTTTATTTATTTACTTAAAAACACATTGGCCAGATGTTTGCTGTTAGTCAACAGGAGAATATGACATTCTCTACACAAAATTAGTGTCTATGTCTATACACCAGTTATCTGGTGCAAACGCATTCAAAACTATTGCTTTCAGGCCTGACGCCATATTTGTAAAGCCCCTTTGACACCTTTTACCAACATATATATGAACATTGACATCGGTCACTTTTCCAGGACTGGAGTCACTGACCAGAGCGCTGAATGGGGACTCCGGGGCGGAAAGCTTCTGATATCACTGTTCATGGGCACAACGCTTCAGGTAGCACTCTTCCCCAGGGGGTTCAGGCGAAGTATTCCACTGTATACCGATGTCCTCTCGACATATAACTCCGACAGAAGGTATTAACGTGATGTGAACTAGGCCTTAGACGAGCAGTCACGTAGGCATATTGCTTGATAATGGAGCAAGTCAGTTGGGCCAGTTTTCAGCAGTGACACATTGATGAATATAGTGTTTTTGGGAAAAACTTCATTTATTTTTTTTTGTGATATTTTTTTACACCTTTTTTTTTTTTTGGCAAAAAACTCTGCAGCCAGATGTAATCTAAAGTCAATAATGAAATATTAAACAAGCTGCAAACAATGCCTTTCTGGCCTTTTAGTGCATTTTTTTTGGTTTGTGAATAGAAAAAACGCCACCAAAAATGCTTGTATATGTGGCCCAAACCAGTGATCTGCCACTTCAGGGCATGGCTCTCCAGCTGTAGAGACCTCGCTGACAGGGCATGTTGGTGGTTGGAAAGTTGGACATCCATGAGTGGCAATACATAATTATCAATACAGGTCCATGTTGAATTGAATCTTGGTTATGTATAGAAAATGGCTGCTTTGTGTGTGTGTGTGTGTGTGTGTGTGTGTGTGTGTGTGTGTGTGTGTGTATGTATATATATATATATATACACGTGTGTGTGTGTGTGTATATATATATATATATATATATATATCATATACATGGAGAAGAGATATTCTTATTCACAGATAAGGTATGAAAATGGTCTCCAAGCAAAAGCTGCCTTGTTGCCCATAGCAACCTGTCAGAGTCCATGTTTCAGTTCACCTTAGAAAATGAATTCTGATTGTTTTCCTCTTCCTCTGAGCCAGTTCTATAGCTGGAGCCGGTATTTCCAGGCCTGATACGTGCCATACTGTAAATATCGATATTCTATCTAAGTCTCTGAATAATTGCTGTAAATTATTCCTTTTTTATTAAATATATAAGATTTATTACATTTTTATAAAACAGGCCTTACTGGTAATTAACAATACAATTGTTAGTATCATGAATACTTCCAGGCCATGTTCACACGACGTATTTTCAGGCGTATTTAGGACCGTAAAATGCTCGTATTATGCTCCGAAATACACTTAAATTACACATGCAAACAGCTTCTGATTGATTTCAATGGGGAATACACTGTGTAGTTCATATAAAGTGTATTTTAATAAATTGCCTCGTTTAAAATGTCACTTCTTGAAACACAACCAGCGGATTTTCCATTTGATATACGCAAATTGGAGAGGAGAAACAAGGACCGCACATCCACAATATTAATGAGTGATCATGAGCAGGAGGTTCTTAGTTAACGTTTTGATCAAATTGTATACACCTACTTGACACTTCACGGCGTCCTCCTTTAAGTGGGTCCCTACTCTATTGGTTGCAGCAACGCATGGCGGTGCCCACCACCACAATACGGCACTCGCAGAGGGAGCCCCGAAGCACCCCTGCTGCCAGACCAAGCCACCTTTGCTCTAGGCCATGTCCCCCCACAAGTGCAGCATTTCCATTGACACTACAATAGACGCTTGGATAATATGCCTCGAAATGTGATTAAAAAACGCTTCAAAATGCATTTAAAAAATAAAAAAAAAAGCTTTGAAATTGAGCTCCAAAGCTTGAGATCGGCCATATTTTTCTACTTCACGCATATGCCATGTGAACATACCCTCACCGTGCAATCTCAAGTGCAGGTTGTGCTACTTATGTGAGGCCTCGTGCACACGACCGTAATAGTTTTTACTGTCCGCAAATACGGATCCGACGGCTATGGATACACATTCGTAGCCACCCGCAATTGAGGAAGCGCCCGTAGACTTCTATGGGCAGGTCCGTGCAGCAGTTGCGGTCAAGGATAGGACATGTTCTGTATTTTGCGGATCATTTCAACTGCCCGGACACATCTGTAAATATACCCAATGGCGTCCGTGGCCAATAGAAATGAATGGGTCCGCAATTTCATCCGTATTTACGGATGAAAATTACGGTCGTTTGCATGGGGCCTTTGTGTCAGTCTTGACTGCAGTTATGACATTTTATTCATTAACCCGGAGAATCCTAATGAATAATGCCTAGATAGTGTATGAGCCTCCGGTGCAATGTATAGAATAGAGGTAGGAGAGATAATGACAGAATTTAAATAGTAAGATTAATTATTATTTTAATAAAATTAAGTGATTATCATCTGTAACTGCAATGTAAGTGCACGTTTTTTTAATAGAGGGGAGATGGGTGGCTGCCTGACGTATCTTATGACGCTTATCTCCGATAGGATCTGACAGGAAAAATCTCACCTGCCCATATCATGTTATCCCTGATACCACACATTGACGACTGTCTGGCAGCACCTATAGACACAAGCTTGCCCGTTATCTAAGTTGCTTGGTGAGGTACATGTTATACCGTTAGAATAAATGGACGCTATCTTATTGTGTTTTGCAGCTCAGGTCCACCTTGTAGGCAGCTTGGTGTTCGGTGAATTTACTTCCATCAATTCTCTAGTGATCCACAGTGACAATTAAGTCCTGTAAGTGCAATCTATGCAATTATCTAGTGACAAGCCCGAACAAGATCATGGAAATCAATGCTAACAGAATCAGGATTGTAACGGGCTCATAAAATGCTTTAGGACAACTTAACCAGCCGCCTGATTTCCAGGAGCAGTTACTGGAGAGGGGGCTTCCTAAGCACAGAGCCATGAGTCACCCCAATGTTATTATTGGCACATAATGCTGAGTGTGCTTAGCCTGAGCCTGGCAGGTTATACTGGGCGGTGCGACGTCCCTGAGCATCGGCGCTGTATTATTTAGTACTCCAGTATGCCTGAAGGGACAAGAATACGTTGAAAAACAATGTTAATCTTTTCTCGTAGCTAAAGGGTTAAAAACTGGTGTATGTGACAGCAGAGGGTTATTACATGCATGGATTTGTGTTCGGGATGTAGTGTAGCGTTGAGGGCACTCTGCTTCGATTACGGCAGCAGTACTGGCATGTTACTATTGCAGGAGAGTACACGGCTGATGAGGCGTTTGGTAGCAGATTGGGATCTAGTAGGTATATTTAGATTGAAATCGCCTGGCAACGATGATGAATGATTTTATTAGAGGGGATTTTGAGTTACTTTACGTTTTAGAGCTTTGAGTGACTGCCGATTTATCTGCGCACCCTATATGGGCCATGCACCTGATGCGTTATGCCATCTCTATGTACCCTACGCAGGCCATTCACCCTATGTCTTTTAAAATTCTGCATAACCCCAACAACTCCTCTGAGACTACTTCGGGTCGAGCTGGTCATGTGCAATGATCAAGAAGTAATGGCGTATTGCTTATGTTGCCTATCTAACCACGACCCCGTCAGACCAGGTGTCCCAGGAAATGATGTGGTTTATTCATATATTGGAATCCTTGTCTAATATCATTCTATCCGTCGTCTATTCTAGGAACAGAGGTCAATATATAAATGAGACTAGTCATATTTGCCCAGGCCATAAGCTAGCAGCTTAGGTGCCGATTCACTTTGGACACTCGTGTGTGGGCTAACAGGTGTTGGAATGGACTTTGAATGGACGATCTATGACTAGAAAGCTTTCCTTTAAGGGCCTTTTAGACGAGTCAATTCTCGTTCGAATAATCGTTTGATCACTTTTGCTCAATCGATCAGCCCAGGTGTAAACACTGCAAGCGATCGAACGATTAATGATAGGTCCTTCGTACAGTGAAGGAAATAACTATTTGATCCCTTGCTGATTTTGTAAGTTTGCCCACTGTCAAAGACATGAACAGTCTAGAATTTTTAGGCTAGGTTAATTTTACCAGTGAGAGATAGATTATATAAAAAAAAAAAATTAAAATCACATAGTCAAAATTCTATATATTTATTTTCATTGTGCACAGAGAAATAAGTATTTGATCCCCTACCAACCATTAAGAGTTCAGCCTCCTCCAGACCAGTTACACGCTCCAAATCAACTTGGTGCCTGCATTAAAGACAGCTGTCTTACATGGTCACCTGTATAAAAGACTCCTGTCCACAGACTCAATTAATCAGTCTGACTCTAACCTCTACAACATGGGCAAGACCAAAGAGCTTTCTAAGGATGTCAGGGACAAGATCATAGACCTGCACAAGGCTGGAATGGGATACAAACCATAAGTAAGACGCTGGGTGAGAAGGAGACAACTGTTGGTGCAATAGTAAGAAAATGGAAGACATACAAAATGACTGTCAATCGACATCGATCTGGGGCTCCATGCAAAATCTCACCTCGTAGGGTATCCTTGATCCTGAGGAAGGTGAGAGCTCAGCCAAAAACTATACGGGGGGAACTTGTTAATGATCTCAAGGCAGCTGGGACCACAGTCACCAAGAAAACCATTGGTAACACATTACGCCGTAATAGATTAAAATCCTGCAGTGCCCGCAAGGTCCTCCTGCTCAAGAAGGCACATGTACAGGCCCGTCTGAAGTTTGCAAATGAACATCTGGATGATTCTGAGAGTGATTGGGAGAAGGTGCTGTCGTCAGATGAGACTAAAATTGAGCTCTTTGGCATTAACTCAACTCGCCGTGTTTGGAGGAAGAGAAATGCTGCCTATGACCCAAAGAACACCGTCCCCACTGTCAAGCATGGAGGTGGAAACATTATGTTTTGGGGTGTTTCTCTGCTAAGGGCACAGGACTACTTCACCGCATCAATGGGAGAATGGATGGAGCCATGTACCGTCAAATCCTGAGTGACAACCTCCTTCCCTCCACCAGGATATTAAAAATGGCTCGTGGCTGGGTCTTCCATCACGACAATGACCCAAAACATACAGCCAAGGCAACAAAGGAGTGGCTCAAAAAGAAGCACATTAAGGTCATGGAGTGGCCTAGCCAGTTTCCAGACCTTAATCCCATCGAAAACTTATGGAGGGAGCTGAAGATCCGAGTTGCCAAGCGACAGCCTCGAAATCTTAATGATTTACAGATGATCTGCAAAGAGGAGTGGGCCAAAATTCCATCTAACATGTGTGCAAACCTCATCATCAACTACAAAAAACGTCTGACTGCTGTGCTTGCCAACAAGGGTTTTGCCACCAAGTATTAAATCTTGTTTGCCAAAGGGATCAAATACTTATTTCTCTGTGCACAATGCAAATAAATATATATAATTTTGACAATGTGATTTTTTTTTTTTTTTTTAAATATAATCTATTTCTCACTGGTAAAATTCTAGACTGTTCATGTCTTTGACAGTGGGCAAACTTACAAAATCAGCAAGGGATCAAATACTTATTTCCTTCACTGTATGTAGCGACAATCGCATCGTTTTGAATGAGAGAAATATTATTGTTCGTAGCCACTATATGTGCAAGTTTAAACAGGTATCGCAAATGCACAAAAGATGCCAGACAAGCGACCTAAACACCGATCACAATAACGACTATTTCTTACAATCATAGATGCAATGAAATAACGATCGTTCGCTATGGAACGGCTCGCTAACAAATCGCTAATCGTTCGATCGTTACAATTTCTTGGCTCGTCTAAAAGGCCCTTTACATTGAACATTTAATTTGTTGTATACAACCAGGGGGCATATATATAAATTAGAGGGCAGTTTGGGCTCTCCCTTTAGGATTGTCTTATGTACCACCGTTCCAACCCATGTAGGTATGGAGGTCCGCTTGATCTGTGTTGGTTCACCCCTACCTTGTTTGCCGTTGTGAAGACAAGGAACCCTATACTGGTTTACACCAGACACATGGGGACGAGGACAGAGCCAGCATGAGATCGGTCCCATGGCCGCCCTTATGGCGTTTGTCTTATGTATGCACTCCTAGTATTTACTATCTATTTTATAGATACTTATTTGATCTGAAGTAGTAACTGCTTAATTTCCGGTGAGGAGAGACGGTATTATGCACCTTCATGGCAGTACTGGGGTGAGATTATTATAGTAACACTCGCTTTGGCTGGCTTAAATGACAGTGCATTAGTGTTACACGCTCTGATTGTAGACAGTGTGTGCATTAGGGTATGAAATACAGGCCGGGGGTATGCAGTGAAAATGCACTAATGCAGTATAATACTTGCTGAGAGAGCTTTTGTGTAATACATCCAAATTGTTCTAGCAGTTAGTGTATTTTTGTAACGCACACTCCTTGTAAGAGGATTACTGAACGGTGTCTGAAGGATGTCCGTGTCGCGGCACATGTACGCTATGTGGATGCTAATGGTATCATGTAGATTGATAACTTTCTTAAGGCCAGGATCACACACACCGTTTTGATGCAGTTTTTTTTTTGTTCCAAGGCCAGAAGTGAATCCAAAAGGACAGAAAGGTATAAAGAAAAGACAGATGCATCTTTCTTTTGTGTCCTTCCCTGTGTTTGGCTAAAAAAAAAATCTCCAAAAAAACTGCATCAATGCTGCGTGTGAGATCCTTGCCCTATGGCCTTTTCACACAGTGTAGATTTGACATGCATTTTTTAAGCCAAGACTAGATCCAGGAGAGCAGACCTATAAGGCCTTCCTTTATATAATTCTTCTGTTTAGGTTCCGTTCCTGGTTTTGGCTTAAAAAAATATATGCAAAATCTTCATTAATTCTGCACTATATGAACAAGGCCTTCGGGGGTATTCCCAGAATCGACAGTTATAACTTCCCCACAGGATAGGTGATAAGTGTCTGACTTCAGCGACCCCCAGGATTACTACAACCGGGTCCCGAATCCCACGTTTCCCCTCACTGCGCAACCCCAGGGTGAGGAGGTGCTTGAGTGGAGGATGAGCACGCGCCCTCCTGCTCCATGTCATGTCTATGGGACTGACAAACAGCAGAGTTCTGTATTTGGCTGCCTTCGTCAGTCCCATAGAATTTGAATTGAGAGGCTGTAAAGCAGACGTAGATCTAAGATGAACTTCAGGTCAACCGTTATCGGTTGTAGGTTTCCTGTTGTATCTTTGTGTCCTGCAATGGCAACTCAATGGTTTGACAGGCCCCATATACATTATATTGTTGGCACATCCCATTGAAGGCTCTGAAACACTTTATCGACCCATGAGAATATTAAGTCAAGAATTTTGATAATCAAAGTATAGGTAAATTGCTATAGTATTACATTGTAAGTTGGATTTGACATAAATGGGGACCAAGCTGGTGAACAAGGGTTTCCATACTTGTAGAAGAGCCAGGTTCATGAGGCAGGTGAAGGGCTGTAGGTGAAAACCCTCGTATATTTTGGTTTTGTTCCATATAGCAGTAAGGTATAGGAACACTAGACAGGTGAGGTTGTACATCTGTTATCTATATCTCTCATATAATCCATATAACTCATCATACAGCAGCCACGGAAGTCACTGAAGTAAATAGTCCTTTTATGTATTGGGACGACCATTTGTCACTACGATCGTTTGTCCCCATATCTTTCCATCATGCCCTGTCCACACACGGAGATGTGCTGCCAACGACGATAATATTTTGTGCTGTATAAAAGATACAATCAGCTGATGAATGAGCATTTTATTGTTCATAGGTAGATCGTTGCCCTGTTTACACCCGGCAATGATAGGGAACGAACGTTCATATGAACGCTTGTTTGCCTGATCATTGGCCCCTGTGAAAGGGCCTTATGGCACTGTTCACATCTGCGCAAAATTTTTCAATAGTTCTGTCATAGAAACAGAAGAACGAAAAAAAATGGAAGTACCGGAGCCGTTTCATCATGGACACTAACGGTGCCTGACGGAACTTATTGACTTTAACGGTTTTCCATTAGAGGTTCTAATGTATTCCCGGAACACATAGCTCCGCATCCTGCGCTATTTCCTCCAGCATTTCTCACTAGAGCTGCGACAGAGGCCCCGACGCAGATGTGAACGCAGCCTAATTCAGCCCTTACACATGCTTCTGAGAAATGCTCACTGCTAGGCAGATTCACCAGATTCATACCCATTCACCACGAATGCAAATCTGAGTTTTATCGTTGGTGACTGTTACCTGTCAATGTCAGTGGACCAGCTTGTTGATGGTCTCCAGGTAGCGACGATTAATCTAGATCTAACTAATATGGTCTATTTTTTACATTAGCTGTGTAGGGAATAGTGGTCCTCAAAAATGCTTAACTGGTGAGTGTTCTATCCCCTTTCCGGTGTGAGCCCCGCAGCCATTCAGCAGAACGGATAGAGGTCAAATAAAACCCTTCCTGTGGCCCGGGGGGGGGGGGGTGACACTGACATTTATGCTTCTACAAGAAAGGTATCGCAACATTCAGCCCTTCAACTTTAGCCTAGCCACCTTACGTTTTATTTCTGTAATTAAAACTGACCATAGAATCTATTTCTCCATGACACGACATTTGTAAATGATATACAGAAGCGATCAATACGGCCAAATTGTTGCTGAGTGGCAAAAATCGATGGGCATTACGTTTGCTTACATTTACAAATATGATTGATGCAATGCTGTAGGTAGACATCATTAGTCTGCAACACTCCTTCAATTTAGTTTCCAATTTTATTAAAGGTTAATTAAACTTTTAAAAACTTTTGGCATATCATAGTGACATGTCAGAAGTTTCTATTGAGCCCAAACACCGCCCCGAGGAAACGAAGCGGCACAGCACTCACCCGAGCTCCTCTGCAACTTCTGCAACATCGATGGGGTCTCAGTGCTCGGCCCCCCCACCAATCAAAACTTCTGACATGTCACGAAGATATGTCAAAAGTTTTTTAAAAGTTTTTAGTTACACTTTAAATATTTTGATTGGCCTAACTGAAGTAGTACGGTAGCAGGTACTCCCCGAAGCTTCAGCTACAATCTTGGTCTCGGGCAAGAATTCCCTCCATGACCTCTTGCCAAGCACATGTACTTTTGGCGGTGGTGTCTCTTCTATAACGACAAGGATATTGACATTACCAAAGGTTTTTCTATGATTGTTGATCTCCAGTAAAGTCCAAGGAAAAACTATGGCTATATTTAGGTATATGCGCCCTATATTAATTGTTATAGTACTAAATCTGTGTGGTCTTGCACTTATATTTACAGACCAATGGAACAATGCGCTATAAAATGAGAAGATGTTGACCTGTCCATGTGTCGTTCTAATAGCCATGCCCTTATTACTAAAGACCCATATTAGTATTAGCAGTATCTATTTTCTTATATATTATATAAACATAATAGACCGGTTTAGATTTATTTATTAGTCCTTCGTTATATATTGGCAACATATTCTGCATTGTACAAAGGAAGAAAACGCTCTTGCTACTCTATACCGAAGAGGAGAAACAACTCCGAAACAGTGCTGTCTACAATTGGGTGTCTCTGGTTTGGCTATTAACTTGAGTCATGTTTCAAGGCTCTAATAAAGGGGTTTTACTATCCGGTACGTTTATGAAATATCCACAGGATATATAATAAATGTCAGATTCGGGACCCACCTCTGGGACCCGCACCTATCTCTTGAACGGGGCCCACTAGACCCCGTTCTACTGCTCTGTGTTCCCGCTGACGCGTGTGATTTCCGACCATGTTAGATGAAAACAGAGTAGTTCGCTGAGCTACGCTGTCTCAATAACTTCCATAGAAGTGAATGTCAGTTACGGAAACAGCGTAGCTCACATGCTACGCTGTTTCCGTAGCTGCCGTTCACTGCTATGGACGTTACAGAAACAGATATGCTCTTTTCTACTTTCATGGTCGGGAATCACAAGAGTCAGCGGGAACACAGAGCGGTAGAACGGGGTTTAGGGGTCCCTGTTTTAGAGATAGGTGCAAGTCCCAGAAGTGGGACCCGCATCTATCCTGTGGATATGTCATATATGTCCCCGATGGGAAAACCACCTTAAGGGTCGAAAATTAACTTACATGGGGTAGTCACCTATAGGTGGCATTAGAGAGACAGTTTTCTTCCTTCTGCAGGTGAACTATTTTGCAAACTTTCCCCAGGGAGCATTGCCCTTAAAGGGGTTTACCCTAGACTTTTTACAATCCGCAGCAGGGCAGTGTATGGCGTAACAAATAATAAACTTACGGATACTCGTGAACGCTGGGGTCCCGTTCTTCACAGCTCCGGTCCCGAAAGCTCCTGCAGCGGTCACGTGCTGTTCATTGGTTAGTGCCACTGAGGCCAGCGATTGGCTGCATCAGCACCTGACCGATAATTAGCTGGGACCTCAGCGCTCGAGCGGGGTGCACTTCAGAGGATGAATATCTGCTAATTTATTATGTTATGCCTTCCCCTGCCCTCCTACCGATTTTAAAAGTCCTGAAAGATTCCTTTAAGAGTCCCCACCAGCTGGATCTCAGCAAGGTGATTCAGTAATTTTCTGTCCATAATGAGGCTTACAATCCTATTTTATAGGAGCTAAGCATGTTTTTGGAGGGCTGGAAGGTCTATAGTGGCAGCCTTTGCAAAAACGAAGAGATCAAGATCATGTGGATATTCTGTTTTCGGACAGGCTATGAATAATTACTATTAGGGCTCGTCCACACGCTACGGAATTGCCACATTTTTTCCAGATAGAATTTCGGTCGGAAAAAATGCAGCAGAATACAGTAGCAGCAAAGTGGGTGAGATTTAATAAATCTCGCTGCGTAAAAATTTAGAGCACAAATTGACCTGCGGTGCGTATTTTTCAGACTGCAGCAGGTCAATTCCTGCTGCGGAAAGTGGTCAGAAGTGCTGTGTTTTTCAGAGGAGATGTCTCCATCACCCAGCATTGTGAAAAACGCAGCAAAATACACACCGTTTTCTGTCGTAAAAACCGCAGGAAATGGTGCGTTTTTGCTGCAGCGGAATATCTGCGTTTTTCAACGGAATTGCTGCGTGTTTTTTTTGTCAAACAGAAAAAAATCTTCCAAATTTCCTTCAGGATTTTAAAGGCGGTTTTTAAAATGCAAGCATTTTTTTTACGTGGTTTTTGAGGCAGATGTTTACACACAGCCCACTAACCTTTTTTTTTTCGTTGGGACCGGCCAGTGATGGCAAATGTTGGGAAAGAGAAGGGTTCGGGCATGTTGAATTACAACATGCCAGATCCTTGTGTTTATTAGGAGATAAGCCGCTGCCTGAAGAATCGGGCAACTGCGTTCTCCCTGTTGAAATCACATACACGCACAGCCGAGCATGTGTACGTATGGGGGAGCCGATCGTTCGGTCAACAACTTTATAAAGTGTATGACCGACTTTAGTCAGTGTAGAGTAGTTACAAAGAGCATCTCCCGCTCCGGAGGACCTGTCCTGTCCTCAGTACACAGACATCTCATTGATTTGATTGGGCCCTGTGTAATGTTTCATTTCTCCTGTGGTGGTGCTGCAGGGAAATCACTTACTGCCAGGTTCCCTCACAATTTACAGCTGATTGCTAGCAGTTCCAGCAGGGGGACACTTTGTGATCTGCTTATTGTCAAGGGACCCTTCTAACAAGTTGGGATTGTCAAAAGCAAAGAACCCCTTTAACAGAATTTTACTGTAAATAATTTGACCAAAAGAAAATAATATTGAATCATTGTAAACGTTAGCCATTGTTGTTAATGTGTACTATATAACGATGCTCATGGATCATTTCCCTTAAAAGCGATACAAGGTATCTAACTAATAAGTTGTCTGTAATACAATATGCCCCTATTATGTCGTGTTCCCTGACAGCATTCAGTTGTAGTAGCTGTACCTTTAATATGTATATGATTGGTGCCTATGTAGGTGTCATAATCTCTGCAGTGGTGTCACTATGCGCTATGATCACTGTGTGTCAATTCTCTAGCGCCAAACACCCACTCTGTGACTGTCGATGTCAGCTTGTGGGCGTTCCATGCCGTTACTTCATCTTGTAGGAGGGATGTGATGACTGAAAGTGCTGGATACACTTCTACAACACATCAGTCAGTGGATACACAAATGGTCATTACCATCAAATAGTATCACAGCAGAAATCCTACAAGGAAACCCATACTATAATAAAGAAATGTGTAGTTTTCCCCTTCAAATGTGGTTTGGGTTGTATGAATTATAGGGCTATATAAATCCCAGGTGTGCAGGTTAGTAACATGTTAATAATACAGTAAGGCTTTACACGCAGCATTTTTAGCAAAAACACCAAGTACTTTTGTGGGGTTTTCCCCGGTGTTTTTTTGCGGCAAAAAACGCTACGGCCAGATATTTGCTTGTAGTCAATGGGGAAATATAAAACGCACCACAAATTTGGCATTTTTTCAAACTCGCAGTAATGCTGGCTTTGGTGTTTTTTTTTGTTTTTTTTCAAGCACTTGGTGGCGTTTTTCTCCTATAGACGTCCATCGTTTTTTTCCTCCTAAAAAAACCAAAAACATTTTTCCTGGCAATTTTTTTTTGTACTATTTTTTTTTTAACATAAATTATATTTTGCAAAGAGGAATCTTTACATCACATGATCTTTTAATCACATGGTTTGCAATGTCAAAAACGCCACATAAAAAAAAGCAGGTAGTGAAATGCAAATTTGCAAAAAAAGCTACCTCGCACCTCATGTATCGTTTTACTAAAAAGTATTTTTTAGATGCCCAAAAAAAAAGCCACCCATAAAGTGTCTGTGAAGGAAGCCCAATGAATACAAAAAGACTAAAGATAGGTATACTCCCATTCTGAGCTCCGTTATTTACAATATTCACCGTCTCCATAAAATTAAGAAAACAATAATTTAAGGAAATACTTTGCTTTTCTTGTACCGATTTAGACGTTTTCTTCTCTGTTCACATGGAAAGCTACAGTAAGAATTTTGATGGTTTCCTGTTACCCGGGTACAATGCATTGTGGGAGCTCAGCAGACAGTCACGCAGATTACTGGGATCTCCACTGATCCTGAGATTGAGCCCCTGTCACCAACACAGTTCTTTTTGGAGAAGAGCTTGCCTATGATCCACTTTATAGGATAGGAGTTACAGAAACAGCCGAGCATGCTTACTTGGTTCTTTCTGTATCTCCGATTCATTTTAGCTAACCCATGGTACACATACAATAATTATAGTAAACCCGATGGTGGCATTTTGTGTCAATGACGGAGCCCAACCTATCCATAAAGTGGTTGTATGGTCTAGACTGCCCCTATTTATATGTCCTAATATTGCATATGTTTTCTACAACAAATCTGCCATGTGTGAATAAATCTAAACAGAGTTCAATTCTACAGAGAACGGGAGAAGGGAGATCTGGACCAGTTACAGTTTGTCACATTGTGCCTGTTGTCCGCAGTTGTATAAGACACAATTGTCATTGCTGTCGATTGATGACTGTTTATATCCGTTCATTAAAAATGTACAATGTAATTCCACACACTCCAAGTCTTCAATATTCTGCGGTTCAATGCATAAGATTCCCAAGGTCCATTTAACATATTCTATATTTTTATTTATTTTTTTTAAATGACCAGGTTTTTAAAAACAGACATTCATTTTTCCATTTGATTTAGGCTCTGGTCACGTTATTGTTTATATTGGATCATAAACAAAGCTCTTTTGGCATAAGCCGGGCTGGTTTGCCTCCTAGTATACTTTATTTTTTGCTATGGTAGCTGATTGGTATACATAGCAGCCGTCCATGGGAAACACCTCTGACGGATGGCTCAAACTGTATGTGAACAGAACATTAACTTAGAAGCTTAGAAGTTGCCGCGCAAATCTTATTCGGCTGTTTTTGGAACACCCTTAGACTTCAGTAGTTGCAGAGTTAGTACGGTTGAAAAACTACATTTGTCCATCAAGTTAAAGGGAAGGGAGGTAGGTAACTTTGGAACTTGTTTTACCCCTATTGAAGGAAAGTAAAAAAAAAACAAAAAACATAAGGCATAAACCAATCTGCCATAAAAATAAACAATTTCTCTCCCGTTCCCAAGTGGCGATCAGACTGGATCAACATTTAAACAAGACCTCTATATATTGACATAGGTGCTGATATTCTTTATCTAAGAATTTATTCCTGCTGTGACCAGCACCTGAGAGGCTATATCCCAGATTCACGGTTCTTATGGTAAAGAAGGTTTTTGGCCTCTGGAGATTAAACCGTTTTGTTTTTTTCTCCAGACGGAAGGGAGTGCCCCCTTGTCTTTTGAGGGCATTTAACTTGGAACAGATTTTCACTATATTTTTTGTGTGGGCCATTTATATACTTATACTAGTAAATCATGGCCCCCCCATTAAATGTTTCTTTTCAAGACTAAATACATTTAACTATTTTAAGCTTTCCTCCTAACGGAGATTCTCCATGCCCCTTTTTAGTTTAGTTGCTCTTCTTTGTATTTTATACATCTCCAGGGCATTCTTTCTATGAACTGGAGTTCAGAGCTGTATATTCTAGATGAGGCAGCACTAATTCTTTGTAAAGCGATAATATTATGCCTCTTTTAATACACGACCGTATCCTACTGGCTTTAGATGCAGCTGATTGACATTGCATGTTGTTATTTAGTCTATGATCTTAAAGTACACCCAGATCCTTCCCAACAGGTGACTCTACCAGTATAGCTCCCCCTAGGACATATGATGCATGCAGATTATTAGTACCCAGATGCAAAGCTTTACACTTATCTACATTAAACCTCATTTGCCAAGTGGATGTCCAAACACTCAGTGTGACCATATTGGCTTGTAATTTATGAACATCTTCCATAGACTGAACAATACTTCATAGCTACGTGTCATCTGCAAAAATAGAAATAGTGCTATTAATCCCATCCTCTATATCATTAATAAATAAGTTGAATAATAGTGGTCCCAGCACTGAACCCTGGGGTACACCACTTATTACCGGGGACCATTCAGAGTAGGAATCATTGACCACAACCCTCTGGATACGGCCCTTGAGCCAATTTTCAATCCAATTACAAACTATACTTTCTAAACCTATAGTCCTTCATTTACCCATTAGGCGTCTATGGGGGACAGTGTCAAATTTACAAGGTCCAAAAACACTATCTGAAGTGGCCCCTCTGTCTAGGCTTCTGCTCACCTCTTCATAAAAACAAATCAGGTTGGTTAAACAACTTCTGTCCTTAGTAAATCCGTGCTGGCTGTCACTTATAATACTAGTTTCTGTCACGTTCTCCTGTATATAGTCCCTCAATAGCCCCTCAAACATTTTCCCACAATGGATGTTAAGCTTACTGGTCTATAATTACCGGGGGAAGACCTAGAGCCCTTTATGAAAATAGGCACCACATTTGCTCTGCGCCAGTCCCTTTTTAGTATACCACTACGCTGTTTCCATAGCTACCATTCAGTTCTATGGGACTTACGGAAACCGTGTAAGTCGTCGGAAATCGCACGCTTCAGCCACAACACAGAGCAGTAGAACAGTGTTTAGGGGGCCCCGTTCTAGAGATAGGTTCGGGTCCCAGAGGTGTCCTGTGGATATGTCATAAATGTCTCTGATGGAAAAAACCCTTTAGGCTGAATGCACACGTTGCGTATAGGGGCCTGTTCACATCACCGTTCACTTTCCGTTCCGGTGTTCCGTCTGAGGTTTCAGTTGGGTGCACCCCGCAACGGAAAGTGAAACCACAGCTTCCGTTTCAGTCACCATTGATATCAATGGTGACGGAAACATCGCTAATGGTTTCCGTTCGTCACCATTCCGGCAGGTTTTCAGTTTTCTGACAGAATCAATAGTGCAGTTGACTCCGCTATTGATTCGACCGGAAACCTGCCGTAATGGTGACGAACGGAAACCATTAGCGATATTTCCGTCACCATTGATATCAATGGTGACTGAAACGGAAGCTGTGGCTTCACTTCACTTTCCGTTGCGGGGTTCACCCGACGGAAACCTCCGACGGAACACCGGAACAGAAAGCAAACTGATGGGAACAGGCCCTTATGTGCGGATTTGCCACGCGTGTTTTTATGCGGCAAATCCTCAGCGTAATACAGTAACGGCAAAGTAAATGGGATTTCAAGAAATCTCATCTACACGGTGTAGATTATTTCTGCGCGTAAATTGACCTGCGGTGCATATTTCAAAATCCGCAGCATGTCAATTTATCCTGCAATTACGAATTGTATGTGACTATTTTGAAAGAAAACCGCACCTATTTCCGCATCATAATTTAAATACCGCATTTATAAATGCATAAAAAACCCCACACCATTATGTGCAGTTTCAGCTGCGGAATTACGTGTGTACACCTGCGGTTTTGGTGTGGGTTTTCCGCATCAAATTATGCAACATGTAGCCTTGAGCCTCTGCCTGATTGAGGCTGATGTTGACCACCTCATCTTTCATAACGGGGTCAGGGGACCCCCATTGTGCCCATAGTTGGAGTCACAGAGATAGGACCCTCACCTCTTAGACCTTTATGACATAACCCCTTTAAATCCCATATACAGCTTTTAACACTATTTTACATTATAGAATGGTTCTGCATAAAAAGTAGCAAAGTGGAAATACATTACGTTACTTATATTGCGCTATTTCTGGCGTGGATGTGCCAGAGGATCTACACGCCGATTAGTATTATTGTTATTGTATGGAACTAATCTGTGGCTTTTCCGTGTGGAATCCGCAGCAATAATTGCTTATTCACACCGTTTTAGCTACACCTTTAACATATGCATCGGGAAAGCTGGTTCTGGTGATTTGCATTCAGGAAATAAATTGTAACAATTTCCTTAAAAACTATGTACCCCTTTGAAAACAAGTTTTTTTTTTTTTGTGTGTTTGGTGCAACTTTCTAATTACTTTTTTATTGATAATTATTTTTACTTTTTGAGATACAGCTGCTTTGTACCCTGTATACAGAGCAGCTTTATCGTGCGCTGAGACCTGAATCCGTCAGGTCAGCGGGATTGACGGGTTCAGTGACAGCGGGTCCTCAATCCACCTGTTATCGTTCACATATAAGTTGTGAACAGCTCGATCCCACATTGCTTTTAAAAGAGATGGGTGATATGTCCTTTGGGCAGGTTCCCTCTTTTACTAGTTCTGTGGTATAAGCAAAGAGGGATCCCAGCACAGGTTAATGAGGAAAGGGAATTGGGCCATCCTAAGCTTGGATCCTCCGGTCGATGGCCTCCAAATCAATTGCAAGGGGCCACCTCAATGGCGTTCACCCTTATTTTGAACGTTACTATGCCGGAAAAGACGGACAGGGCAGACAAAATATATATTTTTTAATTATGACTTGTCCTCTGCAGATCTTGATGTTCATACATAAGTAATAAATTTGTCTGTGTCTTGCCTCATCCCCAAATTCTTCATAATGTCTCCGTTTCCAGACACGTTTGCTTGATTGAAATGCATGAGAAGTTAAAGGAGAGATGACGGATGCCGACTTCACATTTGCATTGTCCAGACATGGACACTTGACATTCACAATGTTCTTCTCTACAGTCAATTAAAGTTTATGAAGTTAATGGTTAATGTTCTCAGAAGTTGTGCAGCTCATTGTCTATTCCAACACATCGCTCCTCTGCCCTTTTCTGGTTTGATACGTTGCGATTATTGTAACGTGCTTTGGTTTTTGGCCTATGTCTGACCCACGTCAATCATAAACCATTACACTTGTTGAACATGGGAAAGGTTGAATAAATTCAACAGCTCAATCTGAGTGCAGGATCTATTCAAATTGGCCACATCCTGTTACTAAAGCTTGCCGTAGACCTTAAAGGGATTGTCTGTTTTTTTTTGCAGTTATATGTTTTATAAAAAAATCCCACTGACCTAAGTGCCGCTGCATGTAAACACTGGGACACCCATAAATTGCACAAAGTGTCCCCCCGCTCCAGCCGTAACAAACTGATGGTATATGACATGGCCACGGCGAGGACACAACTTCAATTAAGTGTACTGGGAAAAAAAAAAATCCCAAGAGCAGGCTGGACTCCGACACCTGGCAAAAGACATATGCCATCTTATGGTGCCTCCGTTAGGCCCTGTTTTACCCTCTAGAAATATTGCACGGAAATCAATGTATCAGAGGACGGACTCAATAGAAAGTCTATGAGCCCGTCCATTGATTTCCGGAAAAAGCTGAACAGAACATATTCCACGGCATTGATCAATTCTATTACCGAGTATAATCCGCTGTGGGACATGTGTAGAGTTGCTCATGAGCTGCATTTGCAAAGGTGTCTATTGGAGCGCTGATTAGATTGAGTAGGAATATTCCCATCTATCGTAGGATTTGTCATGTGGAATGAAACCACAACGCTGGGACATGTAATTGTTGGTTTCACTGCAATTTTTGCACATGGTGATCCTATCACAATCCATGAAAACTTTGGAAATTGCCCCTTTCATTCAGCAGTTCGCACAAATGACTTCTTTGGAACATTGTGTGGACTGTGGACTGTGGACACTCCTCTGTTGGCTTCACACCAACTCCACATAGACAAAACCAAAAATCCTGTAAGTTAATTTATAAGATTATTGTTACCACTCCCCCCATTCATGTGACATGTTCAGCGCTTCTTACAGTCGTGAGCATAGCATTTGCTCTTGAAAGGTACTGATTGGGCAAACAAGCACCAAGTCGTTCTGTCCCGGCTTGTCAACCAGCTCCAGAAAGTAGATTCATTTTAGTCTTTTCTATGGACTCCCTTAGGGATTGGTAGGGGGTCCCGGAGGTTGGTCACTTTATTAGATGGGAATAAAGGCCCTCTTACACGGGCCAATTATTGGGATAACGAGCGTTCACAGGGCAATCATCAGCCAATGAATGACCAAACGCTCGTTCATCGGCTGATCGTATTTTCTGCAGCAGAAAATATTATCGTTGTCGGAAGCACGTCTTCCTGTGTAAACGGAGATGCGCTGCTGACCAGATAGAAATGTATGGTGACAAACGATCGTAGTAACAAGCGCACGTCCCTATACATTACTGATCATAGCTCCTTGTGAAAGGAGCAAACGAGCGCCAATCAACGACATGTCTCGTTGATCGCCGCTCATTGCTTCGGACAAAATGGGCCGGTGTAAGAGGACCCTAACCCTTTAATTACCATAGTTCATGAACTGAATGTGTTTTTTGCCCAATGTGGTGATTTTTCAGAAATTTACTTTTTATGGCCAGCTACTATGGACTTCTAATCTTAAGAAGAGACTAATAGTTGACCGTACACGGTGTAATTATCTTTTTTACCTTTTTTATGAAGATGTCCTTGCGTTTTTTTGCGGTCCATCCCTTGCATACGATAACGGAGATAATGTGTGTGTTAACAGAGAATGTGTTGTTCAACCTGAATCATTGTAGCCTTGGTAGACATTCAACATACAGTGAAGGAAATAAGTATTTGATCCCTTGCTGATTTTGTATGTTTGCCCACTGTCAAAGACATGAACAGTCTAGAATTTTTAGGCTAGGTTAATTTTACCAGTGAGAGATAGATTATATTAAAAAAAAAAACAGAAAATCACATTGTCAAAATTATATATATTTATTTGCATTGTGCACAGAGAAATAAGTATTTGATCCCTTTGGCAAACAAGATTTAATACTTGGTGGCAAAACCCTTGTTGGCAAGCACAGCAGTCAGACGTTTTTTGTAGTTGATGATGAGGTTTGCACACATGTTAGAAGGAATTTTGGGCCACTCCTCTTTACAGATCATCTGTAAATCATTAAGATTTCGAGGCTGTCGCTTGGCAACTCGGATCTTCAGCTCCCTCCATAAGTTTTCGATGGGATTAAGGTCTGGAGACTGGCTAGGCCACTCCATGACCTTAATGTGCTTCTTTTTGAGCCACTCCTTTGTTGCCTTGGCTGTATGTTTCGGGTCATTGTCGTGCTGGAAGACCCAGCCACGAGCCATTTTTAATGTCCTGGTGGAGGGAAGGAGGTTGTCACTCAGGATTTGACGGTACATGGCTCCATCCATTCTCCCATTGATGCGGTGAAGTAGTCCTGTGCCCTTAGTAGAGAAACACCCCCAAAACATAATGTTTCCACCTCCATGCTTGACAGTGGGGACGGTGTTCTTTGGGTCATAGGCAGCATTTCTCTTCCTCCAAACTCGGCGATTTGAGTTAATGCCAAAGAGCTCAATTTTAGTCTCGTCTGACCACAGCACCTTCTCCCAATCACTCTCAGAATCATCCAGATGTTCATTTGCAAACTTCAGACGGGCCTGTACATGTGCCTTCTTGAGCAGGGGGACCTTGCGGGCACTGCAGGATTTTAATCCATTACGGCGTAATGTGTTACCAATGGTTTTCTTGGTGACTGTGGTCCCAGCTGCCTTGAGATCATTAACAAGTTCCCCCCGTGTAGTTTTCGGCTGAGCTCTCACCTTCCTCAGGATCAAGGATACCCCATGAGGTGAGATTTTGCATGGAGCCCCAGATCGATGTCGATTTACAGTCATTTTGTATGTCTTCCATTTTCTTACTATTGCACCAACAGTTGTCTCCCTCTCACCCAGCGTCTTACTTATGGTTTTGTAGCCCATTCCAGCCTTGTGCAGGTCTATGATCTTGTCCCTGACATCCTTAGAAAGCTCTTTGGTCTTGCCCATGTTGTAGAGGTTAGAGTCAGACTGATTAATTGAGTCTGTGGACAGGAGTCTTTTATACAGGTGACCATGTAAGACAGCTGTCTTTAATGCAGGCACCAAGTTGATTTGGAGCGTGTAACTGGTCTGGAGGAGGCTGAACTCTTAATGGTTGGTAGGGGATCAAATACTTATTTCTCTTTGCACAATGCAAATAAATATATAGAATTTTGACTATGTGATTTTCTGTTTATTTTTTTTATATAATCTATCTCTCACTGGTAAAATTAACCTAGCCTAAAAATTCTAGACTGTTCATGTCTTTGACAGTGGGCAAACTTACAAAATCAGCAAGGGATCAAATACTTCTTTCCTTCACTGTAGTATGTCAGCCCTGGACCAGGTAGCTATTGTGAAGCTGGAGCTTAAAGAAGCAATCCACTTAGTTTTTTTTTGTACATCGCTGTTTGAGTAGGGTTCTGTGTGCAGAAAAACGTACCGATCGCTGCCCACGTGATCTTTACTCTGACCGGTCTGTGCTCATTGTGCTTTTCAGTAAACCGGAACTCAGGCTCTCAGTTCATTCCTATGGGAGCCAGAATGAGGATCCCATAGGAATGCATTGAGAGCCTGAGTTCTGGTTTTCTGAAAAGCACAGTGATTCCAGACAGGTCAGAGTTAGGGTATGTTCACACGCCCTATTTACGGATGTAATTCGGGCGTTTTACGCCTCGAATTACGCCCGAAAATACGGCTCCAAACCGGCTGCAATCATCTGCCCATTGAATTCAATGGGTCTTACGGTGTTCTGTGCAGACGGGCTTCTTTTTTACGCGCCGCTGTCAAAAGACGGCTCGTAAAAAGACGCCCGCGTCACAGAAGTGCATGTCACTTCTTGGGACGTAATTGGAGCCGTTTTTCATTGACTCCAATGAAGAACCGCTCCAAATTACGTACGAAAAAGACGCGGCGAAAAACGCCAGCACATGCAATTACGTCTGAAATTTAAGAGCTGTTTTCGCCTGAAAACAGCTCCGTAATTTCAGGGGTAATTGACGTTGCTGTGTGAACATACCCTAAAGATCACGTGGGCACCGCCCGACCTGAAAATGACATGATGCAGGGATCGGTAAGTTTTTCTGCACAAAGCTCCCCACTGAAACACCTATGTACATCTACAGGGGCCATAAAAATAAAAAAGTGGAGTGCTTATTCAACTTTTTTGGCTTGTTTCCTATTGATGTCTATGAAAGATAGTTGTTGTTTTTTTATAGGCGTTGTGTGATAGTAGGTTGTTTGTTTCCAGAAACCGCACCACTCTTGTCACTTGAATGGAACTCAACTGTAATACCAGGAGCAGCCAATGGACACGTGTCGTCTATTAGTCTAATCTACAGTATTTTGTGCAGCCCGGTTATGTCATATATAAAAATAGTCATCGATGTCCCAGTTTAGAGCTTGCTTTATATTCTGCATGCAACTGAAGCAACGGGAATGACCTTCTCTTCTTCTCATGTGCCCCAGCTGATTTCCACTGATGCTCCTGGCCCTGACATGCGATAAATGGGTTTCCTCTTTCTCAGGCCACTCTGATTTGTTTTATCTCTCAGTCCTTATCAGGCTTGTCCTGCACAATGAATTGAAGTCATTAGTTAAACCAATTTGGTGTGAGTGGACTACCTGCCTCATAGACTGATAACACGCAGATTGCTTAGGTTGGCTTTCATTCATTGGCTGTTGAGAAGATCTGTCAGACAAGAATCATGAACTAAAATAAACTGTTCTTTGCAATTCAGAAGGATCGAGTAGCAGATTATTTTACTGCAGCGGTGATATGTCACACTTACCGGTAAGTGTTTTATAACATATATACCTTTTTGAAGGTGTTTGTTCACATCAGACAATCCCTTTTTCGTTAGAAGGGTCCCCAATTAAAGAGTTTATCATGGGGTATTGAGCTGCTGGTATCCCCAGTGATCAGCTATAATCTGTTGGGGATCCCAGCAGCAAGTGTTTGATTTCCCTGCAGTGCCGCCACAGGGGAAATTAAGCTTTACACAGATCCCATTTAAATCAATGGGCTGAATGTGCAATACATGAATGTCCCAGGTCCTCCAGAGCTAGAAACTCTCTTTATGGCAGCTCTCCACTCTGGCTAATAGAAGAGGGTCCTAAACTCACGATTCGTTAATAGGGTATTTGAAAATTAGTTGTCTGGTTTAAAAAACAAAACAAAACCCAATACCGTTAAGGTACCTAATCCAATAAATGGGTAGATATTGAGCCCTTCATCATGTTGGAAACCTTTTTTTGGGGGACTGTTCTCACAAAAGAAAATCTCCGAACTGGATTGTCAGCTGTAGTGTGAACAATCTAGTTATGTGTCCATATATATCAACTACTATGGCAAATATCACTTTTTTTCTACCAATATTACGGATACCAAATTTATTGGCCGTTTAGAAGAGCTTGAGCATCCCCACATTATACAATCAGCCTACTTAGAATATGAGTGAATTAAGCATAGTACTATTGCCAAATAACCTGCTAGTGTATTTACAATGAGGAACTCTAACAAGCTGGACACTCCCCTACTAGAGTCCATCTGACGTGGTCCAATATACCTGCACATTCTAGTAGGACAGTCCATCTGACATAGCCTACCAAATACAATATGCATTTATTTCTCGTTGTTTATAGAACGCCAACATACTCCACAGCACTGTACACAGATTGTCACAGTTTACATCAGTCCCTGTTCCCAATCGGCTCACAATCTAATTTCCCTGTCTCCGAGCTACCCACATTTGGGCCAATTATATAAGAAGGCAAAACATTGACCTTTTGGTAGACACCGGATACATAGGGCCCTCCATATTAATTTAGTGTAAATCTCCGTGGCCCATGCGCCGTACGTGATGTGAACAGATCCTAATAGATATTTCCGGGTCATTTTTGGACTTTAGGTGAAAATGTTCTTTAACTGTAAAACAAGTTTCTTCACTGTGTAACCTTGTCTCACTCTTAAAATGTAAGTCTAGCACCTTGTCCCTTTCAGCAGCTGCTGTTTTTAAAGAACGTACTTGATGAAAAGATGTAGGGTTAGGAAAAACCGTTATCTTCGTCTCGTCCACCGTCCATAAAAGGTATCGCAGTTTACAAGGAATCTACAAGCTGCTTGGAGACTTCGCAACGTTCTGTTGATATCCCATAGTTTTAGAGCGACACATAATCAGCTCTCTGCCAGATACTGTGTGTATAGGATTTTGAACAGAGAGTCCTGTCATGTGCTGATAAGTGGAGTGTGAATGAAGAGGGAAGAGTTTAGTCCATAATCCACCGTAAATTCTTCACGTTGTATAAAAAAAAAAATACTTAAAGGAAAACTCCAGGAATCACGTAATGTTACATTGATGACCTCTGTCCCCTCCACGTAAGATCTCAGTGATGAAACCACTTAAGAACTGTGCAATGTAATTGTAAAAATAGCCTCATTTGTATGTTTCTTTAGTGTCCCATGATGCATCAGTAGCGGTAGCCAGTTTTAAATCTTCCCTACTGTGGGTGGAGCTTGTCACCCAAAAATTCCTGTGTAGCAAAAGGGAAATGATATAAAGGGCAGGAGTCTGGCTTATGTTGAACATATACATAATGGGCTGTAGATGCTACATCCATACCATAACATTGAGTACAGCGACATGACTCCTTTACATAAAAACATAATGTGATAGATGATTTTTTTTTTTCTGTTTTTGACTGGAGTCTCCCTTTAAGAGTTTAGTCTACGGGTATTCGTACAAATGCTTTAATGAAGCTCTGTCACCACATTATAAGTTCCCTATATTGTACGTGATGTGATCGGCGCTGTAATGTAGATTACAGCAGTGTTTTTTATTTAGAAAAACGATCATTTTTGATGGAGTTGTGACCTATTTTAGCTTTATGCTAATGAGTTACTTAATGGACAACTGGGCGTGTTTTACTTTTTGACCAAGTGGGCGTTGTTGCGAGAAGTGTATGACGCTGACTAATCAGTGACCAATCAGCGTCCTACACTTCTCCCCATTCATTTACACAGCACATAGCGATATAGCTATATCGCTATGTGCAGCTACATAAACACACTATGACGTTACTGCAGTGTCCTGACAGTGAATATACATTACCTCCAGCCAGGACGCGTTGTCTATTCACAATCCTGATACTTCTGTAACGTCTGTGATATTTACAGCAAGGCAAGTGTAATCTCGCGAGATTACGATGTAACCTGTCATTTAAAACGAGATTACGCTTGCCTTGCTGTAAATATCACACAGACGCTACAGAAGTGTCAGGATTCTGAATAGACCTCACGTCCTGGCTGGAGGTAATGTCTATTCACTGTCTGGACACTTTAGTAACGTTATAGTGTGTGTATTTGGCTGCACATAGCGATATAGCTATATCGCTATCTGCAGTGTAAATGAATGGAGAGAAGTGTATGACGCTGATTGGTCACTGATTGGTCAGCGTCATACACTCCTCTGTACAACGCCCACTTGGTCATATACTAAAACACACCCAGTTGTCCATTGAGAATCTCATTAGCATAAATCTAATATAGGTCATAACTCCGTCAAAAATGATCGTTTTTCTAAATAAAAACCACTGCTGTAATCTACATTACAGCGCCGATCACATCATGTACAATATAGGCCACTTATAATGTGGTGACAGAGACTCTTTAAGTTGACCATAGAAGTAATGATTACTAACACGCTGAATCATTTTTATAGATTCTAAACACCTATTCCATGGATTCAATCTGCTTCACAAAACCAAGGCAATTTGGGGTTTTGCTGCTCGGTTCTTGGCTGTGTGGCTCACCACCGACCGCGCAGGCTACTACGGGTACCGGCATCCTAATGCGTAAACATTTTGCTTACCATTGGTTGTAAACCCTAAAATCATGGAAGTGTCCCTTGATCAGAATCCTATTGGGGTCCATTCACATGTTGAGGTGCGGTTAGAACCACATTGAAAAATTGTGTGTGGTATTTTTTCGTGCGATTTCATGTATTCTTTTTAATACGGTTGTATTTTAAAAATACATCAAATTTATATAAAAACGTGTGCGTTTATCACCGCACCTCAACTGCAAAGTGTGATTGCACCCTTAGCCAAATTTTAGAGCTGCATCCAGCTGTTGTGTCCCTTGATTTCACTGGGGGCTCGAATTTACACTGGTTAAAGAGGCTCTGTCACCAGATTATAAGTGCTCTATCTCCTACATAATCTGATTGGCGCTGTAATGTAGATAACAGTGGTTTTTATTTTGAAAAACGATCATTTTTGAGCACGTTATGAGCAATTTTAGATTTATGCTAATTTGTTTCTTAATAAGCAACTGGGCGTGTTTTTACTTTTTTTTACCAACTGGGTGTTGAACAGAGGAGTGTATGACGCTGACCAATCAGTGTCCTGCACTTCTCATTGTTCCAGCCCAGCATGATCCACAGCACAGTGTGATTGTGCAGTGAAAGAAGTCGGGCTGGAACAATGAGAAGTGTATGACGCTGATTGGTCACTGATTGGTCAGCGTCATACACTCCTCTGTACAACGCCCAGTTGGTAAAGCGTAAAAACACGCCCAGTTGTCTATTAAGAAACTCATTAGCATAATTAGCATAAGATTACGTAGGAGACCGGGCAATTATAATCTGGTGACAGAGCCTCTTTAACTTGCTGATAGCATGGAAGCCCTCCCTTGTCCAAGCTTGGCAACTATTTTTAACGTCCTATTACTTTATTCAAGGAATCTGTCATCCTCCTCCCCTCCCCCACTTTCCTTCTAAATCTGTTCAGATACAACTGGTCTTTCTGTAGCATCTTCCTAGTTTTTGCTAAACATCAGCTTCCATAAGTATCAATTGGCCAAATGTCTGCCGACAGCAGGCGGAGATATGTATAATTTGTACTTCTCACCAGGGCACCACAACTGCAGGCTCTGGGCATAAATCATTATTTTACTCCATGCCACGATGGGGGTTGTCCTGATTACAGGTTTTGGCAGACTAGTGATTTTTTTGCTTTTATATTATCATGAGTGCTCGATAAATCTGCAGTAAAAATGTAGATCATTTCCACATTAGGAATACATTGATTTGTGAGTTAAATTTTTTGCTGATGCAGCTCATGGAGAAGAAAACATCAGCTCAGGTCCAGCGGGTGAAACCGCAGAGCCGGCCAGAGACCTTGTTAATATTCATGGCTGAACAGCCGTCCACGGAGCCGCCTGTACAACGCTGTGTTGACTGATTTCTCCATTTTTTTAATTTCTGTACAGACTTTGTACTGGTTTAACGGCTGAGAGATTATTCTTACTAAGGCCCCTTTACTAAATCTTGCAAGTCATGGCCTGGAACCGTTCATTCATGATAGTATTTGGGCTTCATAAAAACAAGCAGAAAAAATAAAAAGCACGAAAACAGGGTGACGGCGAACTAAATGAATGGTGCCCCTATCACTATCATGCTATAATCCACTTAAAGGGGTTGTATGAGGTTAGAAAAGCATGGTTGTTTTTTTTAGAATGAAGTTGAGCTGCAATACCACACAGAGCCTAGTGACAGGAGTGGCAGAGCCTAGTGACAGGAGTGGCAGAGCCTAGTGACAGGAGTGGCAGAGCCTAGTGACAGGAGTGGCAGAGCCTAGTGACAGGAGTGGCAGAGCCTAGTGACAGGAGTGGCAGAGCCTAGTGACAGGAGTGGAAGAGCCTAGTGACACTTTAGAGATCGTACCATGAACCCCTTTACTTGCAGCATGAATAATGGCTTTAATCGTCGCCTAGAAATATGCTAAGAAACCGCTGTGGCCTGATCCTAATTTATAAATTTTTTATTCAAGAGGAAATTCTCTCCAATATTTAGTTTGTTTTATTTAGTTTCTCGATATTGTACATTACATGTCCATAAATTGCATTGTTACCATGATGTGGATTTGCATTAATGCTTATTGCTTAGCCAGATGTAAAAAATGGAAAGACATAGAAAGCACTGGAGAGAAATCCTACCATGTCTAATGAATTGACGTAATAATTGGCTATTGTTGGGTTTGCGGCTGCGCTCCCGTTCCCTATGGATCGGCATAGCCGCGTGTTCTGCACATCACATCCTGACTTGTCTGCGGACTTTTTTTTTTTCCTTCCCTTTGTCTGGATGTTGGGTGTGTCTCTCTTTTGTCCCTTCATAGAAGGGAAGATTGTTCTTGTCTGGTATATGTCAATGAAAGGATGGCGCTGAGGGGCACAGCTGGTGTCTCCCTGGTACTGGCCGGCCCCTGTAATACTTCACCTAATCTCAATATCCCTCTTCTTTACCATGTCACACTTACATGGACCCGGAAACTGAGATATGAGGAACTTTTTCTTGGAGTTTGGTCCACACATTTTAGAGTTTACAGGAGACACCAGAGGAAAATCTATGTGGAAATCAGATCACAGGCTCAAGGCCTACAGCTGCACTACTGGAAAATTCTCAGGCCCTGTTCACCTCACGCTATGGCCCTCTATTTGAGAAAAGCTACGGACGTAAACGTCTGAAAGTAGACAGCGATGTATCCCACTGTAAAAATAATTTTGGGATACGTCGTCCATGAGCTCCCATTGCGCAGTATACGTTTTTTCTTTAAATAGTCACATGGAATAGCGTAGTCTACTGTGCTATATTGCATACCTTTTTTTTCTTCTTCTTCTTCTTCTTCTTTGCATTATACCAGCCCAACGGAGTCCAAAAGAACACGCTTTTGGCCTTCGTCGGGTTAATGGAGTCCTATGGGTACGCTGAGCTTGTATGTCAAGGACTTTTGCGGATGTACATGCTAAGCGTACGGGATGTGAACAGGGCCTTATGAAAACATGTCCCCTTTTTTGATTTTTTTTAAGTGCAGTGTTGTCATGGAGATCTTGTGTGGATCTAAGTCACAAGTTACATTGATGTCCCTGTGTAAGTGCACACATTTTCCAATGTTTAAAGGTTTAGATAGTTATTTTTTTATGCACCCTATTGGGGAATTTTGAGTTACTAGAGTGAGGTCCCCTGTTCAAGATCCTCATCTCTTGGACAGAGTGGGTAGCGTTTACAAAGGGCATCATCCCTTGCTCTGGAGAACCTGTCCTGTCCTGCATTACACAGAGAACCCACTGATATGAATGGACACTGTGTAATGCTTAATTTACCCTGTGGTGGCGCTGCTGGGAAACTGAACACTTACTGACAGTTTCACCAAAGATTAGATGATCACAACTTATTGTCAACGGACCCTTCTAACAAGTATGGACAGTCCAAAACGGAGAACCCCTTTTAAGTCCGGTAGGATATAGATATTTGTGTGTTTTAGGATTTGCATATACACAAGCTCTTCATGACAAGGGGACATCTTTTCATCAGAATCTTTCAGTAATGTGGCCCCAGTAATGGATTTCACAAACTATTTTGAACACTTAAAGGACCAGTGTCACGGAATTATTTTTTTTTACATCAGTTTGATTTTAGTGCTTTATTAAAGACTTTTATATTTATTTGTGTGTTTGTGTTTTACTTTTTTTTATTTTTACACTTTTTCTTCCCTATGGGGGCTGCCATTTTTTTCCCCATTTCTGTATGTGTCGATTAACGACACATACAGACATGGAATACGGCAGCTACAGTCCCATAGTGAATGCAAACGGGGCCCGTTCCATCCACTATGCTGTACGCTGTCTGTGTGGGAACGGCGCATGCGCCGCTCCCACACAGTCCAAGTTGAACTGTGCGCCGTCCGGCGCCATTTTCCTGTAGACCGGAAGTCGCGGCCGGACAGTAAGATTACTACTTCCGGTCGCGGCTTCCAGACTTGTGCACTTGGAGCGGCGGTAGCAGACGGAGTGGACGGACCGGAGGCGGCGGCGGCGGCAGGAGCAGGTAAGTTAGGTCTGTGTATGTTCGTGTTTGTGTGTGATTACTACTGTATGTAAACCTACTACACTGTGTGTTAGCTCAAAAAATGGGCGACACACAGTGTAGGAGGTTTGACCGTTCAATCCCCTCGTTTATCCCGCCACTAGCCAGGATAAAGGAGGGGGGGATTCTGAGAGCTCACTAGAGCGAGTGAGTTTTCTCAAAATTTGCAGCATAAAGCAATGTGGTTGCTTTACCACATGCAATGCTGCAATTTTGGGAATTGCTCCATCTAGTGACCAGCACTGGGAAATATTATAAATTAGAAACTAATTTATAATATTTCCTGACTCGTGAAAAAAATTAAATAAATTAGAACAATGTTTAATCACCTATACACTAATTGTTTAACTAAAAAAAAAAAATACATTTTTTCTAGCGTCACATTCCCTTTAAAGGGATCCTGTCATCAACATCTTACCTGTTAAACTAGCCTGACCCCTCAATGGCCGCAGCTGTCCAGAGTGCGTTCCTGTTCTCTTCTTTCCTGAAGTCCTCCTCTGTCTGTAAATATCGTCGTTTAAACTCTTCCCGCCTTTTATGGTAATTATTTTTCCCTCTGGGATGCAGCTTCTTAACCACGTCCACCGTTGCCACCTGTCTGGCCCTGACTGGCTAAGGAGCTGTCAATCAAAAAGAAGGAGGTGGAGTCCACTCTGAGATGCTGGAGGAATGAAAATCTGACTCCGATGAAGATTTGACTCTCTTCTGCTCATTTGCATATGGCGTGGGACCACTGAAAAACGGAATACTAAAGCTACAGAGCTTACTTAGAACATATTTATAGCTTAGATGACAATGATTTTTCACCCACTTTCACCGGGTATTGCTGGCTTTATAGCTAAAATGCTGGTGACAGGTTCCCTTTAAAGTTTTAGTTTTTTTCTTATGGTTTGCCACTTTTAACCCCTTAGTGACCACTAATACGCCTTTTCACGTGATTCACTACTGGGCTTTAGGCTAGGCTGACGCCTTTTCACGTCAGCCTAGTCTAAGTCCTGCACGGGTCTCCCGTGCAGGCAGGAGCTGGGGCTCTGCTGTCTGATGACAGCTGAGCTCCTGCTCCAACGCCCGCGATCGAAGTTTACTTCGATCGCGGCCGTTTAACCCGTTAAATGCCGCCGTCAATAGCGACCGCGGCATTTAACTTTGTTTACAGAGTGAGTGCGCTCCCTCTGTCACCCATCGGCGGCCCGCGAATGAAATCGCCGGTCTCCGATGGGGTGTCATGGCAGCCGGGGGACTGATAAAAGCCCCCAGGTCTGCCCTGGACATATGTCTGTTAGGACGCGCCGGAGGCACGTCCTAACAGATTGCCTGTCAGATTTACACTGACAGGCAATAATGCTCTGGTATACGAAGTATACCAGAGCATTATAGCAGCGATCGGAACATCGCACAGTAAAGTCCCCTAGTGGGACTAATAAAATAAGTCATCAAAGTGAAATAAAGATTATTAATAAAAAGTACAGTAAAAAAAACAAACCATTTTTTTTCAATAAAAAGTGGTTTTATTTAGTAAAAGTGTAAAAAAAAAAAAAAGTACACATATGTGGTATCGCCGCGACCGTAATGACTCCATTAATAAAGTTAATATGTAATTTAAACCGCAAAGTGAACACCGTAAAAAAAAAACGCCAAAAACTATGGTGAAATTGCAATTTTTTTCCATTGCCCCCCAAAAAAGTCATAATAAAAATGAATCAATAAGTCCCATGTACCCCAAAACAGTACCATTCAAAACTACGTCTTGTCCCGCAGAAAACAAGCCCAAAAAATCACTACATTGATGGAAAAATAAAAAAATTACTGCTCCTGGAAAGCGACGATGCAAAAACAAATAATTTTAGTTCAAAAGTGTTTTTATTGTGCAAAAGTCGTAAAACATAAAAAAACCTACATATGTGGTATCGCGGTAATCGTACCGACCCATAGAATAAAGGTAACATGTTATTTACGTCGCATAGTGAACGTCGTCAATTTAAAAACGCATAGAACAATGGCGGAATTTCAGTTTTTTTTTATAATCCCCCCCAAAAAGGTTAATAAAAGTTAATATAAAAATTATATGTACCCAAAAATGGTGCCATTAAAAAGCACAACTAATCCCGCAAAAAACAAGTCCTCATACAGCTATGTAGACGAAAAAATAAAAACGTTATAGCTCTTTGAATGCGACTATAGAAAAACGAATAAAATAGCTTGGTCATTAAGGCCTAAAATGGGCTGGTCACTAAGAGGTTAAGATGTCTTTATTCCTATCGGTGTTTGGCAGCAACATAGTGACTATGGAGCAGCGGCACACAATCTTGAGCACTGCTCCTCCCCGTGGTTCTGGGGAAAAGAGGACTGGGGTCCCAGCAGTCGGATTACTCTGATTTAACATTTATCAACTAGCCAGTGGATAGTTTTTCTAGCTGGAATACCTCTTTAAAGCTTTTTCCAGTGCTTAGATGAGGTGTGGCGGTTAAATAGTACTTTCTATTTTTAATATAAGTTAATGAGCTACTTTAGTTATCCATGGATAATTTCTTAAGTCTGACTGATAATGAGCCCAGAGCTTGATAATCGGTGTGTATTCTGTGACAAAACAATTAGATTTCCATCTGTCGAAACTATGCTTTTAGTTGGACAAGTTAGTGGACCTCAATCGTTCTAATTTTGCTGATATCTTGCCAGAAAGTCTGTCAGAAATTAACCGGGTTCCATTCCATGGAATCCCCTCCAATTTGGCTAGTCGTAAACTGGGATGGGGCTTAGTTAAAGAGGCTCTGTCACCAGATTTTGCAACCCCTATCTCCTATTGCAGCAGATCGGCGCTGCAATGTAGATAAGAGTAACGTTTTTTGTTGTTTTTTTTAAAAACGAGCATTTTTGGCTAAGTTTATGGCCATTTTTATATTTTATAAATGGTCATAACTTGGCCAAAAATGCTCGTTTTAAAAAAAAAAAACAAAAAAAAAAAACGTTACTGTTATCTACATTGCAGCGCCGATCTGCTGCAATAGGAGATAGGGGTTGCAAAATCTGGTGACAGAGCCTCTTTAAAGAGGTGGGGGGGGCTTAGTCTATCTGGTCTCCCATTGCAGCATCGGAGGGGAGGTTCCTACATCAGGAGGCTTCCTCCCAGCCAGACATTGGGTTTGATATGAGGTGTATAACTCACCATGGTTCCACCGAACCAAACTTATATCATCATAGATTCCAAGGGTGCTGTAAGTTAGGTACCCAGATGTTACATCTGGAATACAGGCTGGTAAACAAAGGTACAATACCCTGTCTGAATGGGACCTTATGGTCAGTGCAGTGAGGTGTTTTTTATTTTTTAAAGCTCCTTTTTTATACCGTTTCAAGCATCATAGGGATATGTAGTACAACCTCTGCCTTGCACAGTTTCTGCTTAGTTTTTTTCAGAAAGGTCTATGATTAGTTCAGGCGTGTTATATGCAGTAGTTGGGTGATACAGAGGACTTGATACTTCTACCACCTCTGTTCTACACTTCCATATGTACGTCTGTTTGTAATATTTAAGCTTCTGCATTTGCTAAAATCAAAATAGATATTTTTCTTGGAATTTTTTTGTTTAATCTTGGGCTTATGCGTTTATATGCACACATAGCACATATTACATGGCCTGTAGCTTAAAGAACCACAAAATCTCCAATTAAGGGTATCTGATAGGATCCAGAGTGGTAAAATGAATTGCTCAGTGTAAAGCCCAGTCCACAAGGCTATATTCGCCATAAGAATGCAATGAGTCGCAAACACGTTTCAGCCACTTAACGTAGCTCAGTACTATAACTCCATTTACATATTGGTATAAGATGCTACTTGCTTCATAAAGAATATTGTCCCCAATGGTACCAGTAAGTAGTAAGGTTATCAAATTTGCTAAACTCCTTTTTTTTATTCTTAAATCAACCCTCCGGTCTCAGGACAAAATTATAAATGTGATGTGGGTATGTGGAGTAATATTACCTGGTTTCCTCAAGTTGCCCCCTATGCCGTGGGACCGCTGTTTTAGGGTTCCCTTAGTGTTGTCTCAAGACTAAGTCTAATACACTCCCTGCTCATGTGAACAGCTCTGGCCAATCCGAGAATAGTGGGAGTGTCTGAGACTCGTAGTCTATAAAAGGGCTTCAGCCATTTTGGGACCGCACAGAGAGGACTCTAAAACACAGATCCATGGCATAGGGGGGCAACTGGAGGGCACATGGTAATCCTATTTAAAGTGTTGTCCCAGGACCGGAGGGTCGTTTAAACCAGGGGTCTCAAACACGCGGTCCACGGGCCGCATGCGGCCCCTGAGGCTGTCATCTGCGGCCCGCGGGACACAGAGCCGCTAGTATAGGCTCTGCTCCAGGACTCTCTGGATTCCCCTGACATCGCTTTCCATATATGGACGGCGATGTCAGGGGGCTTCCCAAGAGCCGTAGTCCCGGGCAGAGTGCTAGTATAGGCTCTGCTCTGGGACTCTGTGGAATACCCTGACATCGCTGTCCATTTATGGCCACGATGTCAGGGGCTTCCACAGAGCCGGAGTCCCGGGCAGAGCACTAGTATAAGCTCTGCACCGGGACTCGCGGAAGCCCGGGACATTAGTGTCCATGCATGGACAGTGATGTCCGGGGCTTCCCCAGAGCCGGAATCGCAGAGCGCTAGTATCGCTCTGTCTGGGACTCCGGCTCTGGGGTTGCCCTGACATCACTGTGCATATATGGACAGTGATGTCAGGAGCAGAGCTGTTATTCCAGGCAGAGTGCTAGAAGCAGATCTGCTCTGGGACTCTAGCTCTGAGCAAGCCTCTGACTTCACTGTCCATATATGGACACTGATATAAGCGGCTTCCCCAGTGTTTTCCGGAGCAGAGCCTATACTAGTGCTCTCATCTGGGACACCGCTCTGTTGTTGCCCCTAACATTACATTCCGGTCCAGGAGGATCGCCTGACGTCACTGCTCATGGCTCCTCCAGCAGAGGAATCCCCCGCCAGAGCGTTGGCAATGCACTGGCTGGGTATTCCACTCCTAGAGGGAGCCCCAATGGAGCTATCTACTGGTGTGTGTGTGTGTGTGTGTGTGTGTGTGTGTGTGTGTCACTATCTACAAGGGCTGTGTGTCACTATCTACAAGGGGTGTGTGTGTGTCACTATCTACAAGGGGTGTGTGTGTGTCACTATCTACAAGGGGTGTGTGTGTGTGTGTGTCACTATCTACAAGGGGTGTGTGTGTGTGTCACTATCTACAAGGGGTGTGTGTGTGTGTGTGTGTCACTATCTACAAGGGGTGTGTGTGTGTGTGTGTGTCACTACCTACAAGGGGTGTGTGTCACTACACACTATCTACAAGGGGTGTGTGTGTGTGTGTGTGTGGCACTATCTACAAGGGGTGTGTGTGTGGCACTATCTACAAGGGGTGTGTGTGTGGCACTATCTACAAGGGGTGTGTGTGTGTGGCACGATCTACAAGGGGTGTGTGGCACTATCTACAAGGGGTGTGTGGCACTATCTACAAGGGGTGTGTGTGTGTGTGGCACTATCTACAAGGGGTGTGTGTGTGTGGCACTATCTACAAGGGGTGTGTGTGTGGCACTATCTACAAGGGGTGTGTGTGTGTGGCACTATCTACAAGGGGTGTGTGTGTCACTATCTACAAGGTGTGTGTGTGTGTGTGGCACTATCTACAAGGGGTGTGTGTGTGTGGCACTATCTACAAGGGGTGTGTGTGGGTGTGGCACTATCTACAAGGGGTGTGTGTGTGTGTGTGTGTGTGTGTGTGTGTGTGTGCCACTATCTACAAGGGGTGTGTGTGTGTGTGTGTGTGCCACTATCTACAAGGGGTGTGTGTGTGTGCCACTATCTACAAGGGGTGTGTGTGTGTGTGTGTGTGTGTGTGTGTGTGCCACTATCTACAAGGGGTGTGTGTGTGTGTCACTATCTACAAGGGGTGTGTGTGTGTGTGTGGCACTATCTACAAGGGCGGGGGGTGCGTGTGTGTGTGCCACGATCTACAAGGGGTGTGTGTGTGCCACGATCTACAAGGGCTGTGTGTGTGTCACTATCTACAAGGTGTGTGTGTGTCACTATCTACAAGGTGTGTGTGTGTCACTATCTACAAGGTGTGTGTGTGTGTCACTATCTACAAGGTGTGTGTGGCACTATCTACAAGGTGTGTGTGGCACTATCTACAAGGTGTGTGTGTCACTATCTACAAGGTGTGTGTGTCACTATCTACAAGGTGTGTGTGTCACTATCTACAAGGTGTGTGTGTCACTATCTACAAGGTGTGTGTGTCACTATCTACAAGGTGTGTGTGTCACTATCTACAAGGTGTGTGTGGCACTATCTACAAGGTGTGTGTGGCACTATCTACAAGGTGTGTGTGGCACTATCTACAAGGGGTGTGTGTGTGTCACTATCTACAAGGGGTGTGTGTGTGTGTGTGTGTGTGTGTGTGTGTGTGTGTGTGTGGCACTATCTACAAGGGGGGTGTGTGTGTGTGTGTGTGTGGCACTATCTACAGGGTGTGTGTGTGTGTGTGTGTGTGTGTGTGTGTGTGTGGCACTATCTACAAGGGGTGTGTGTGTGTGTGTGTGTGTGGCACTGTCTACAAGGTGTGTGTGTGTGGGGCACTATCTACAAAGGGCACTGTGGCATTATATAGAGAGGGCACTGTGGCATTATACAGAGAGGGCACTGTGGCATTATATAGAGAGGGCACTGTGGCATTATCTAGGGGGTGGCAGTGTCTAGAGGTGGCTGTGTGGCAGTGTCTACAGGTGGCTGTGTGGCAGTGTCTACAGGTGGCTGTGTGGCAGTGTCTATAGGTGGCTGTGTGGTAGTGTCTACAGGTGGCTGTGTGGCAGTGTCTAGAGGTGGCTGTTTGGCATTGTCCACAGAGGGCACTGGGGCATTGTCCACAGAGGGTACTGGGGCATTATCCACAGAGGGCACTGGGGAACTATCTAAAAAGGGGCTGCCCAATCTTGACATTCGTGTGTCTGCCAACTGAGCCACCAGACTGCATTTAGCGACGCTTAAACTGGAAAACTGGATTGTTAAAATAAGCATGTGAAGAAAGTATTATAGTAATGTAGTATTATAGTAATGTATCAAATTTAAAAGTAATGCGGCCCGCCAACTTCACATTTTTTCTATAAGTGGCCCACTTTCCTGGCCGGGGTTGAGACCCCTGCTTTAAACCTTTATAATTATGCCCTTTCCTAATAATGTGACCTGTCGTATGTTAGACATATCACAAGATAACCTCGGTGGCATTTCATGATTCACATCCTGCACCAATTGTTGGGTCGTGGCTTATTAACTTCATATACACCCTACAGCTCAACTCATTATGACATAAATACCAATTATACATAGTAGGTATTTACAGGTAAATCCGAATCTTCCAGTAGTTTGTTAATAAACACCATATATTACTGTGTAGATAGTCTGCTTGCTGATGGTTTCTAGGTAGCCACTGAATATCTAAAGAACTTGAAAAAAAAACCACATTTTTTTATTGTATCTTGTTATATATAGTGTAAGAAATGGGCTTTAAAATGTATTGTATTCTGTATATAGTTTAATTATTTAGCCCATTTTATCTCTTGCAAAGTCTCCTATATTTAGTAACATAGAGTTCTCCCAGTGAATTGTGGGAAATTCTGACTTTTCGTGTGAAATGCGCTCACACAGCTGGGGTTGTCTTTGCTTCCAGATGTATTAAGCTGCAGAACCCCATAATCATGTTCTGGCAACCGTCGTGACATACTATGAGCAAATTATATACAGTCACCACCCTCCAGCCTGCATTCAAGTGCCATTGTCATGGGTCAGTGATTCTTAAAATAAGGGGGTTTATAGGATGCACATACAGGATTAAACCAATACAATATCCAATTTTCATTTAGTACTTTTAACATTTTTCCTATTGAGGTAGCCAGATTTTTGGGAAAATCCTGTTTGTCGTCCTATGTTGTCACCTTCAACGTGCAAATTGGGCACCTTTTAGAGGATACTAGAAAAGTAAATGAATAATCCGGTGAAATTTGGTGGATATTTACAACTGCAGCTGGTATAGGCTGACCAGGGTAATATTCAGAATTTCCAGGACGGACTTGTAGAATATAACGGCTCTCGTGTCATGTGAAAGGCGATCCAGACCTGGATTAGAACAGACTCTTGTTGAGATTGTCTCCGTGCAATATGTCTGCACTGACCTATTTTCCTCCTTCTCGTCCTCTCGGGAGCTATGGGAGGGGAATGTCCGTGCTAATGGCCATGTTAACCCCTCAAGCACTGGGCTCAGCAGGTTCCTGGCAAAGAAGATTGGCTTGTGTCCTTCTGGCTGGTGTGGGCTTAAAAGATCGCGAACGAATTATCCAGAATTTATTTTGGCTGAGGTATTAAGAGGACAGAAGGGGAACTCATGTTTGAACATGCCACAGACGCATTCCAGGGAATGACCGCCTTACTTCTGTCAAGCATCCAGGTCACCGTGTAACACAAAGGAATTGTCCAGGAGAATTGTAGTTGTTGTGTTCGGCGGGGTCTCGGGTTCTACTTATGTTATATACAATGACTGGAAACCCTAAAATGTAGGGGATCTGTATGCCTGATGCAAATGACCATGTAAAGGGTCCCATTGTTTTTTTTATTGTTGCAGATTTGCACAAACTGATCAGAGGCGGAACAGACGGCCCCATTCACATCATGTTTTTGCCATATGTTTAGCATAAACGCCAGGGAAAGCTCCCGACGTATACATTAAACGGAGGGGGTGACAGATGCCGAACAGTGGCATCTGTCACCTATAAGTCATGAAAAGCTCATGAGGTATACATTAAATAGATGCCTGTGAGGGATGTGCCATACAGTGGCATCCGTCACCCATAGGCTCCCATTTAAAAAAAAAAAAAAAAACTATGCCGTGTGGTATTCATTTTTTGACCGTTTTTTTTTTTTTTTTTACAGGATTTTGTTGTATACGATAACTTAGTTGACTTTTTTTGCAGTATGCGGAGGCCAAAAGGACACTCGTTTGACCTCTGTCAGGCTAATGTAAGTCTTTGGACACGTCTAGCGTGCACATCGAGAACATTGAGGTGAAAAGGGCTTAATAAAGTTCTTAAAAGAGATTTTGTGATGTTTAGAAGCACCCGAAATGTTGACAAGCAACTGCTTAGTGTACGACCTCCAACATATTTCAAATAAAAATGGGAACACCCATTTACCCCGATGGGCCACTCTCAAACACAACGCTGTTGGTTACACCACATTTAGGCAATGAATCCAATATATATAAGTTTGCATACGAAATAAAAGCTTAGAATGTAACAGTTTCACAGGTTTTCATGGGGAAACGTATGGAAATTGTCTGTTTTGACAGCTTTACATTTTTGTATTTTATGATCCGTTTTATGATGTGTTATCGGGACCTTAAAAAATTTATACATAACATACATTTCCTGGTTGCTCCATGGGATAGCAAATTTGCTTCTCGTGTGTTATCGATATTCGTGCCCTAACAACCCAGCAAAGATAGCAGACAAAGGGCTTATTCAGACGAACGGGATATACGTCCGTGCAACGCGCGTGATTTTCACGCGCGTCGCACGGACCTATATTAGTCTATGGGGCCGTGCAGACAGTTGCGTGATTTTTACGCAGCGTGAATCCGCTGCGAAAAAGTCACGACATGTCCGTTCTTTGTGCGTATTTCGCGCATCACGCCCCCGTTGAAGTCAATGGATGCGTGAAAATCACGCGCACCACACGGAAGCACTTCCGTGTGACGAGCATGATTCGCACAACAGCTGTAAAACTATGAATGTAAACAGCAAAGCACCACATGCTTTTCTGTTTACAAACATCCAAACGGAGTGTCATAATGATGGCGGCTGCGCGAAAATCACGCAACCGCGCATCATACGGGGCTGACACACGGAGCCGTTAAGTGCCTTTTGCAAAACGCACAAGCTCGTGTGAGTGAGGCCTAAGGCTAGATTCAGAGTTACGCATCTCGGATGTGAAAAACGGCCGGTTTTCACGGCCGAGGTGCATCCATGCTGTACGCTGCGGGTCACGTTATCACGCATCCCCCATAGACTAGAGTCTATGGAGGGATGAGTGAAGCGGGAAAAAATAGGACATGTCCGATTTTCTCACGGACCGTTTACACGGTCCGTTAAAACAATGGCCGTGTGGACGGCCCCATTGAATTACATAGGTCCGTGTGACGACCGTTGTTTTTAACGTCCGTCACACGGACGTATAACACATTCGTGTGAATAAGGCCTTAGGCTGCCAAGTTCCCTATTGGAAATTGCAGCGTACATCCTCTGTTGTCCCTGTAGGGATAACCGCACTTGCTCCCTGGTGGCCCAGCGGTATTTACAACCTCTGCTCCCTGGTGATCTACTGTGACCTTATGGCTCTCTGATGATCCTGTAGTTTTTGGGGATATATTGAATAGTACCCAGTCCCTGATTCTCTATGGCCACTTACATGTTTGATGCTCTAACTCGGTCACAGAGGTAACTTAAACACGATTGATATTAAATTTACTTGTGGTTAGCCTAGTCTGATATTATGTGGGCTGTGCTAATAGAATCGTATTGTACAATGTTTGATCATAGACAAGTCACATTGGTATTTTGACCATCCCTGCGTTATGCTTCAATAGGTTCAGGCGCTACCATTGGAATATAATGTAGATTAAAAAGTTTTGTAGAGATGTTTACCCATGAAAATGTACAGCAACAAAGTCAAAGTATTGAAGCAAAACAATAAGTGGGGAGCTTCTTTTCGGGTCATCAGGGCTACTGCGATCAGCCGCTGTCCACATCAGAGAGTAAGGCCCAGGTGCCTTGTGGAGACCAGGATCCCTGCGAGTCCTGAGCCAGAGAGGGATGTACTGCTGATCAGAGGAAGCCTAGTGTCACACAATATCCTAGTCGTGCTTAGTAGCCGAGCTGATACCCAACACACCTCCGAGATGGTTACACTCATCTAGCAACTTGCGGCGGATGCAGGAGAGGACGACGTGGGACCTTAGAGGAGGCCATGTGTAGCCGCTGTGTTACTGACGATGGAAAAAGCGGTAAGAAGGGATTCGGCGCTGATGAGCTTGACTACCCGGTGATGGCATCTGTACATTTAATTCCAGTGTCAATAATATTGGTACCTTATTATTAATCAGTGGAAGGATTCTTTGATACATATAGCAATGTAGAAAATATCTACGTTTCAGTCTTCTGGACCTTTCTTAAGCCGTGTCAGCAAAGAAGAGGGTAGCATAGTGGCAGTAATGCTCTGTAATAATGAATTAGTCATTCACCCTAAGCAATAACCTAGTAAATCGCACGGGAATCTTGGCCACTTCACATAGTGTTGGATCCAATGTGGCTAATGGGTGCAACTCTGTGGTTTGTTAATTAATATAAGTCTCACAGCACAGGTTACTGGCTAGGCGATACCAACATAGTGTCAACCACCTCCACAAGTTCAAAAAAGAGGACAAGAATAGAGACTCCAAAAATATCATATATTAGACACTGAGAAAAAGGAGTCAAACACTATAAATATTGAAAAATAGGAAAATATCAATTTTATTATACTCCTATAAAAACTACAGAGGATCTAAGGCCTCATGCACACGACCGTAGCCATGTGCACGGCCATGATTTTCGGGTCGGCCGGCTGCGGACTGTCAGCCGCCCGCAAATCGCTGGACATGCATATGCATTATTTTCAATGAGCCCAGACCGCAGAACACGGCCGTAATAAGACATGTCCGTTCTTTCTGCGGTGCGGGCTCCCGGGCCGTGCACGGACCGTAAAAACTACAGTCGTGTGCATGGCCCCATAGAAACGAATGGGGCCGCAATTCTCCCGTGGATTTTCGGGGGAATTGCGGCCGCAAAAGCATGTTCGTGTGCATGGGGCCAAGATAAAATCTGTATATGGACCACATTCGTAATAAGTCTCACCACAATGGTTACAAAACATAAAATATTTATGTTCATGATGCAAAATAAATACTGTTAGGCTGGGTTCACACAGAGTTTTTTGAGGGACAGAAAATTTGCCTTAAAAATCAGTTTGGAATTTTGAGGCAGATTTTGCTCTGCCTGGACGCCGATTTTCGGGGTGTTTTTCGCCCACAGCCATTGAGTGCCACGAGCAAAAACGCTGCGGCATATGCTTTCTCTGCCTCCCATTGATGTCAATTTGTGGTCAGGGGCTTAAACGCCTGAAAATAGGGCATGCCGCTTTTTCCCGTGAGACTGTTTTTCCGCTCGCGGGAAAAAAACTCCTCCGCCTCCCATTGAAATCAAGGGGAGGCATTTTTGGCCGTTTTTTTGGAGTGGTTTCCGCGTGAAACGTAAAAAAACTCTGTGTGAAAGGAGCATAGCCCAAAAGAGGTTATGAGAAGGTCAGTGACGCGTTTCGCCAAGGGCTTGAGAAAGCTGTATTGGCGAAACGCACGTCGGGGCACTCCCTTACTATCTGGGCCACTTGATTACTCATATTTATGGGTAAGGAATTGTCTTTTGACCATTTACTTATATTTTTTCAATTTCTTCAATGGACATTTTTTACACAGTACCCCATTAGGTCACTGACCTTCTCATAATCTCTTTTGGGGCTATGCTCATTTTTGTCCATGATCATACCTTTGTCACATACTGATTATCTACACCTATGAATCCTTAGGGTGGTTATTTACTCAGTAAATTGGATATTCAACATTGTTTCTTTGGCTAATATGTGTGCATTTTTGGCTGTGGTAATGCCTATCCTTTAACAGTATTTATTTTGCATCATAAACATAAATATTTTATGTTTTGTAACCATTGTGGTGCGACTGTTATAACGAATGTGGTCCATATACAAATTTTATCTTTAGATCCTCTAGTTTTTTTTAGGAGTATAATAAAATGGATATTTTTCTATTTTTTTAATATTTAATAGTGTTTGACTCCTTTTTCTCAGTGTCTAATATAATCTGTGGTTTCTTAGTAGGATCATGGCTAGACATCGGTTTTGTCTATAGAAATTCACTTTTTAATTGCATGTTTTTGTTACTTGGGTAGAAGGGTGTCCTGGAATCCCAGTGAAAGCCATAATGGCTGTGTCATTGTTGTCAAGTGAGATGTTTTGTGGACGGAAAAATATACAGCGGTGATGAGATATCTTTTAACGAAGTACTTTCACGGTCTACAATTTTGACTGCAGAAGTGAGAGGAGACAGGTGCATTTTGTGATCTGTTACAGAAGTATGTGCTCAAATAGAGTAAGCTGTTTTTGCTAAAGATTATTCTTGATATCCTCCGTAACTCTCACTGCAAATTACTCCAACATATATGCAGCTTTTCCATATGCCGTTAATAAAAATAACTACCGTTGTCTGCTTCCGCCCTGTGATTTCGTTTTGCATTGTCATACTGGAGCTCGGTTGTTATCCGTGCCAGTCCTGCCCTCAGCAGTGAACTTGTGCAATCATACCACTTGGGCATGTGCGTTATTGTTTTATGAGACACCTGCCTGATTGTACCTGGGGAACATCCATCCAGATCCCAAGGTACCTCTCTATATCATGGGATGTTCCATTAGGGACTTTTATAATCCCACGAGAGGCTCAGAAGGTGACTGAGCCCAAGGTACAAGAGGTCTTGAGGGACATATAACATGACATCAACAACACAAGCCTCGTCTTGCCGCTTTGGTACAAAAAGATTGTGGAGAGTTGGTCTGTGTCTCCCTAGTTTTTTTTCCATTTAACTTGTATGTGTCCCTGACTTTAGTGGAATAATTAAGGATAACACGTGTGCAACATATCCATTTGCCATAGACATGCATTTAATTCATTATTAAAAAAAATCTGTTCTGCTGGGAGGTGCAAAAAATTCAAAAGCCTAAAAGGACCATATCCGATTTTGTTTTTACGGGACACAATACCCTAAGGTCTTTCTGTGGTTTTAACATACGTCAACATCAGAAGTGCCCCTGTTCTTCAGTTACATAGTTTGTAAGGTTGAAAAATATCCATGCTTTCCTTTGGTTCTATCTGTTCCAGACCACGTCATGTTTTGAGAATATCCTTCTGTTGGACGATTACTATCTACGCCACTTTTATTCACTCGACTGAATAAATCGGCAAATGGTGAATAAAGCATGGTGACCAGTTTATTAACTACCCATAGCTGCCATTTAGTCCTCCCTACGTGTATGTTTCCACAATGGAATATTTTTTATATGGACAGCCAAGAAATATTCCAATGAAACACTGTTCAAAGTCCAGATGAAAGCTTGCCAAACTCTAGGATGACCGTACCATTCATTATGACGACAAAACGCTGAAAGAGCTCTGTATACATCTGTGACTAGGCAGAACAAGTAGATATTGAGGCCTTGTGACGTCAGAGGAAATACTTTTTAGACCAAGCCTACCAAGTTGTGTGGTCAAGTCATGCTAAATATCTGTGTAGTGTAGTCTTGGCTGCCCCAAGAATTGTGCCATTTTTGTCGTCACAAACTGGGCATATGTCCATTGTTACAGAAGATTTATGAAATATAACACAGGTTACATAGAGTGACCACAAAAAGTATCCAGATTCAATTATTGACCATCATCTGCCTTTGGTCGGTGTCTGACATTCTCTTTCATTTCACACAAAAACAATGACCAAAAACGGAGGGATCTCCCCCACTCATCGTTGGAACGGGGTTAGGTGAATATGTATATTATTATTTTGCTCAGGCACTATTGGGGATGTGGGGGCAGCTATGGGGGATTATATTGTGTGGAGGGCAGTTTTGGGGGGCATTATACTGTGTGGAGGGCAGTTATGAGGGCATTATACTGTGTGGGGGCAGCAATGGGGGCATTTTACTGTGTGGGTAGCACTATAGTAGCAATATACTGTGTGGTGGCAGTGTCGGGGTGTTTTATATACAGTAGTATACAGCAGGCTCAGGAGATAAATGTTAATTTAATGGCGTAGCATGCAAATAGGGGGCATAGCATGCAAAAAGAGGTGTGGCCTAAATAATCGTTCATTAATTGAGATTAATTGAACATATAACGTTGATTTTGATTTAGGTCATAATCGCCCAGCCCTAGCTTATTCGGTGATCTGCTTGAGTATCCCAGCGTTAAACGAGTGTTGCATAATCCAAGTCAATTTTTGACCACTTGTGTCCAAGTTATCATACTTCCCTTGTTGTCAACTTGCAGAGTGTGAAATATTTGCTTGCTAGATAGCTTCATCAAGACCACCCCTTCTCTAAAGACAGCTGCCTCGGTGATCAGCTATTCGACTAGAACCACAGCAATCCGCTGTTATCAGTGGGAGGGAGCTCCGCTTTGCCAGACATTTTTAGTTCAGTGGCCGCTACAGAGGAAATTTAGTACTACATACCAGTATTACATACCTGCCAGAGCTGGAGCCACACTTTTATATAGTGACTGCTAAGGGGATGGTTCCCTCTTTGATGTCCAATAGGTCACCTGTCTTTATCTCACATACACCGTTTTGATGAAGTTTGGGCAAAGTTTTTTTCAGAAAGAAAGGAAAATTATAAAGAAAAGACTGATGCATCCCCTTTGCAATAATAAAAAGACTCTGATAACAGGCAGGTTTCCTTGGTGGTTCTAATATAAACACAGTCCAACATATCAATCAGGAGTAGTGAGATGATGTGGAGCAGAAAGTAGAAGTAGGAACCTTCTAATGCTACCAATGTAGAGTAAGCTTCGCTTACAGGTAAATGCTGGTGCAGGTAGCCGCTGGTGGAGGACACGAACCTCGCCTGCTTTGAGGGAGAAAAAAAGACAACACAAGACCGTGAGGTAGGGGGAGGAAGAGCATGGCGAACCTGAACTCTTATTTGCAACGACAATATAGAGAAAAGTCAGACGATCATCTGGTAGCTGCGGATCCAACAGAACATAAGAGTATAGCTGCCAGGAGCCGAGTACTTTAAGGTAGAACGGGTCCGTGGGAAAATTACTCCCCGCAAGAATGTTTGGTGAGCTGATGTTATCTATGCCGAACTAATGTGTGGCATGTGGAAAACTAAACGAAAGTGTTCCACTGGAGCCAAATATTTATGTAATATATAGTTGCCTCTGGGGTTTGGGCAATAAGATCCTCCATCCTCTAGACCAATGCAATCTCCTGGAACCGTTCATCTAGGGTGGAAGGCTCCGTTGATTTCCACTTGCGTGGAATGATTGATTTCGCTGCTTGTAATAAGCGTCTGGTGAGGGATCGTTCATATGCGTACATGGGCATGGGGAACGTAAACAATAACGTCGCCTCAGGGGAGTCGGGGACCAAGACTCCAGTGGTTTCAAGATAAGTCTCTAATCACACACTTACAAAAAGACCTCAGTAAAGGGCAACCCCACCAAATGTGATTCATAGAGCCGCCAGGTGTGCCACACCGCCAGCAGTTATCAGGGACAGAGGGGTACCATTTTTGGAGTGCGGTTAGGACACAGTACCATCAAGATACAATTTTAAAGCTGGTTTCTTAAGCATGGTGGGTGGCTACAGAGGTCTTATGCGAAAAGTAGAAACATAGTTTCGACTGTGCATTACTGAATTGTTTGCTTAATTCCTGTTCCCAGGCTGTGCAGTATAGGGGATGCTGTTATGATCGTTGGGTGAGAATCAGATGGTAGAGTGTGAAGATAGCATGTGCGGGAGAGGTTCAAATTTGCTCAAAGTCAGTTAGTGAGCGGTGGAGGTTCGCATGTTTCTTCGTGGTAGTGTAAAGATGTTTCAACTGGTTGTATTTCTATGGTCGAGCGGATGAAGTGGGTTAGAATAGATAATATCGTTGTTAATGGGAGTAAAGAGGAATCTGAGTGGATGTGTAAAGTGGAGGGGATGCTGGAGGGAACTGCCAAGGAACGAGCGGTGGGCTCGACCACAGGGAAAATCTCGATTTGTCAGTATTTGGTGTTAGCGTGCCTAAAGCATCTATGAGGGATCAATCCTGACCCTACTGGGTGCAATGCCATAAGGGTTTGTGAAATAGTTGAAGTGTACCTCTGAGTGATGTGTCCAAGGGAGGGTGGAAAGAGCATTGGTGCAGGTGGCTTGAGCCAGACATACCCATAGTTTAGCGTCTCGGTTGTGAAAGATCGAGCATGCGATGATGGGTTCCCACTAAATAGAGACGGCAGTCTGGCAGACCCACCCCACCTGCATCTTTAGGGTGAGTGAGAACAGCTCTATTTTATTCTAGGGCAACCTGAGGGCACAAAGGATCACAAGCATCTTTGGATGCGGAGCCAAAAGGAGGAAAGGATGAGGATGGTCTGCAGGAGGTACAGTAGCCTAGGGAGCAGTGTCATTTTCAAATGTTTATCCTCCCAAACCAAGAAAATTCCTGTTTATTCCAGGGGTTCAGGTCCCTGTGGAAGGAGGCTAACAGGGGAAGGAAGTTAGAGCAATACAGTTGCGAGAAATCAGCCATAATTCGTATTCCTATGTAGGTTATGCCTTTGGAAGGCCACATGAAGGGGAAGTTGGTTTTGAGGGTGGCGACCAGTGGGTCTGGGAATGACACATTGAGGGCTTCTTATTTTCAAAGGTTAGTTTTTAAGTTGGACTATGTTCCAAATGGAGACCGTTCCGACATCAGGGAAGGAAGGGAGATATGTGGGTTCGTGAAGTAGACCAGCAGGTCGTCAGCAAATGCAGAGCTTTTTTTATTATACTGCCCCTATGGAAATGCCCTGAATGTCCGAATTGCCTCAAATGGAAGCCATAAGATGTTCCATGACAAGTACGTATAGGAGAGGGGGCAACCTTGCCTAGTGCCATTGTGTATGGTAAATGGCTCCGAAAGAGAGCCATTCATTTTGACATTTTGAGTTGTGCGGAAGACACTGACAAAAGGCTAGAATATTTGTAGTAAAGTAGGGTCCTAGTCCTATATGTTGGAGGGTGGTACGGAGAGCGGGCCAGGAGATTCTGTCAAATGCCTTTTTGGCATCTAGTGAAAGAATCATGAGAGGGGTTTCGTGGGAGTGGGCGTGATGGTTGAGGCCTAGGTTCTTGAGCGTGTTGTCAGGGGCTTCCCTGCCAAGCACGAATCCCACCTGATCTGAGTGTATCTAGCTGGATAGGTGTTTGTCTATTCTATTGGCCAGAAGTTTGGCATACGTTTTTAGATCTACATTGAGTAAAGAAATTGGCCTATAGCTGGCACACAGTTGGGGGTCCTTGCCTGGCTTAGGGTGGACAGCGACATGCTCCAAGGTAGCGTTAGAAGGGAAAAGGATCTCAGGGGAAATTGCGTTAAATGATCTGAGTAAGAGGGGTGCTAGTTAGACAGCTAAGAGTTTGTAAAATTCGGCAGCGTATCCATCCGGTCTCGGGCCCCCCCACTCCCTCTGGGAGATCTTTTATGACAGCAAGGATCTCTGGAGCGGAGAAGTCATCCTCCATATCTGTTGTTTTCCACAGTTAAACGAGGAAATGGAGAGGGAGGACAGTCCTGAACTTCGGATGGAGGAGGGCGTAGGTTATAAAGGTTGGAGTAGAAACTGTGGAAGTTTTTAGCGATATCAGGCATGGTGTGGGCTAAGAGGCCCATTGTGGATTTGATACTAGGAATGTGAGATTGAGAGATCTGGCCTCTCATCGCCCTGGCCAACATGCGCCCACTCTTGCCATATTCGTATAATCTAATACGACAAATTTGTACAATTTGTTTATGGGCCAAGTCTAAAAGACGTCTGGCCTCCTGTCGAGCACATTCTATTTCAATTCTGCGAGACCTATAGCGTGCAGTTTTATGAGGGCAAGTTTAAGAGTGTGAGCCCGTTCTCTTAAGTCGGGTGCCGTGTTTTATAAGGATTCCACTAAGTACGTCTTTGAGGGTTTCCCACTGTACCATGAGATGTGGTGTCGTGGGAATGGTCGGATACAAAATGATCGACCGATTGCTTCAGGTGAGAGAGACAGACCTCGTACAGGCTCGGATTCTCATTGAGTCTCCATGTCCAGGAACTTCTGGTGAGCAAGGTGAGTCATAAGGTGCAAAATACTGGTCATATATCTGATAAGGTTGCTGACCTGTCGGTGCCATGATATAGCGTGTCATATGTAGGCATGGGTGTAGAAACAGACTGGCTTTGTTGGGAGATAGTTGGGAGCTCAGGGGTCTGGGGGAAGTCTATTTGAGGGGACTGCAGAGTGGCGGTAGTGGACCCAAAATGCCGGCGGTGACAGGTCGGCATTTTCCACTGTGGAGGGGGCATTCCCAGGCAGGCTACATGTATGGCAGGGGGAGATGCGTGGTGGGCTCCCCCAGGAAGTGGCAGAGGGCCATGTGGGGGGTCCCCTTAGCCACCTGCTGACCCTGTTGAGATGTGTGGGATATTGGGTGTGGCACCCCATTGTGGTTGGGAGATAGAAGCATTGGGGGTAATGGACCCCTGTACTCAGTCTGGTGCTAATGTCATCTGCTGTGGAGATTGTTGATGAATTCCCCTCATAGGGGGAGATGGTGCCTCAGAGCCTGGTGGTGGATTTTCACGGGGTTCCCACATGCAGGAGGCAAGCTGCAATCAACAGAGGATCCATCCTCAGCGTTGTATCCGGTGACCGAGTCGCAGCATATGGTTGCGGCCTGGGAGATGATGCATCTGGGTGCTGGCGGCCGTCAGGAGGAATCGCAACAGCAGACGACACCTGATCCCTGACTGTTGGATCTGTAGGCAGATGCAAGAAGCTAGAGCCCCGAACATCCAGCGGGGCCGGAGACAGGATCGCCATGTGGAGAGAACTCGCCTCAAGGGTAAGCTGCGAACCAGCGGACACAGGTTTACGGTCGGCCATATTGTGCGGCTGCCACTGCCGCGGTTTGATGGGCAGTGTTATCCCCAGTGCGGGAGAGTGGAAATCACTGCCGTCAGGCCCGCTCGAGCTGGTGGATGTACGGCATGGGTGGGTGATTCAGGCGGGCTTGACGGTTGGGATGAGGGGGGTATAGATGAAGACAGGCGACCATCTTGGGCCTGTGTTTGGGCCTTATGTAGGAGTGAGTCTTGAATCTGTGGCGGCACAGTCTACCCAAAATATGTATCACCTTGCGGTGATGAGCGAGTTGTGGGCTTTGTCCTTGGTTTTTTGGAAGCTTTCCCCATGTTGGAGGCTGGATGCCAGTAGATTTGTTAGTGTGCAATTAGGGAGCTCAGGAGGACGTGTCTTCACTCTCCCATAGCTGGCCAAGCCCCCTCAAAGGGGATTTTCCCAAACCGTTGACAAGGATCTAAAATAACAAATGGAGTGATGGTTACCTTACCAATGGGGGATGTAATTGGTTACTTGGTCCCCCAGCCATTTTTACTGGGCTGTTATTAGTTGTAGCATTAATGTGTAGATGGGTGGGGGGGGGGGCAGCGAAGTTCTTTGGGGATTGGAGAAAAATTTTATGGGACTGGAAAACACCTTTAATAGATATGGACCTATCGCTTGCAAGCCGTATCCTTGTTTAGTACAATGCTGATAGATATAGATCCACTCGCCCCGGAACATCTTGGAAGACAGGCACGTGGGTTTTTTCAGTTAGGTGTCTGTAATGTGCCTCTTGGGGTTATTCACGACAGAGCAGAGGTACAATTAAAATTAGAACAGTATTCAGTATTTTGAATTTCTTGTTCTTATTCTAGACTACATGCATTGGTGTTACAGTTCAAATGAATAGTTCTTTCCTGCTCCCTGGCACATCGCCACAATATGCTTCTGTTATACCTCTGTAGACTGTTGGCGTGTTGGTGATAATCACATGCCATAAACTGCCCGCATCCTAAAAGCTCCCATATAATGGCTGCCTGGAAGCTTTGCGGTCTGCTCTGCTCGCTAAATGTCTCTTAGTATTACCGGGAAACTCTGAAATCAGCCTCCCAGCACTGACAAAATCTGTTCCTCTTTATGGATTTCTTTTTATGGGAGGAAGGCATTAAACACTTTTACTACCTCACAATCAAAACAATGAGCTGTCCGCATGAGAGGATTTTAAATCTGGAAGTGTGGGAGTGCCACGGCCCACATGTCTTATACTGCTCTCAGTATTTACATCAGATTCCTAAACATAAGGTTATGCAATGCACAACGTCGGAGTGAATTAAAAGCTCAGGATAAGTTGCAATGAGATCTGTTGTCTTGTGGAACCCTGTCCGCTTCATTTTAAAATGTCTGTTTACTTGTAGCAACCGGTTTTTTTTTTTGTTTTTTTTAGAAGGTAATTTCCATCATTCCCAAAAGACGCTTTTGTCATGCAGTTAAAGGCGTATCCACACCTTTCAACTTTCAAGTATCACAAAGAGGGACAACCGATGCGGCAATTTTTTTAAGCCACGCCTCTAATCCCACCCAATCCCCGCCCATACACATCCGGTTCAGCCCACACAGTATCATGCTCCCATAGTGCCTCCCACACAGTATAATACCAAATAGCAGCCCCCACACAGTATAATGCCCCATAGCTGCCTCCATACAGTATAATTCCCCCATAGCTGCCACCATACAGTATACCTCCCCACAGATGCCCCCATACAGTACAATGCACCATAGCTGCCCCATGCAGCATAATGCCCCCATAGCTGCCCCCATACAGTATAATTGCCAGACTGAGGCCCCATACAATAAAATGCCACCATAGCTGCCCCATACAGCTTAATGCCCCCAGAACTGCCCCCTAGCTGCCCTTATACAGTATAATACCCCCTTAGCTGCCCCTAGTGCCAGTGCCCATGTAGATAGGACCACAGTGTCCCCTGTAGTTGGTGCCCCTATATAGTGCCACAGTGTCCATGTTGATAGTGCCACAGCCGCCTTGAAGATGGCACCCCCCCCCCCGTAGATAGCGCCATTGGGAGTCCCTCTAGGAGCATAGGCTGGGGATTCCGCTCCTGGAGGGAAGCCCTGATGTCACTGTCCATATATGGACAATGACATCATTAGCTACTCCTTGAGCGGAATCCCCGTTGCCGACTCTGGCATATATGGACCGTGACCTCAGGGGCTTCCTCTAGGAGCGGAATCCCCGGCCAGATCATCAGTAACGGGGATTCCGCTCAAGGAGTAGCCACTGACGTCGCTGTCCCTGCTTCAGAATTGGGTTCAACTGTATCTGCGTCCTGAGGACGAAGATAAAGTTGTCAGCAGGACATACCCTCGGCCGCCGGGACAGCGGGACACTGCCCGGAATGTGGGACAGTCCTGCTGAATCCGGGATGGTTAAGAGGTATGGCGTATCCCCAACTTAAACATTTATGGCATATCCATGGGATATGCCATAAATTTCTGATAGAAGTGAGTCCCAGCTCTGGGACCTGCACCTATCTCCAGAACCGAGGTCACCCAACCCACCGGCAGCTGACGCTTCCAGACGGAGAATGAATGGAAAGGTGGCCATGCATGTGTGCAGGCCCCTCTATTCTGTTCCGCGAAGGTTACAGAAACTACTGAGCAAAACGTAAACTTAAAGTTGGTCATATTTTAGTAAATTAGAAGTTCTTCATTTATTTCTTTTTAATAAGTATTATTCTATATAGTGCTATACTATATTCTGATACTATTTTGGAATTCTTCTCAGCAACTGATCACAAACTGTCTCTTCGTCCCATGTACTGTAAATAACAAAGTGTAAATTTTTGTACAACATATTTAACCCCTTAGTGATTGCCAATACGCCTTTTTATGTCGGTCACTAAGGGGTCTTATTCCGATACATAAGCCTATTTTACGGCGTATCAAAGTAAGAAAATCAGTGTCGGGAAGACCGGATGCTAAGTTGTCTGGCAGCCGGGCTCCAGCTCTAACAGCTGTGATTTGAGTTAACTTAGATTGCAGTCATTTAACTCCTTAGGGCTCATTCACACGAGCGTGAATCTCGTTCGTGTGCTGTGCATATTCACAAATGCGTGCGTTTTCAAGCAGCAAGTGTCCGTTGTTTGAAACTGCATTCCCTATATTGGTGCGTTTTCATGCACCTAGCCGCCCATTGAAGTCAATGGGTGCCTGAAAACCATGGACAGCACACGGATGCACACAAGTGTATGAAAAACCCATGTCACTCTCAAAGCACACTGATGCGCAACGCACACGCTCGTGTGAATGTAGCCTTAGATTCTGCAGTCTAAGGCCGAATTCAGACGAACATAGATTACGTCCGTGTGACAGCTGTTAAAACACCGGCTGTCACACGGACGCATGCCTATTAGACCGTGCAAGAGGCATGGCCTAATAGATTGCCTGTCAATTTTACACTGACCGGCAATAATGCTTTGGTAGACGAAGTGTAACAATTCATTATAGAAGTGATAAAAGAAGTCCTCTAGTGGGACTATAAAAATAATGTTAAAATTAAACTGTGTACAGTAAAAAATATTTTTTATAATAAACCATTTTTCCATTAAAAAGTGGTTTTATTTTGTCAGTGTTAAGAAAAATTAAGAACGACGCATAAATGGTATCTCCGTGATTATAATGACCCGAATAATAAAGTCAACATGTTATTTAAACCGCAAGGTGAGCACCGTAAAAACCCTCTCATTCACATTCCCCTCAAAAAATGTAATGAAAGTAAATAAAAAATCCAATGTAGCCCAAAATGGTACCAATGTAAAGTACATCGCGTCCTGCAAAAAACGTACCCACAGTTGGCTATAACGACGGAAAAAAGTTATGGCTCTTTAAATGTGACGATGCAAAAACAAATAATTTTATATTAAAAGTATTTTTATTATGCAAAAACATTTATGTTCTAGTTAAACATTAAAAAAAAACTACATAAGTGGTATCGCCGTATTACTATCGACCCATAGAAAAAAGGTAACATATTATTTACACTGCACGGTGAATGGTGTAAATTTACATTAAAAATATAATGGCGGAATTCATTCCCCCCCTCAAGATAAAGTTAATAAAAGTTAATCAATAAACTACCAGTATATGTACCGAAGAATGGTGGCATTTAAAAAAATAATAATAATATAACTCATGTCGTAGAATATAAGCCCTCTTACATCCATGTTGACGGATAAAATTAAAAAGTTATAGGTCTTCGAATCTGACGAAAAAACTGAAAAAATTGTTATTAAGGGCCAAAGTAGGCTGACCATTAGGGTTAAAGGGGCTTTCTGGAACCTAAACATCTACAGAATGAAAGGGCTTCAAGCATCCTAGCCCCTTCCTTGTTCACAACGTCACAGCGCTGTACGTACGAATGTGTCTGTGCCTGGTACTGCCGCTCAGTATAGATGAACCCCTGTGCCTGTGTAAGGAATGAAGGTGCTTTTTGGAGTGGCGAGGCTCCTTCATTCGGCTGATCAGTGAGGATCCCAAGGGTCAGAGCCCCACCAATCTTCTTAGTCCCGGAAAACCCCTTTAAAGAACTACGACTAAGGCTCTAACATAAAATGTAACCGTTGTAGGTCACAAAACTATGAGGAAGATTTAGTTAGACTGGGGTTTGATACCCCAGTCTAAAACCAAAATAGTTTGGAGTAAGATACGCCAAATTTATTAAGAAATCCATGCTTGATTTGGCACATCTATGGCTCTCTGTATGGCAGCAATTGATATCTAGACCCGCTATAAGCAGGCGTAGACTTGTGCCATAGTTTACGCCAATTTATGGCATATATTATGGTAAATATGGTAGACTAATGATGGCCCACCCCCTCCCGCTAATGTCAGTCTCTTTTCTTGACAATTTTGTGAAGTAGCGGGAGATGCAAAAATGCATTCATACATATGTGGATACGCCATAGTTGCACCCCCTGAACATGAAGGACTCCCCTCTTAAACTAGTCCTGTACACACTCCTAGTATTAGTGCCATACAGTGCCTAATATTGCTATATTGTACCTGTAGTAAGCTATTCCCTTTTAACCTGTTGTTTTGTGGTGGCTCAGAGTTTCTTGTGGAGACAAGCAAACAGCCTTTATTTGGTGTGATTCTGTAAAGATGTGACGCTTGCTGTCAGGCTGTTGGCTGTCACGAAGACTGGAGCTGTCATTTGAACGATGCTGACGGCTTCCTCTTCTCCTGCCCTAAGAGATTGTTGTGCTACCCCGCATCTCCAGGTAAACCTCTTTTGCTGTACTCTTCTGAGCCTCCTCCTGGGCTCATTTTTAGCTTGTCATATTTCAAAAAGTTCCTACGTTTTTGGAGATAATTTACCGAAATTGTTAGATAATTGAAAGAATTGTAATTCCATCATATAATCTAAGTAACTGATTTGTTCCTATTAGCCATGGGAGAACTCCAAATATAGAGCACTGCAGCCATGGGAATTACAAATTTCCCACAGTTACACTGCGTTTTAATCAGCATGCTAGAGACTACTGCTTATAGCCTGCACGAAGGACGCTTGTATAATTATAAATTGTGCTTTATGCAGTATTCAATCCAAGATGTACAATTCTGATCCATGGCTTTGATGACGTCTTCTTAATATGTACATCCATGTTCTTAGTGATCTTATGACCACATCATACATGATTTCCCATTGCTTTTGTTGTACCAGCAGGTCTTGATTCATTAATTATTTATACTTCACATACTCTTGTGGCCGAAACGCGCAGTTAGTGCCAAAGGCTTTGCATTCTTGTGGCAGTGTCATATGCTTTCGAAGGGTCCTTTTACACCGGCCACTATTGGCCGTGAAAATTAGCGACTTTTAACGAGACAGCTCATTGATCGGCGCTCCTTTCGGAAGGAGCGACGTATGGGATGAGCAATGGTTACTACAATCACTCGTCCCCATACATTACCATCATGTCTGCAGTACGTCTCCGGGAGATGTGCTACCGATAACGATAATATTTTGTGCTGCATAAACGATACGATCAGCCGGCGAACAATCGTTTGCTCGGTCATCGGCTGATCGCTGCCCTGTTTATCGTTTGCCCGATAATTGGCCCGTATAAAAGGGCCTTAACGGTTTTCCGTTTGGCTTTGAAGAAAACCTGTCTGCTTTCCTGATATGTCTGTTTTTATCAATACTTGTAGTCCCCATAAAAATAAAAATTCTGGAGCATCTTTTCTTAGACTCTGCATTGTGCCATTTCTCTGTTATTCCTCCAGGAAATGTATGAATTAATTGACAACTGGCCATTGCCCTGGTCAATGGGGCGTGTCCCTACACATTGGAGCAGTCCAATCCGTGCCAACAATGTTAAGAGTGATTACAGAAACAGCCGAGCTCGCTGTAGAAGGAAGCTACCGAAACAATATGTACGAAATCCAAGCCACTTCTCCATTCGTCCATCGCCTGGGTGCAGCCGCTGCCTCACCGGGTTGAACAGAGTTCTGGAGACCCCTGTTTTGGAGATAGGTGCGGGACCTGCACCTATCAGACATTTGTGGATATGCCATACATGCCTAAGATGGGAATACCCCTTTTAACAGGAATCCTTGTGGTGCCAAGTTTTGCTCTTCCCCAGGATCCTTTGTGGCCCCCACTAATGTCACCAGTGTTTTCTTGCCCATGTGCTGTGCTCAGTCATTGGGTGTGATTGTAGGAAATTTGGTAATTACGCTAAAGCCATTAAATACTTCCAGAAAGCCAATCTATCTTTCTGGTCTTACAATATATTAGTGGTTTTGAACAATCCATACAGAAAAAGCTTCTTGCAGAGATTCTGTAAATGATGCGGCAGAACGTTAAACAGTTGGAGAGGTTTAGCCCAATTCTTTTGAGCGTTTCACTGGTGATTTTGTTAATGTAGTGCTTGGCTCAACGTCAACTATCCTGTTTGCAAAAAAAAAAAAAAAAACAGAAGTTTCCTTCATGACCTAAGATGGTAGAGAATTGCTTTGCTCGAAAAATATATAACAAATGTTGACCTGGCCTGTGGTCTGGGATAGAGATCTAGTGCCACTAACACATTTTATTTTCATAGCAATGAATGAAGTGCGTCCACATGGTAAAGTCGGTCATTGATAGTTCTGTCAGCGGTCTGTACTTTACCCCATCGAGGAGACGGCTGATCTCAAACATTGAGGCTTCAGTTCTGCGGAAGGATCTGTATAATGTGAAAACATTGCACTAGAGAATCTAATCTGCCTGTACTATATATATCACTGAATAAAAATAGCCCTGCGGAATTCCTCTGCAAAGTGCAAGTTTGATAAAACCACCACGTGCCAGCGGATCTTCTGTACGCAACTGCAGTTATGCCTGAGGCTGCTGCGTGGACATACCTAGGGGACACCTTACCTAACTAATTAGTGTGAACTTATAACCATAAAACAACAAAGGCATTCTGTGATATTATTAGTAAAATACTGTTCAGTTTGTGCTGAAAGACATTTCTAGTCCTGCTGGAAGTCTGCTGATATCCAGATGGGATACTGCCAGGAGGAACAATGGAGTCCCCCCTGATGCCAGAAACTGGGAGAGGGTGAACAGTCATTAGATGATTCCTTCCCTGTGTTTGCAAAGAATATTCAGTAGCCTGGGGACCATCTTCCTAGTCAGCTGCATTTCCTCTTCATTCATACTTTTTTTTTTTTTTATTCTTAATCCAACATCTGGATGCTCAGACTAGTTTGGTGAAGTTCTAATGAATCCATAATGGCATGGTGGGAGAATTCTAAAGGAGTATTCCACCCTATAAAATTTTTCACCTATCCTCTGGATAAGTGAAAAATGCCAGGTCGATAGGGGTTAGACTGCTGGAGCCCCCACTGATTGCCAGAACAGGGGACCCGGGTCCCCTGTTGCCCTCCCCCAACCGCACATGGGTGACTAGGAGGAGTTTGAATGGAACGGCGACCGAACATCCGGCCTGGCACGCCATTCAAAGTTCATGGCAGTGACGGACGTTGCCGAGTACAGCGCTCGAATGTTTCGGTCAGCCCCATAGACTTTGAATGTAGTGGCATCGCATACCGGCCTTTACTTCATTCAAACTCCTTCTAGCCGCCGTCTTGCAGATGGGGCGAAACAAGAACCAGGGTCCCTCGTTCTAGAGATCAATGGGGGTCCCGGCGGTCGGACCCCTATCGAAGGTTTATATATTTTTTATTTAAGATTTACTACTTTTTCACAATGAAACACTTTTTTAAAAAAAAAAAACACGTTTTTGTGTTGTCATATTCTAGGAGCCAGAACTTTTTTGTAGTGATCAGTCAGCAGAGTTGTGAGAGGGCTTGTTTTTTGCAGGACGAGTCAACAACCTACAACTTGTTGGTCGCTTTTTATGCCTTTTTTGGGCGGCAGCATGAACAAAAAACTGTAATTCTGTCATATACATATTTTTGTTTTTTATTTTTTTAGATTTTTAATAATTTTTTTTAAAGAGCAACTGTACTTTCACAAAACAATTGATATGTCATAGCTCCTGGATCCCCACCAATCAAAACTTCTGATGTTTTTTTTTAGGCCAAATAGGGTATTAGACTATGCAATCGGTTGATCGCTTCTAGAATTCACTCCAGTACATCCTACTGGTTCCTGCATCTGGCATAATACAACCACCACCCACAAGTAATTGCAGGGGTTCAGCTCTTTACCCGTGCAGTAATTGGGATGTACGAACCCCTTGGCAACAGCGCCGTATACACTATTTATAATGCAGTTGTCGCAAAGGGGTTAAATGGTTTAGTCGAGGGCTTCTCAACATTTTTCTGCTGAGGCCTCACCAACCACAGCATGGATGATTTTTAATTTTGTCTTCTGCATCCAGTATAACATTAAAATGAGCTCAAAAGTAGTCCGTTACATTGCCAAACAGAGATTGGTGCAGCCAGAGAAAAGCCTATACAGCATATAGATGTGTCCACCCTTACTTTTTCTTAAATTACGTTCAGTTATAAAATTTGTCATGATACCAATTCAATACAATATCACGCCAGCCAGTAAAAAAAAGTATAAGTTAAACATATCCATTTTTTTTAACCTAGTAGTCTTTGGGCAACGGATGGCCGACGGAAGGCATTCGCCACAGCCATCCAGTAAAAAAAAAAAAAAAGTATATGTTAAACGTGTGCATGTTTTTTAACATGGGAGTCTATGTGAAACGAATGGCCGACGGATGCCTCTGCTGGATGCCGTCTGTTGCCTATAGACTATCATTTAAAAAAAATCTCTATGTGCTTAACGTATATTTATTCTTTACTGTATTGATGTGTCGTATACTTTTTTAAATTATTTTTAACATGGGAATCTATTGGTGATTGATGGCTTCCATCCATCGAAAGGTTTTGTTTTATTCTATTTTTTTCCATGTTTAGCATCTCGTGCCATATATCTCGGGTTATTTTGGATTTGGAGAGAAGCACACGTCTGTATGATCACTTCTGTCAAAACTGCCTCCCAAAGGACTGGTGGGCACCTACCAGCGATGCCTGCCTCATTTTGGGCTGTTAGTCTGTTATCTTTCTTGAACCCTGTGAGCGCTTGTATTTTTGTGGGGCGAGCTTTAGTTTTTATTTTACATGCATTTTGAGGTACAGCTTTTTGATTACTTTTTATTCCATTTTTGGTGGGAATTGTAGTGACCCTATGAAATAATGTGATGTTTTGTTAGTTTGGACTTTTACTGATGCGGCGATACCATCTAGGTTTACTTTTTGTATTGCTAACATTCCTTTTTGCAAAAAAAGGGGGAAAGGTTTTATTAACTTTATTAAATATTTTCTTTATAATTTTTTTTAGTCCCCATGTCGAACTTTACCATGTGGTCGTTTGATCACTTATGCAATACACTGCAATACTTGTTTTACACGTTTTGCGGTGTATTGGGCAGCACGGTGGCTCAGTGGTTAGCACTATACAACATCTGCATGGAGTTTGTATGTTCTCCCCGTGTTTGTGTGGGTTCCCTCCAGGTACTCCAGCTTCCTCCCACACCCCAAAAACATACCAATAGGGAATTTAGATTGTGAGCCCCAATGGGGACAGTATGTAAGGACCACTGTACAGCATTGCAGAATATGTTGGCACTAGATAAGTAACAGAAATAATAATGGACTTTATCTGTACTCTACTATTAAGCCCTGCCTCTGGCAAGGCTTAGTAATAGAGCACTGATGCCAGACCTGGAGGCTTTCAAAAGGCCCCTGGCTGCTATGGCAACCAGTCGGCATCCTGCAAATTTGTAGCTGGGAAGGCCATCGGGAGACGGAGCCCCCTCGCTTTGTCTAACCGCTCAGATGCTGCAGTTTCCGTTGACCGTGGCATCTAAGTGGTTAAACGGCATGGGACGGGACTGGAGTTATGTCCGATCCTGGCCATTGCAGGCAGGTGTCATCTGTTCTAAACAGCGCATATACATCGTACATGTACGGTGCATTTATCTAAGGAGTTAACTACCGAAATAGGCTGGTACTTAAGTACATAACACGAGACAATAAAAACAATAAGTACAACAAACATGAGCTTAAAGGGAACCTGTTGGCTTAAAGGGAACATGCCATTATGCTGCTCGGGTTTAGTGTTTTTTTTCAAACCTGCCTACCTCAAAAACAAATGTTTAGGGAGTAGTTAGTAAACTAAAATACAACCTACTGAAAGGAGTCTGGGTAAGGACTGCTCCTGGTCTCATCTCGGTAAGTTGTAGTTTACTAACCATTCCCTAAACGTCAATTTTTGAGGTAGGCAGCATAATGGCATGCTGGTGGGTTAAGTAGCTCCAAACTTACTGACAGGTTCCCTTTAATAAATGACAGACTGCTACAGAGGAGAGAGGATCCTTCCTGCGAGGGCTTACAGTCTACAAGGGGGAAGTGGACAGTAGGTGAGGGTGGAAGCAGTTCCTATGGTAGTGTAGTGGCAATAGATTTATTGCATGTTATAATCTTTTCTGAAGAGGGATTTTCAGGTTGTTTTTGAAGGTTTGGATGATAGTAGAGAGTCAGTTGTTTTGGAGTAGAGCGTTCCAGAGTATGGAGGATGCACTTGAGAAATCTTGGAGATAATGATGTGAGGAGGAAAGGGGAGAGCAAAGCAGAAGGTCTTGTGGGGACCAGAAATTACGTATAGGGAGATTAGGGCAGAGATGTATGGAGGGAAGAGATTGTGGACAGCCTTGTATGTCCTTGTTAAAGGGGTTTTCCCATCTTGGACAATTATGACATATCCACAGGTTATGCCATAAAAGTCAAATAGATGTGGGCCTGCCTCTGGGACCCGCACCTATCTCTAGAATGGGGCCCACTAAGCCTCGTTCTAGCTTACTCTGCTCTCACTGCCTCCCGGCCACCTCCTGGTTAGGTCGTCAGGCGTTACGGAAACAGCCGAGCTCACTGAGCTGTGCTGTTTTCGTAACTACCATAGAAGTGAATAGGAGTTACAAAAACATCATAGCACGGCGATTTACGCTGTTTCCGTAGCTACAGTACCGAGTTCCAGAAACCGTGTAGCTCGACGTGCTACGCTGTTTCAGTAACTCCCATTCACTTCTATGGGAGTTACGGAAACAGCTCAGCGAGCACTCGGCTGTTTCCGTCAGCGGAGCCGAGTAAGATAAAACGGGGTTTAAGGGGCCCCATTCTAGAGATAGGTGCGGGTCCCAGAGGTGGGACACGCATCTATCGGGCGCTTTGATGGCATATCCTGTGGATATGCCATAAATATCCAAGATGGGAAAGCCTCTTTAATATTTTGAACTGAATTTGCTGGGCAATGGTTGGCCAGTGAAAGGATTGGCAGAGGGGAGAGGCAGAGGTGAACAAAGGGGAGAGAGGTAGATTAATGGGCCAGCAGAGTTGAGGGTCAATTTTAGGGGTGTTAGATGGAAGGCCGCAGAGAAGGCTGCAGTAATCTAGGTGGGAGATGATGAGGGCATGTACTAGCGTTTTTGTTGACTTGAGGTTGAGGAAAGAGAGTTATCCAGACATTTGAGAGAGGTTTTTCCCGTGGAGGCTGCAGGAGATGATAAAGACTTGGATGTGTGATTTGAAAGATGGAATAAAAAGTTATCTCAAAGCAGCGGACTTGCTTGCTTTCCTAGGGAAAGTGTGGAGAAAATAACTGATTGATAGTTTTGGTAAGGGGTTTATGTGAGATAAGGGAAAGATGGCAAATTAGATTTCTCCGTGTTGAGTTTTAGAAAGCGGGAGAAGGACGAGATAGCTGATAGATAAGAGTCTGGCTAGCAGAGTGGTAACATCCGAGCCATTACTCTCAAACTAGACTCTTCCATTGCCAGCGATGGGCTGTGACCACGTCTTCATTTTAATAAATAGATCTGAGCCCATTGGTTGAATAGGTGGAAATTCCATACATATTTTACTGGAGTTTTCCTATAAACCGCTTCCGGGTGCAGGTAACCGGACAGTAAGACGATCACAGAAGATTAAGCTTCATTTTATAACTGCCTGTTGACAAACACTATATTCCTGAACTGCTCATTGGTCCGTAATATATAGAAATAGGCCTTTTGTATGGTAAAATCTTTGCAGGTTTTGGGAAATAGCTGCGGGGATGAGAAATGATCGTTCAGCAGGATCCAAGCCGTCTCTGTTCTCCGGCAATCATTTTACATTGTCTTATTTCTGTGCAGCAAATCAGTCTTCAATTCACTGCCTGCAATGCTGCCAGCTCCGAATAAAGAGGCTCGTGAATTAAAATCTTGTTTGGGGTACAATAAAAATATATATTCCAAAACTGCTTTGTCCAATGAGATTTGAAGAGGAGAGGAATAGAGCAAGTTTTATGTGTAGTGCTAATTATGTGGGTTGTTTTTGTTGGGGGGGATGGGAGGTCTTTATTTTAACCCCCTACAGGAGAACCGCTTTGGAACCTGGCCATTTTGCAAGGATGTGTGTTTTGGTGACATTACTTTTTTCTTTTCACAGTACCACCTTTATAGCATTTCTGAATGCCGATATGGTCTTGTGGTACTGGCTTGTATACCATATTGGAAATTCTTAATCAACATCTCTGTAGTCTGACCACAATAGACTTTTTTTTATAACTAGTGTTGAGACACTACAATAATTTTAAAGTGAATGTCCACCATTGATCTTCCGTTTGCAGTAAGCTGTTAAAGAGAACCGGTTACTAGAATTTAGGGCACTAAAACCACCAGCAGGTCATCATACTACTGGAGTTTAGCGTCCTAAACATGCCCCTCACGAGACTGTCCATTTTAGCATTTAAGTTAAGTTATAATACAGCGTCGCTATATGTACATTTCCAAAGAGTCCTGAGATGAGTCCAATGGCGTTCTGCACATGCTCAGTACTCAGATGAAGCCGAGGCCAGTACACCTGGACTCATCTCTGTATTATATCTTCTTTTGGCCAGGATCACACACACCTTTTTGATGCAGTTTTTGGTTCAGTTATTTTAGCTGAAGCCAGAAGTAGATCCAAAAGGAAGGAAAGGTATAAAGAAAAGACTGATGCATCTCCATTCTATTGTAGGCATTTCTGTGTTTGGATAAAAAAAATCTGAGGGACAAACGGCATCGGAACGGTGTGTGTGCCTTGGGGCATGTTTAGGACGTGGACTCCTTGCAGTATAATGACATTCTGATGGTTTAGTGCCCTAAAAGCTAGTGACAGGTTCCCTTTAAACTCCCCTTAGTTGTCAGGGAAGCCAGCCATTTTACTCTGTCTATGCAATGAATTTGGAGCTCGGTATGAGAAAAACCGAGCTTGGACCACTGTAAAGATATATTAACCCCTTCAGGACGCAGCCCTTTTTCAAATTTTCACTTTTGTTCCTTTCTCCCCACTTTTCAAAAGCTATAATTATTTAATTTTTCCGTCTATATAGCCATATGAGGGCTTGTTTTTTGTGGGACAAGTTGTAGTTTTTCATGGCGCCATTTATTGTACCGCATAATGTACTGGGAAGCTGAAAAAAATTATTTGTGGGGTGAAATGGGGGTTTTGTTTTTACGGCGTCCATCAGGCGGTAAAAACTACGTATTCACCTTATTCTACAGGCTGATACGATTACGGCGATACCAAATTGATATGTTTTGTTTTATGTTTTACCACTTTACCATCTGCTAAATGAAAAAAAACGTTTGTGTTGCCGTATTCTGAGAGCCATAACTTTTTTATTTTTCCATCAATTTAGTGATGTGAGGGCTTAAGTTTTGCGGGGCGAGCTGTAGTTTTCACCGATACTATTTTGGGGTATATGCGACTTTTTGATAATTTTCTATTTCATTTTTTTGGAGCGCTAAGGTGACCAAAAAACAGCAATTTGCGTGTTTTATATATATATTTTTTACAGCATTCACCGAGCAGATTAAACAACGCTATATTGTTATCGTTCAGACTTTTACGGACGCGGCGATACCAGTTATGTTAACTTTTATTTTTTTTAACATTGATTTAGGGGAAAAATGTGAAAAGGGGGATTTTTTGAACTTTTAATACTTTGTTTTTGGAACATAACAAAAATCTTTATTTAACTGTTTTTTACTTTTTTTATTAGTCCCCCTAGGAGACATGAAGGAGCGATTGTTGGATCGCTTGCATGATATATCGTGATTCTGACGGAGGCAGATCTTCAAAGGAGTACAAAGATGGCGGACCTGGGGGCTTTTGTTCGGCCCCCAGGCTGCCATAGCAACCGTTGTAACCGGCCGATCGTGCCGCAGGGGGGGGGGCACGATCGCGAGTTTGAGGGGGCGCCCCCCTGATTCTAACACTTTAAATGCCGCGGTCACGATTGATTGCGGCATTTAAGGTGTTAAATGGGCGGAATCAAAGTGGACTTTGATTCCGCTCATTGCAGGGAGGTGTCGGCAGCGTGTAACAGCCGTCACCCGCTGTGTATGGAGCGAGCTCAGCCCGTGAGCTCGCTCCATACTTCCCCTTAACCCTCATCAAATACAGTTACGTGATTTTGCGTGAAGGGGTTAAGAACTTAATCAGGAGAGCACGTTGACCCTAAAAACAATCTAGCTTTTAAAGGTTATTGCTTTTAAAGAATTTGGCAAAGAACAATAAGGGTATGTTTAAGCAGGGCAGATACGCTGCATAAAAGCACACCGCGTATCCGCCCTGGTCCCCGCAGGGAATTCCGACCGAAAATCTGCACCAAATGATGGTGCAATTTTTCAGCTGGAATGTCCATTTCAGAAAACCGCTCATAAAGAAAAAATGTCTATACTTACCCGTAGGCATGGCGACATGTCCCTCTGATGTCCTGCAACACGGCCCCTGAGGATCACGTCTCATCCCATGTGACCGCTGCAGCAGTCAAATAGGATGAAACGTCATCCCTGGAGGCCGGGCTGTACGCAGAAGCAGAGAGATCTGGGTAAGTGTAATAAATATATGTCTCTGAGCTGCAAAAGTCTGCTATTTTTTGCAGGTTTTACCTCCCATTTGAATTCAATGGGGAAAACCCGCAACAGAGAAGCAGCGATTCCGCAGCATAAATTGACATGCTGTGGAATAAAAACTCCTTGCTGCGGGTCAATTTATGAACTTTTTTTTTTTTTATCGGCTGATTTATTTTTTATGCAACGTGTGGATGAGATTCATCTACTCTACTGCTACTGTATTAAAATCTGCAGTATTTATGCTACGTGTGAATTGAGGTAAGATGAAGGCATGGATTCCTCAACTAACACACAAATACTAAAGTAATCACCAATGTCCTAAAAAGCGCCGGTGTAGTGTCTGCAGCTTCCTAATGATTATTAGACGGCAGCTTTTTCCTTACAATTTATTTGCTGCAAACCAATTTCCACCATTAAATGCCGACCACACATGCCGTAAATCTGCCCTATTGATCTAGTATTTAAACGCCCCTAGTGTTGATTGTGTTCCGTTCACCCTAGAACCAGACTCTGAGAGCATCATTTGTCTCACATTTACATGATGCAGAGAAGAAGTGAGGCGGTTTAGATCACTGGATTAACATTTAGATTAAAGCAGTGTATGTTAATCGTTCTTTAATTATCTGAAATGCAGTCAATCCAGAATGATTACGTGCAGGTGCCGGTATACATTAGGTTTCCAATGGCACATGCCACATTTTTGCTTGTATTGTGGAAGCTCTGGCTAGAACTTTCCTGGTGACAGATGATTGGGAAAGCTTATCTATGTCTTTTCTGTAACGAAAACTAAAAGCCTATAAACCCAGCTCCCTCCTTACAGCGAGATTTCTATCCATGTCTGCTTAATCCAGCTCCCAATTTTCTGGCTGTATGCTATTCAAGCCCTATCAATCCTCTAAAGCCTTTTCCTCTATCAATCCCTCCCAGTTTTGCTATTATCCTCAGCCTATTGCCCAAACCGCCATCCTTTGCCGGTCTTCTCCCACCCCCAACTGTGGAGCGTTTCTATTGACAACCTCCTGTACACACAGTGTTCATTGTCGTCACATTGAAGGCAGAAGACACTTGCTGGTCTGGATAGAATCGACGTGACTGGCAGGATTCCTCATTCATTTTGCATTACAAAAGTGCCCAGATAAAGGCTTTTCTTGGACCATTGCTGACCTGCGACAATTGCTGGTATGAATGCATTGCTTCAGTCAAGGAAAAGTCACTAACCTCTATGGGCTTGCGACAAAGGGGCTTTAACTTGGTAACATGGTCCTGCAAGGAGTTTTGGAATTTTTCTGAATGGGGAGATGACACTGAAACGTGGGCTGCGTGGCTGTAATGTATAACTAGTAGGGTTATGGTAGAGCTGAACTCCATAAAAACTCCACCCAGAGCAGTGCTGTAAGGTTTTTGAAAGAGGGGCTGTCACCTCTCCTGACGCGTCTGTTTTTGTAACTACTTGTATTCCTCATGAAATGACGATTCTGGGACTCCTTTTCGTAGAACTCTGCGTTGTGCCGTTCCTCTGTTATTCTTCCTAGAAATTTACAAATACATTGACAACTGGGTGTAACCATTCTCCTGGTCAAAGGGGCGTGTCCTTACACAGTTTCACTCTGTCACTCTTATTGGACAGTGTGAGTCTGTGTAGGGAAACCCCTCCCAACTGGTAACACCCAGTTGTCAATTTATTCATAACTTTCTAGGAGGAATAACAGAGGAACAGAACAAGGTAGAGTTTTAAGGAAAGATACTCCAGAATTATTTAATGGGGTCTACAATTATTTACTGAAATACAGACATGTCAGGAGAGGTAACAGGTCCTCTTTAAAGGGGTTTTCCAAAACCAAATAACTAATTTTTATTTCACTGCACATATAAAAATAATGTAATTTGTAATATCCTTAGAAAATGAACACAAAACCTAACACCCGATTCCAGCGCCGATCGTCTCCAGCAGCAAAATCTTTACTTCTGGTGCTACCCCATACATAATTTTTGACTTCCGTTTTCCAGCCTGCTCCATGTACGGGAACGTCATTCCTGACGTCACTGCCCACTGAGAGAGGTGGACCGGATACTCTTTCTGCGGCGTCTAAGCATGCGTGGTTGCTCTCATAGCTTGTACGACAGGCCTTGCTCCCGGCACAATGGCATGCTGGGAGAAAAGCGATGCATGCTGGGAGCGGACCAGAAACGGTCATAGGAGGCATGTAAACAAAGTGCGGAATGTAAAGAGAGAACGTTTACAGCACGGAAAGAAACAGAAAACTTCAAAAAGGTATTTAGGGGAGTGTATTTATAGCTAAAAAAAACGTCCCGACTAGTAAGAATTATTTTTTTTTAGATCTCGGAAACCCCTTTAAGGTCAATGACCATGTAGAGATCCACCAGTATATATCCACTCTGGCTGCTCTTTGTCTATGACCTAATTTATAAACATGATCACATACGCTTATACTAAGATGTCGATCTTTGGGTTAGGCTTCTACCCATCCACATTGGACTAAAAACTGATTGTGCGGATCATTTTCATTGATGTATTCATAAGGCTTACAGGTTGAAGACTGGGGTTACCAGGACATGGAAGTAGTGATGGCATTGGGCAATGTGTTGGAATTATTGCTTGTACAGTTAATAGCACAGATCACGCTGGTAATGTCTTAAGTTCATTAGTTCTAGCGTCCACCGTTACTGATATCTCTTGATCGGTTTCCGTTGGTTTTCTTCTATCTATATCTCCACTGCACTTTCTGTCACTTGAATCTTTCGTTCAGACTCTTGTTCGTGTCACCCGCTAGTACTCGGCATCCTATGACCTGTCACCGGTCCGGAGCAGAAGACGTTTGTCCATCACTTGCCTCCAGTATCTCCGTCTGAGCATAGTCTTAACTCCACGTATGATTGTATAGTCTCTACTACGTCTCCAATATAGTTATAAATCGGAGATTGACGTTTTAAGTGGTTTCAAAGCACTTACACAGTGGCCATTAATCCATATTTATAAAACCTCTTAACCCATAATGTTGATGGACCCAGTTTCCTGTAATCTGAGCTTCTTCATTCAAGCACTTGGATTAATGGGGTGTCCGCCACAATTAATAATTCATACAAAGCTTTATTATGGCTGGTGCAGGGAGGCAGCGCTGTGACTTCTATTCATTTTATTGCCTGCGTGCCTCTACAGGAAGCAAATCATATATTTTATGCTTGCTTTCGGTATAAATTGTGTAGTAAACCAACTTGATAGAATACGTAATCGACCCTGTTATATCTATGTGTGTGTGTGTGTGTGTGTGTGTATATATATATATATATATATATATATATATATATAGTCTATTCCTTTTTTATTGAAATGCGTTTTGTTATTTTTGCAGAATTATCCACGAAGATGGCTTCTCAGGTGAAGATGTCAAGCAGTACAAGCCTGTGGTTTATAGTAACACTATCCAATCCCTGGCAGCCATTGTTCGTGCCATGGACACCTTGGGTATAGAGTATGGTGATAAGGAACGAAGGGTAAGTTGTATTTTGTTTAACCCTGTGTTATAACTATTGCCTTCAATAGTAATGGTAATTCCATTTTCGATTACAAGTTACGAATTCTTAGTTCTTCAGAAAAACATAAATTGTTTTGACAATTCAATATATTTTTTTTTTTTTGTTGTTTGTTCAGGCATAAAGTTTTTGTGCTTTTTAAAACCAATAAGAAACATTTAGAAATAAATGTTGCTCACCATGTTAAATGAGCGCCAAATGGGTGACGGTAAAGCCTTTCTAATACTGGCAGTTAACCATTGGTATTTACATTGGTGATCATCTTGAATTTCAGTATAATGGACCTCCAGGAAACCATATACCCATTGGCTTTCTGTCTGATTTATAATTGGTTGGCCGAGACATGACCTCCATACGTTCCTAGTTCCCGTTCTTTTCTTCGGATGAAGTAGAATGCTTCATCCCTTGGTATCCATTCTGCAGTGAGAGTTTCTCGGCTTTATGGCACATTACCTTTGCTTACCTCGAAATAAATCCAATTTCTTCCTTCCTACTTGTGCTCTATATTTCACCATGTGTATAACAATTTCACAGCAGCTGTTGGCAGAGTTTTTATTCCGAGTCCTCTGGTAATCTCAAAGATTGCTAAATATATTCATCTTGAGCGCCTATATTTATACACTGAGTTAATGCGAAAATAAGGCCCAGCCATCTCAACAATGAGAAACACAAAAGGCTCATTTGGGATTTAGAAAAAGAGCAATAAAGCTTTTGTTGTGACAAGTGGGTGAAATGATGCGGAAACTTGATGGACTTTTCAGCTGGTATCTGCCATGTAATGTTCCATATGGTGATGCCTATCGACCTCTCGCATTACTTTTTTTTTTTTATAAGAATGGTTGTGAAAAAATCCATAGAACCATTCAACCATTCAAAGAAACAAATTATTAGTGAATATATTGTGGTGAATGGTATTAGGGCTTCAGTCAACCAATGTTCTACAGCAATAAATGTCATGAATGGCAATTCCTTCTTTCCTTAGTATTGTCTTTATGAGTAATTGTTGTAGGGAGTCACTTTACAGTCTTAATTTTGCATTAACCTAATATTTCTAAGTGGGCACCTTTATTGATGGAGAATAGGGCACATCATTCTTTTTTTTGTATTTTCAGTATACAGCTCAGGCTTCGTTCACATCTGTGTCGGGACTCTGTTTATGGGTTACGTCTGAGCTTTCAGTCAGGGGAACCCATGAACGGAATCCAAACAAACCGAAACCATAGGTTTCCATTTGCATCACCTTTGATTTCAATGGTAAGGGATTCGGTGCAAATGGTTTCCGTTTGTCCCCGTTGTGTAAGGGTTCCGTCATTTTGACAGAATCAATACCATAGTCGACTACGCTATTCTGTCAAAACTATGAAACCCTTACACAAACAGAAGCCATTTACACTGGATCCGTCACCATTGAAATCAATGGTGATGCAATTGGAAACCTTTTTGGTTTCCGTTTGTTTCAGTTTGGATTCTGTTCATGGGTTCCCCTGATGGAAAGCTTCGATGGAACCCATGAATGGTGTCCCGACGCAGATCTGAACGAAGCCTCGTTTTGACTCCACCTTTCCCACAACTATAGTATTGTGCTTATCGCCCAAAAAGATGCCCCTATAGGCATTGAAAGGTAATGCAGTCAGACTGTGTATTGCAGGTAGAATTAGAATCATTAGCTCAGAAAATTAAATCTGGAGAAAAGTTATAAAGCGTTCACTCCTGAAGTGAATCCACTGGCCTCAATTGGGCAGTGCTGTCTCCTGGCTAAGGTCCCATGCACACGACCGTAAAAATAGTCCGTAATTGCAGGCCGTAATACGGTCTGCGATTACGGACCTATTCAGTTCTATTGGCTGTGGACACCTTTCCGTATTGCTACGGATGGGTGTCTGTGCTGTATAAATGTTCCAAAAATTATGGAAGATGTCCGTTCTTTTGCATTTTTTCGGGCCGTACCCCCATACTTTGTATGAGAGCTCGGCCCGAAAATGCGTGTGGCCTTGGTCGACCTTAGGCTGTGCCCGTTATTACACGGCCGCCTCCATTTTTCAGGCCGTGCTCCCATACAAAGTATGGGAGCACGGCCTGTAAAATGCAAAAGAACGGACATAATTTTCTGAACATTTCTATGGCCCGGACACCTTTCCGTAAACAAACGGGAAGGTGTCGGTGAAGAATAGAAGCGAATGGGTCCGTACTTGCGGCCCGCAATTACAGACGTTTTTACGGTCTTGTGCATGGGCCCTAATCCTTTTGGACGTAGCATGGCATGCGCAGATGGAATTTTTACAGCATGTCGTGCATGTAATTTATCGCTCTCTGCTCCCTCCGTTCTCCACCCTGCTCCCATTCTCCTCCCATCTGCGCTCAATGAGCTAAAAGAATAGGGCATTCTGGGACTTTTTGGAAAGCAGGCCAGTGCGTGGGGAAGCGTAACCACGCTGCTGGAGTCGGACTAGAAAACCGTAAAAAGATTAAACCGTTTTCAAGATGACGGACCAAACGAATGGCGATAAATAGGTACATAATAGCTGTGACATTTCAGGTACACATAAATCAACATACGTCCAATATGCCCAGCATTGTTTTTTTTTTTCTCTTTGCTGTCCATCTATTCTTCATCATATTTATATCATTATATTCGTATATATGTGTGTGTGTGTGTGTGTGTGTGTGTGTGTGTGTGTATATATATATATATATATATAATGTATACATACACACACACACGCTCATGGGCCCAATGTAAGGTCTGTTTGATGGCTTCCACCTATCATATGTAATAAATAGCGCTGATCTATCTCATATGGAGCAGAGGGACCTCTTGAGCACCCTCAGAATCCAGGGCCCGGGCACAATTGCTATCTCTACACTCCCTATAGTTACGTAACCGCATGATTTATGTAACTTAAACCTATGAATCTGTACGTACAAATACCAGCCAGCTTGTAACTGCAAATGGCTTTCTCAGAAACGTATTACCTTTTCTGAAAAACATCCTACATTTTCATGGCTAATCATTGTTACTTATTGAAGCGCAGCCGGCAGCTTTTTATACAAGGCTGTTTGATTCACAAGAAAAAAACGTGGCATTTCGCTATAGCTGCTTTCAGATATTCTACCAACCAACGCCAACAAGCCCTATTCTATTCTAATGTACATGCCCGTTTTTTTTAAATTACTTATAGGTATAAATTTAAAAAACAAAACAAAACAGCAATTAGTAGATTCTGACTGACATTATCCGACAGCAAATTGGACTTCAGCTCCAGTGGCATAATTCTAAAAGGTGGTGGCCGATGCCATTGGGTAAGGCATTAAATAAGCTTGTATTTGTGCGTACCCAGATTACAATTTTGAGTCTTGTATAGTAGAACATTTCTTTTCCATTTTTGGTTATAATTGTATTTATTAGCATAAGTTTGAAATTCAAAGTGACAAATGGCATTAACTTGTTCTACTGAGCAATAGATAGACAGAAGGTTTGATGCCCACATTATGTGTAGTATGTGACTGTGCTGGCATTTGCATGCTGCAATATCATGTTCATCAGTGTGGTTCAAAACATTTTTTTTATGGCAAACATTGAGTATAATCTTCTTAGGCCCCATTCACACAACCGTGATGTTCACGGGCCGCAAAAATCCGCATACAGACAATGGATCCATGGTTTGCAAACCGCATTAGGCCTTCTACTGAGGGCCTAGTAAAGGAACATGTGATGTTTTGTTTTTTTTTCTTCCAAAACTAGAATAGGATTAATGCCCTTTTCACGGTTTACTCCTATTCTCATGGGAAGACCTACTAACTGGGTCATGTGGGTATTTGAGGTGCAGGATATTTCTAAGCAGAATGATGGGCAAACATTAAGGGGTTACATCTGATAAGAAGTCCAGTAGGTCCGGGATGGACGAATCCCAGGAGCCATGTATCCAGTGCACCTAGAAATTTGTTCCTGACATCTAACCTTTTTTTATTTTTTCTATTGATATCAGTGGTAGAACTTATGGTTTGACTACTAAAACAAGTCAAATTGGCCCCTAGAGTGGTCTAACCAGCCTTTTCATCCCTGCAGTAGGAATATGAATCTAATAATAAAGAACTTTTTTACTGGGTAGTGGACACCACAACTTTTATACAATTAGAATTAAATGTCCCCATCGTCAATTAGTGAAGATTACCCAGATTACGGCCGTTCATAAATCGGTCAGAAGACTAAGAGTAGAACGACATGCTGTTATTGTTGACCCGTGCTTGTTATCGGGCAGAAAGTCTACCTGGATAAAACTACTTTAGCGGCATGTCGATCGGCGCTCGCTTGATCCATTTACATGGAGCAGCGTTTGGGAGTATGGGGACACTTTATTCGTTGCACTACATTTTGCATATTGTTGGCCCTCTTTTATGGTGGCCTAAAAGATCCGATCATATGATGAACAAGCGTTTGCCTGTTTATCGGCTGAATGCTGCCATGTTTACACGGGCCGATGGTCGGGATTGAGTGTTCATACGAGTATTAGAATGTATAAAAGGTCCTTTAGACTACTGTGTGATATCCATCAGCAGTTACTCCTAGCTTTTGCTTGGGGACAATCAGGGGGTGTAGGTCACATGAAGGCTCCTAAAAGGCCTTATCTAGTACAATGAAATCGAACAAAAACCCATATAATAGGGTATGCAGTGTGCAACCTATAAAACAAAACCTACATAGATCACACGAACAAAGATTTAATGCAGGAAATCGCATATCAAAATTTCTGTTGTCATATATATAAATAGTAAGTGACCAAGCACTTCGATGGACATATAGTAAAAATCATAAACTTCACAAGCAAGGGAATAAAAACAAACATGGTGGTTAACCCGGATATATAGACCGTGTCAAGGCCTCAGGGATATAGCCATATGAACCCATAGTGGGTCATAAACCACACCCAAACCGTGAACAGATACTTACAAATGTTACCACAGACGTAGGGTTGCCCAATGCATCGAAATATCCATACTATTTCAATGTCGTGCACCCTCAAACGGTTCAATACTGTTAATTCATATATTTCAATACTAAGCTGTGCGGCCACACAGCTTAGTATTGTAACACATGAATGTAGTTAGAGCAGGGCTGCGGCTGTATAACAGTCATTGCCCCGCTCCTGACAAGTGCAAAAACGTGCATGTGCAAAAACTTGAGGACAGCATCCATATGGCAAAGGTGTTAGTGTTTTATTAACACATCCCAAATACAAACCGCTACATTGTGTAATACAGCCATTGCCCCGCTCCTGACAACAAAAATCCATGTGACGCGATTGAGGGACATACCATATATGGGTACACAGCCCAGAGTCCATTGAAGGACCCCAGGGCTGTCTGACCAGATTTCCTGTTGTTAGGGCATATTTAGGTATGTCCTAACAACTGCCTGTGTACGATCAGTATATAAATATATGCCAGCACATTAAAGTTTAAAAATAAAATAAAAAATACACACATTTTTTACAATAAACATTAAAATAAGTCTCAATACATAAAATATTCACACATTCGGTATCGTCGCGACCGGAATAACAAATTTATTGCTTAATTTACGATGTTTACGCTGTTAAAAAATAAAATAGAAACTGCTTTCTCTCACTTAATGTGAGGCACGAGGTGTGATGAATTTTGAACTTCCATGCGCCTCACATTAATACTAATTAACCCCATCATGTTCCTCACACATTAACCCAATGTTGTCCATTATGACTGTGAGGAACATGATGGGGTTAATTACTATAAATGTGAGACACGTGGAAGTTCAAAATTAATCACACCTCGTGCCTCACATTAGAAAATGGAAGAACCTTTTTTTTAAAATTATGATTAGAAAAGTATAGTTTTCGTATCGAGTATCGCAATACTACACAAAGTATCGGTATCGAAGTCCAAATTCTGGTATCGTGACAACCCTACACAGACGTTAATTTAAGAGGTCCAAATCCAGGATACACCACCGCGAGCCTGACGTGCGTTTCACCACAGCTTCGTCAGCTGGACACCTTCTAAGTTTATCTTAACATTGTAAGAATAGTGGGAACGAGAATTGATAAAGGGTCCGAGAGACGTGTTCTCCTGCATGATTATCGTGACTCATGAGTTTGGCCTCATCATCTTTTCGGAGAAAAATTTCTGTATGACTGTTATAGAACATTGTGACTTCATTAACAATCGGGCAATTCTACAGTATATCTAGTTATATAATAATATGCAGTCTACTAGTTCTATCACGGCAGGAGGGCTTGTCCGCCACTGTGCCAAAAATGCTGGTTCAGAGGGCACTCTATGCCCCAACTCTTTCCATCCCTCCCGTCTGTTTAAATTCCTAGCATATAATCTGTGAAAAAAAAGTGTTAACAACCAAAGGACCAACTAGAAATATTTTTCGGGGCACATCCAAGGATAAAACAATAGTAAAACCTATTGAGTACTTTGCCACGTACAAAACAGGAACTTGATGAATGCCAGCAAATCCTGTTTTGACAAAGGGAATCAATCCTTTAATGTTACATCCTGTTTTTTTTTTTCTTCCTGTGTCTTTTCAGCTGTATGCCCATTTTTTTCCCTTTCAAATGAGGTTTTAAATTGTTTTTGTATAATACAGCCGATTTCTTACAATAGGAATGCATGTACTATGGGGGAGGGGGGGGATTAAGTAGAATTCCTTATAACCAGCTTGAGAAATCATTAGTAATCTGCTACATTTTTAGGCTTTAATGTTTGAAAAATAAAAAACGGTCTGATCACAATGTTGGGGTCCCAAACGACCAGCTGTTATTTTGAAGGGGATCCTGGCAGTATGTGTTTAATTAATCTGCAGTGCCACCACAGGAGAAATGGAGTATTACGTGGTGCCTATTGAAATCAATGGGTTATCTGTGTAATGCACGGGCAGGCCGGTTCCGCCAAAGAGAGAGATGTTGTTTGGGGCTGCTCTCTACTTGAGACTGGTTTAGAAAACCCATTTTTAAATAAAGCAATCAGTCCCTTTTAATATACTGATATCCAGTGGTCTGAAAAATACAATAATCTAACTTGAGCATGTTGCTTATTTCTAGAATCATTGGACGTTTTCTGTATTTGTCATATAGTTGGAGTTTGGGTAAAAAGAACTCGTATACAACAGATTTCGATGTGTTAGAGCCACTGAATGACCTCTTTGTACTGTAAAAGATCTGCCCGGAATGTTCCTTTTAGTGTTAGATCTTTTACACGAAGTAACGATGAATCTTCTGTTGTGAATGGTCATGTGATGAGGACGTATCTTGTTCCGATATAGTCTTGATAATTTGATAAAGCTGATTGCAAGTAAGGTTTTTGCAACAGTAACTGAGCGACACTGGCATTTTCTAACCACAGGAAACATATGTACAAACCGTACCAGGATAAGCCAATATATCTATACTGCTCTGCGAATAGCACGTCTAAATATCAGGGGCAAGCGCAGGATTTTTAAAGATGGGTTTACAAATGCATACTTTTTAAACTGTTATTTTCGCCACGCTCCCGATACCCTCTGTTTTTTTACGCTGTCAATTTTGGCCTGCACGTATCTACCCGCCTAGCTCTTTATTTTACAATCTATAATATAAAGGGCTAGGCTAGTGGATACGTGCTGACCAATACTCATGGCATAAAAACCAATGTAGATAGTGCCACATTATGTAGATACTGCCCCTTTGTAGATAGTGCCACACACTGCCCCCTGTAGATAATGCCACAGATGTAGATTGTGCCACACTCCCCTGTCCCCGTCTGCACACTGTCCTCAGGCGATGCAGGCCTGGTCTCTTCTGACCAGGCCTTCTTTAGAGAAACCACGCAGATGGCGCGATGACAGCCTCGTGCACCTACATCACAATAAAAGTGGTGAATGGCGGGATGGTTCCCTTGCCTCGTCAGCGCTGTAAATTGTACTTCATTGTTTCCGCATCCTAAGGATGCGGATACAACTAAGTCCAATTGTATGTGAGGGCTTTCCGACCCGGGTCACAGGGAGGGTTCCAGGGCAACTGGAAATTTGATATTTCAATATCAAATACAATACTGATAAGCTAGTGTTACCAATACAATGAGTACACACTGCAGCTTTACAGGAAGGGGTTCTTGTACCAGTCACTGGCCAGTTTTGGACACATGAGTAACCAACAAATGAAGTTATTCTGGAATCTGTAACCTTATTTGAGGTTAGAGAGCATTGCCACCTAAAACATTGTCAGTGAATTTCTGATTTGGATAAGTCAACACACAGAGTGGGTCCATAGACTCTGATTGAAGGGGGCTTGGTTTTGGAAGTCAGCTGATTTAATAGAGAATGGGAAAATTAATTTCTATATTTTCCCTGAAGGGTCCATTGTCTTAAATAGCCCCCAGTGGTCCATGAAGAGATGTGCTTAAAATGGGGATCCTGTTCAGGTGGTCATATGTATTTCTCAACATGCCCTAATGGGACATATGAGATGCAGTTGTTTACATTGGAAAACCTCCTTACTAATCCAATGTAGTGTTCATACCTCCTAAATGGCTTTTGCATTGACCTAAACTCTATAATCTAGGTTTTAGGCCCCATGCACACGGCCGTGCCTGTAATCACAATTGCGGGCACGGCTGGCCGCCAACGGACACCCATCCGTAGTGATCTGGAAAGGTGTCTGCGGCCAATAGAACTGAATGGGTCCGTAATTGCGGACCGTATTACGGTCCACAGTTACAGAGAATTTTTACGGTTGTGTGCATGGGGCCTTACTCAGTGATATCTGAAAAATTTGCAGATGACTACTTAAGAAAGTCGAAAATTATATCTTCAGGAGTGCTAAATGCTCTAACTCGAGTGGTCGTGGCCTTGTGCCCAAATAGGGTTGTTTTTTATGAGACAATCTTTTTAACATAGACCTGTCAGAGCAAAATATACTTATTTGGAGTGTAAAAAATGAGATGTCACATTTGTCAATGCCACATTCTACATTGTTCACCATTTGGAGTTATTTTCCTTGAAAATTTTGCACACGCTTTTTGCATGGGCCTCCTCCACACAGGAAAATGTCAAATGTCCATTTCAGTATTAAATTTAAATAAATTACCCCCATAAAGGGATTGTCCAGTTTAGTAAACTCACTTTCATATACCCGATTAGTGAATTCAGATTAATAAAGGGGTGTTCCTTCTTCAGGATCCTCATCTCTTGGGAGAGAGTGGAGGGCGGTTACATTAAGCGCCTCTTGCTCGGGAGGACCTGTCCTGGATTACACAGACAACCCATTACTATGAATGGATTGTGCTATGTTTCACCTGTGGTGGCGCTGCAGGGAAATTGAATACTCACTGTCAGTTTTCCCCACAGATTACAGCTGATTGCTGTGGTCAGTTTATCACAGGACCCTTCTAATAGGAAGCGAATGCCCAGACCGGAGAATCTTTTTTTGATATTTAGTTTTTAGCACATTTCACATTCATGTGATTCAGGAACGCAAGATAATAATTTTTCTTGAAAACCGTCGCAGCAAATCTCTGTATCTTTCAGACTTTAAATTAAACGGTTATATAGAAAAAAAAGAAATGTTGATCTGATGGGCTTGGGTCCAGGAAAAAGAAGCCTGCTCTCATATGACACTGCTATGTTCTGTTGAGCACATACTGTATTGCAGTGTATTAAAAAGTCCCAATTATGTTATTTTAGTCCCATTACCAAGCTGGGGGGAGGGGGGGGATAGATTAAAATCCTTAGAGGGCAATATATCGAATGGGAGAGCATAATCTGTATATACCAGAAAATGGGACTGGGCAGCTCTATTTTAATAAACTCAAATAATGGGCACATTCTTGAAACCTGAGAGCATGAAAATTAAATTATTTTCCCTTTAGCATCTCACATTGGCAACTGCTAATGCACTTCTATATTTATCTGGTTGAAATGGGAATGACTGTTGAATATTCCATCGCGCTATTTTGATCCAAACGGCAGAAATAAGTCCAGGTAGCCGATATTTTAGAATACATACATATAGACGGACTGCAATTTACCGTTGAGAGACGGTGGTAAGGTTTAGGTTCTCCTCTTGGAGAATGAATTCTTTCCTACACTTGACCGGAAGCTAAGCCCAGATATTGGATATAAAACATGAGAATGAAATATCCAACATAGAATGGCGTCCTTGTTATTATCCTTTTTGCTTATATAAACCAACGTCCTATGTAATGCTTCACTGATAGCTGAGCTTGTCATATATACAGTTTATTCTGATTTAGGCGCCATGCACACGACCGTGCCCGTAATTACGGCCTGTAATTATGGGCACTGCCGGCCGCAGACAGCCGTCCGTTTTTACGGGCCGTGCCCCCATTATAAAGTATGGGCGCACGGTCCGTAAAATAAAAAAATAGGATATGTCCTATTTTTTTCAGAAAGTTTCTGTGGCACGGACACCTTCCCGTAAACATACGTTGGCCATAGAAATTAATGGGTCCGTAATTACGGACCATAATTACAGGCGATTTTACGGTCGTGTGTATGGGGGTCCTGCTGTGATCTTGCATAGGACTGCAGATCAATCTATGACCATTATTGAAAAAAATTGTAATGTAGTTTGCATGGTCTGTGTAGGCATGGTGCATTATCCCAGTTATTATATGTGTAGCTACTAAAACCAAATATACGTTATTTTTTATTTTGTGTGTGTGTGTGTGTACATATGTGTGTGTGTGTATATATATATATATGTGTACATATATATAGTGATTTCTAATCTAAATTGTTTAACCCCATAAGGCACCATGACGTAACTGCTCATCTTGGTGGGGGGGGGGGGGGAGTGTGATGTATTAATCAGACTCACACGCTAAGTCCACTCCATGCACCTCAGGTGTCAGCTGTGTATCACAGCAGACACCTGGCACTAACCGCCAGGAACAACGATTGTTAAATGGCCAGCTGTTCCTGGCCATTTAACACCTCAAATGCTGCGGTCAATCTCGACCGCAGCATTTGAGGCGTTTTAAAGTGGTGTGCCCCCCCGACAGCTCCCCCCATGTGATCGTGGGGTGCTGTTGGTTGTCATGGCAGCACAGGGGCCTAATGAAGGCCCCCAGGTCTTCCTTCTATATGCCTCTGTTGATTACATTAGTATTGCAGTGTATTATACCAGAGATCTAACGATCGCTGGTACAAGTCAAGTTTTTAGTAGTGAATAAAATAAAAATTAAAAGTTCGAAAACTCCCCTTTTTCAATTTTTCCTCTGAAGTACTGTAAAAAATTAAACAAAATTGGTATTGCTGCGTCCATAAAAGTCTGAAAAATTACAATATAACATTATTTAACGCATACAGTGAACGCTGTAAAAAGAAAAAATATAAAACGCCAGAATCTCTGTTTTTTTGGTCAACTTGGTGGTGAAATGTAATAGTTGTATGTACCGAAAAATGGTACCAATAGAAACTACAACTCCTCCTGCAAAAAACAATCCTTCACACCACTCCATTGACGGAAAAATTAAAAAAGTTATGGCTCATAGAAGGCAGGGAGTGTAAAACGAAAATGAAAAATCAAGAAATGGCTTGAACTTTAAGGGGTTAAATGTTATATTAATGTTAACACAACCCCATCTAAAAGAATAGACCCCCCTTAGACAACATGGTTATGAGGGGACACTGTTGGGAGCCCCCTCAAGCAGCTGGCACTACCATTACAGGGAAAATGTAGAAATATGCGCTACCGACTGATGACTATGAACTCCAGCGATCCTTTAGAGCCAAGAATTCTGCTAAACGGTTACAATCTAACAAAATGGATTCTCTAATAGGGAATGCGGATAGCGCCTGTCTAATGTGGACTAGCCCTTTAAGCTTTGGGTGTCCATCGTATATTCGTGCATACGTACCTACATATAGCCAAAAAGTGTATGGAAAGAATAATAAAATTGTATGTTGAAATGACAATGTATATGGTCAAGAATTCATCCTATATGATAAGAATATAGTAGTATCCACATTTACCACCACCAGGTAAATTCAGAATGAGCAGCCTTAGGCCCCATGCCCACAACTGTAAAAAATCTTAGGTAATTGTGGACCACAATTACGGACGCATTCACTTCTATTGTTCACGGAAACCTTCCCGTTTTTATTTACGGGAAGGTGTCCGGGCCATAGAAGTGTAATGCAAAAGATAGGACATGCGGCCTTAGTTCTTTTCCATAGATGAAGCTTTATTGTGGAATTTCAGGCCCGGAGATGGCAAGAAGGGCGGTTTGCCACATGCATGGATAGGTGATGTAGATACAAGTAAGACCTTTAATCCTTCAGGGCAACCTCCTCCTACTCCACAGTCCTGGTTTTCTTCTGAAACAATATATTCTGTGTGTCTCCAAAATTCATTGTTGGTGGCAACATTTTTATAGAAATGACTTAAAAGTTGAAGCACATTGTTCTATTTCCTTCATTTCTAGAAGCCTAGAGCCGCAGTAAATGGGTATCCAAAGGGTGAATGGAACAGCTGGTTTAGCATTTCAAATAAAATTTTTAAAAATTCCAATTTGCTTCCAGTGTGTCCTCTGCTAGTGGTCGGGTTACGTTGTAGAACTGTATGTGGCACTGACATCAGATCCTATTCACCTTAACACTCCTCCATTTCTTGGTTAGATGGCTTCCGAGATACCAGCTGTGTCTGGTAATGAGGTGTCATTCTGATGAAGAAGCCAAGATTGGGTCGCATGCTTTATTAGATTTCTCTTAAATTTTCCAAATGCCATGTCTGGTGTCAGGTCTGAGTACTTTTTAAGTGCACAAAGTCACCTATAAAGTCTAGAGCTGCCATGCAAACTACATAGTTGTATTGTAGTGCAGGTTACATGCTCGTCCCTATAGATAATGTTTTCTGAGGCTAAAGAACTTACGTTTTTCAAAAACATTTCACAAGTTTCTGTTATTTCAACATCGAACATATAATTATTTCAACAAGATGTATTACAGTATAGTTTTTGGAATAGATTTTACTTTCCATTATTCTTATGTAAACCGTTCCATATTATTGTATTTTGTTTATTTTGCTCTGTGTAACTTGATTTTACATAACTCATATAATTACATTTGTCTACTTTGCTTGCCTCGTTGCCTGCAGCCGTATATCCTCTTTCCCTTCTGTAGACCTTCAGCTCGTGGCCATTTTCACGTTCTTCACCTCCCGTTCTCATGATTTTCATGTTCATATGCCTCCCTCCCCTCCAGCTGTCATGCCTGAATCCTCCTTGTCATAATGCCATCTGCCAGATGAGTGCTACGTTGTCTTAGGTAAGACGATTGCTCCTGTCTTTGCCCTCAGCAGGGGAAGCTACATATGTACCACAGTCTTCTACTGCTCGTGGCTTTTCTATAAAGCGCCGTTTTCTGCCGGCTTCCATATAAGCCACCCACACATGCCACTACTTAGGAGTTGTCCTTCGATAAAGGAGGGGTCTGTCAATGATGGACATCTTGCCAATGTTTATTTAACCTCTTGAGTGCTGGCATTAAATGAACTAGGTGCGCAACTCCCATGCTTGCTTCATGACCTCACCCGTGACCTTGGATTGGGTCTGAGTTTGTGCTGTGTCTTCTCACTGAATCATTATCAGCCATCTGCGATTTAATCACTAGTCAAAGCCCATTAGGTCAAATCACGCCTGACGCTCTATTGTTGAAGCGGTTAAACCTTTTCGTAGCTGTCGTGGCTTCAGACTCTTCCTTGTTAGCAATCCTTATGTAAACTCCCAGCCGTGGCCCAATATCCCGTCATTTCCAACACCAGGTGTAAACGTTTATTCACTGAATGTTGACGATGAGAACATCTACTGTATGTACCGAACACATAAACATGTATTTATTTGTCTATTAAATTTTTTTAGTATTTAATTCTTAGAAATTTTTCAATTGCTTTACAATAGTCTGTGTATCAGGTCTATCCCGAATTGCAATGTTTTTGAAAGTGTATGACTTCATACACACTGGGCGGTATATATGTAATATCCCTGTATAAGTTCAGTAATGGATATATAGAGTAGAGGGGCCCCCACCTTGTACTGGTTCTTTTCTCCGCATCTCTCCATCCTGGTGCTGTCTGGCCTGATGCCCGTTCTCTAATCAATATTGTTTCTTAAAAATGGAAGGAGTTCACATCTACCATTGGAAGGGGGATAGACCAAAGATGGCTGTGTTATATCCCCTTACTGGTTCCCGATTAACTATGACACAAACATTTTTGTTTCTCATTTATATAGAGTTGAGATACAGAAATCTCAGGCACTGTGTAGTAGAGAATTTTTGTGGGGTTTTATACCCATTTTTAATGCAGATCTTATTAAAGAAACTGACCCGAAGCCAACATACAGTGGGTGTACTTGATAGGAATCTCTTTTGACCCTTACCACCTGTCTCTCGAGAATCCCAGCTGTCTGTCACCTCACTATACTAAGAGCCATCGGCCTTTCTTGAACTGTTCATAATTTCCTTACAAAAATACAAGTGCGCTAATACATGGGGAACGAATTCATGGCCTTTTCAATTATTTTTTATATATATTTTTTTAAATCTTCCTGTTAAAATTTTTCTTTACCCAAACCATCGTGCCAACCATTTTTTAGATCCCATTAGTTACAAAAAATAGAATGGACTGAGTCCATTTAAGATCTCTTGGGATACCCACTTTACAGTTAATACGTATGTATGTTTTAGATTATATATACATATTGGGCAATAATGTATGAAGCACTTTTAAACTGAATCAATATTTAAACAAAATCAATGCAATAATAAAGGAATGTCCGTAAAGGTAATGGAGGCCCGAGGGAAGGTGTTATCCACCATATGCAGTTTAAATGCATTCTCATTCGCTATTGTATCTTAAGTGTGTGCATCTATACAATTTATTCCGAAACAACATATAAAGCTTCCAAATAAGGTTTGTCCATTGCAAGGGTTCAAGTACCACGTTTGGTCTATGGCTGTAAGCTCAGAAGTCCCTATGTGGAGAAACCAACTTTGTTTCGTCTTTGCAATTCGGAATATCATATTAAGATAATGGTATAAATCTATTTTATACACAATATGGCCAAAAGTATTTTGGCACCTGCACATACATCCTTATGTGTTTGATGCGGATCCATGTCCATTCAGTCACAAGTCCAGTGAGGTCTAGCACTAATGTTGGGCGATAAGTTCTGGCTTGCCATTGTTGTCCAGGTTATCCCAAATGTTTTCTGTGGGTTTGATGTCAGGGCTCTCTTGGTCAGTCAAGTACTTCTACACCAATAGGCAAAACTACATTTTATATATGCAGTAGTATTAAGATTTGCCTTCAGTGGAACCAAGGTGCCCAGCCAAACCATGCCTCCTCCGCCAAGGCTTCCAGCTGGTCTCCTCTGGAATTCACCAAACCCAGAGACCTTCCACCCTCAGACTGTGTGAGTGTCTGTCCATAGTTCCATAAAAATGGTTTCAAGCTTTACCTCTCTCCAGCCAACACTTAGATTGCGTTTGGTGACCTCAGACGTGTGGTTGCATGGCCAAGGAAACCCAATCCACCGACGAACCTTGTGATACAACAGAGGACTTTTACATACACTGGGTATAGCCTGTACGACACAACTCTGCAGCCTAGCTGATGTTTCCACTTGATTATAGCAGCACTTACAGCTGATCAGGGCAGCGCCAGCAGGTCAGACATTTGATGAACTGACTTTTTTAGATGTTTGGCGTCATATGACAGTGCCACACTGAAAGTCACTGAACACTTCAGTACTTTGGCTAATGTATTTGTGTGGTTATTGCTTTTTTCTATGCACCTGTTCGTAAAGAGTGTGGCTGAAATGACTGAACTCACTAATGTAAAAATGGGGTTCCATCTATTGTTCTGCAGCTTCTATGTATCCCCTGTACATAGAAGCTTGCAGGATGACCTCACCCGAATCTGTTTGTGAGCTGGTTTGAGGGCACAGCTGACAACGGCTCCTGTGTGCCTCTGACAGCTCATCTATCCCTAATACTACTAAAATGTACAGTGGACACAAAAAAGCTGCATGACCGAGACTAAGCAAAATTTTGAAAAAAAATAAATGTTTGGTATTCCAAAATGCTTACATTACATAAAGAAGAAAATGGCATCAAAGGTCTCAATGGCATTTAAGTTTCTGATTTGAATAATTTAGAATTGTTTTTGAACTCCTTAATAAATTATTTTATGGTCCTGCCCACGCTGTGCAATATATTCCCCAAATATATGACCCAGGTCCCCTGCTGCAGTGGTATTTTAAAGCTTACTTTTGACATATAGTGACATTTCAAAAGTTTTGGTCAGTGTGGGTCTGAGCGCTAAAACCCTACCGAACGCTAAAACAAAGGGGCAGAAGGGCCTAGGTGAGCGCTATGCCCCTCTGTTTCTGATCATCTTTGCTTGGCTCTCCTCATTAATCCGAATACAGGCTCAATGGAAAGTCTGAGTCCGTACACCACTTGCTCTGCTTTGAGGAGAGCCAATCAGAAATGGAACGGCGCATTGCTCACCTGAGCGCTTCTAAGCCTTCGATTCAGCGATCGTTGGGGGTCTCAGACCTCTACTGAAAGAAACTTTTGACATGTCCCTTTATGGCAAAGATTTTGTGAAACTTTAGTTACACTAAGTCTTGTGGTAATTTTGAACATAAGAATCTTCTCATCTTGCTTTCTTCCTAGATGGTCCAACGTATTAAAGGGAATCTAGAGAAACTCATATCTCACAGAGCCGTGTCATGCTGCGATTCACCAGTGATAATTGATGTTCTTTTTTTGAAGGGCTTACACTTCTGTAGTGTCATGTGGAGAATCTTTTACCTGAGAAAATTGCAATGTTGCTTTTTTTATCTTCGTAAACGCCCTTTCTCTTTACGCTCTGTTTTTCATGCAGAAATTGGTTATTTCTTGGCCTGGAGACTTACTTTATTTTTCTTTAGCTTAACCTGCAAACGAGAATATTTCTCCTTCTGTCTGTAAGTATACATAAACATGAGCCTCGATAACGCTAAACGTTTCTACAACTGCTTCTATTTATTTGGAATAAACTGCTCCATTTACGCCAATGAACATAGTTTTCAGCTTCCCGTTTTTTTAGTAATCCCTCTGAACCGGTCTAAAGTGACCAGAGAGTCTAAGATTTTGGACTGATTTTATGCTTTATGTTGGAAGAAGTCCAGAAGTTTGTCGCATGAACCCTCTCAGCGCTATTTTATGACACTGTATTATAGCCCTCTATTATTAGCACTTTTGGAGATTTCTTTGAAATGTAATGCTTCAAAACCTAGGAGTCTAAGAGAATGTCACATGATTCCTCAAGGCAGGTCCGACTCTCCCCAATAAGGATGACTGCAATGAAGAAACCACTTGCAGCACATTTCTGATCAGTCTCATATTCCACATTTCGAGGGCCATTTTAATGGATAGGTTTGCTTCCAATAATTTAACATTATTAGACACCAAATTTAAAGGGTTCACATAGGGACAAATATACTTAAATGAATTGTCCCATCTCGGTGATCACTTAACGTGAATCCTCCATGGCGATCAACTGATCGCCGCAGATCCAGCTTCCCTAAACCCCGGTGATCAGCTGTTCTCATCAAAGGAAGTTGCCGGCGAGGGTGCTTATTTCCTTTGGAGAGGCCAGTGCAGGAGAAATGTAATATTACATGGCACCTATTGAAATTAATATTCCCGCTAGAGTGGGCGCTGCTTTTTGCAGTAGCTTCCATTTGGCTTCATAAAAGGGGTCCTGAGTGGGGTACTCCCCTCTATGTTTTCCGTTTGCCCTAATATCTTTATTTTTCAAATGGTTTTACAAAGAAGGGGACTAAGTTTTACGTTTTACCCAAAATACCCCTTTAGCTCTTATTTCAATGCCATATTATGCATTTTATTTTTTGTTTTCCCATTCGATTTCATGTATTTTGCATATTGCTCTCGGCGCTTTGTGCTCATCCTATTGCTTACAATTCAGAAGTTCAATTCCATATGGACTCAATATTCGGGTTTATCCATACATCTGTTACACACCAAACATTACAAGCAGTCCGCGGCTAATTTCAAAGCATATTTTTTTCTATTCTTGACAGTTGTAAAATTCCTCTTTTTTTTATACAGATTAGAACAAATCCAGCATTTTATTGGTGCTTCTGTACAGAAGGCTTTCTTTTAAACCTCTGCGTATCCAGACACGGAGGATTAAGGAGGTTTAACAAGATTTGCCTAGAGTAAAAGGTTTACCCACAGTGCTTGTTTTCTGAGCAGGGAGATCTCCCCACCCCACCCTCAGCGTGTGACATCGTTGCTTGTTTCTTCTGGCCAATGGGCAGCAAGCTTCATTGTACCCTTTCCAAATACAGATTTGGCATAAGGAGCTGGCAAGGAATCTGTGCTTTGTAGCTTAGAAGGAAAGACAACATTCTTAGGAGCTCTATGTGCAAAATTGCTCCTTCTGAATGTTAGAGATTCTCGTAGGGCCACATGGAAAGTCTGTGGCATTGCCATGCTTTGTGCCAACCACATCACTAAATAATAGGTAACATTTGTTATCACATAATCTTTGCAAAGATACAATGAAATTACAATGAGTATGCATCCCACAAATTAATTAGTCAATGAAAAAATATTTTTGGGCAAAGAGCTAGGAACGTGGGTTTTCCATATTTATAACATTCTTAAAAAATAAGATGAAATATAATCAATTATTTTGTGAAAAAAAAGTCCTGAAAAGTATTACAGTTGCAATAAAAGGTAAGTAAGTGAACCCTTTGGAATTACCTGGATTTCTGCATTGGTTACTATTATTATGGTCTGATTTTTTTCTAAGTCAGAATTCTAGAGAAACACAATCACATGGAGTAAGCATCCACAGTGCAGGGAGAAAAAGTAACATTTTGAATTTAACCTTTGAATTTAACGGGACTATTTGGGTTGTTTTGTTTTTTTTACAAACGGCCGAAAATAAATAAAACAATCCGTGCTCACCTATTCTTTCCCCCGGCAATTGATGGTCCTCTTTGTATTTGTTTGTGTGGGTGTTATGTGACCGCTGCAGCCAATCAAAGGCCTTAGTGGGCATGTCATGTGTTGTATTCCTGGCATGATGCCAGGAATATGACACGTCACCAATAAACCCTCTGATTAGCTGCAGAGGTGACAAGCTTCCCACATGTAAATAAACATCGGGAGGACCGCCGGAGCATTCGTGCTGTATTTCCGGGGGAAAGAATAGGTCGATCACGGATTTCTTTTAGGAGATTTGCAGCAGTTTGTAAAAGAATTAGCAACCCGGATGACCCCTTTAATAACCTGTAGATACCCCGTTAGCAGTAATCACCTCCACCAAACGTTTCCTGTAGCTGCAAATGAGATTTGCACAACGTTGAGGACAAATTTTTGACCATACCCTGCAAATGTGTTACAGTTCATTGATATTTCTGTGGTGAATTGTGTGTACAGACCACTTCATGTCATGCAACAGCATCTCCGTAGGGTTTAAGGGGCTATCCTGAGAGCTAAAATTGATGGGCTTTCATCAGGATGGTCCATCAATATCTTGATCGGTGGGGGTCCGACTCTCGGCAACCCCGCCGATCAGCTGTTTGAAGGGGACGCCGTGCTCGTGCATCCGCTGCTTCCCCTTCATTCCTTTCACTGCTTGGTACTCTAAACCGCTGACACACTTGTAGTGGCGGTTTACAGTATTACAGCCTTCTCCCATTCAAGTGATAGGCAATTTTAAATTTATCTCTTCCGATAAGACCTTTAAAGTCAGGACTCGACTTGGCCATTCCAATACACAAATCATCTTTTTCCACCAGGCTTTAGTTGATTTACTTGTGCGCTATGAGTCGTTGTCTTGTTGCATCATCCAACTTCTCTTTTAGCTTGAGGTCCTGGACTGCTGCTCTTACATTCTCCTGTAAAATGCCCCCCCCCACCCCCTCCAGCCCTTTTATTCCTTGTTCCCTCAATGACCGCAAGAGACATTCAGGTCCTGAGGCAGTAAAGTAGCCTGATGCTCCGTCCACCATTGCTTCACAGTTGGGATGAAGACTTCCTTTGGGGTGTCATTCCATGAACACTATTCTTGAGGTTTTTTTTCTACTAGTGGAGACATGAACAGAGGTTTTCGGAGTTTGTAGGGTCTTTAGTAGGTTTTTTGCTTTGACCCTTGGTTCTTATCTGTTTTTAGAGTTGCCTGTTGTGCACTTGGAGTGATCTTAACAGGA